>NW_028227271.1:59500000-60070000 GCF_978045245.1 Mus caroli
TCACATGCCCAGGGATGGACCACCCACAGTGTACAGGGCCCTCCCAAATCAATCATTAATCAAGAAAATGTCCCCACAGACTCTCCTATAGGACAATCATGTGGAAGAATTTTCTTATTTGATGTTCTCTTCCTGAAAGAAGTCTACCTTGTGTCAAGTTGACAAAAGCTAACCAACATAGGTTGCCCACACCAGGAAGTTATAGAAAATATTCATGATCCATGTGTATTGCTTCTTTACCTCTCTGTCGAACACTCAATATGTTTAGGCATGTCATACCTCCCACCATAGCTCAGACCAGAAGAAAAATATATCCATAAGCAGAATCAGTGTGCAATGATTTTTAGCTATATTGGCATTCTAATCTAGGACAGTTTAATGTGGAAGGGGAGGAAGAATTCAAAGACTAGAATATTAATCAGTTATTGTGTGTGGAAGGGTCTCACTTTCACACTTTCAGGTGTACATGTATGTGTGTAGAGGCCAAAGGAACCTCTGGGCTCATCGTTGGGTACATCATCCACCTCCTTTAAACAAGGTATTTCTATAATTCACCCAGGAGGCTGGGTTGGCTGGCCAGTGACCCCAATGATCCTTATGTCTCATTCCTTAGCAGTAGGACTGCAGACACATACAAATATGCCCAACATCTAGTTCTCCACTTTTATTAGGTTCTACTATATTTCCTACTAGCCAAGTCCCCAAATATTAGTGCCTACTATAACATCCTAAAGTTAATCCCTGCACCACTATTGTATTGCTTCCTGATCCTGTAAGACAAAAACTGTTCAAGTTCCTATGCAGAAGCCCTTCCTTTCACAGTACCAACTCAGACTATTTAAAATTAAAGGAAAATAAGCATAGAAATTCTGTTTGCTGCTGTATCCTCAGCACCTAGCACAGTGTTTTCG
Source organism: Mus caroli (assembly GCF_978045245.1). Lineage (NCBI taxonomy): Eukaryota > Metazoa > Chordata > Mammalia > Rodentia > Muridae > Mus > Mus caroli. The sequence continues at coordinate 59,500,912 of NW_028227271.1, forward strand.
ATGTGGCAGAAAATTCTTGTATGCTGTGAAAATTCCCTCAGCTGTTAAAACAAGGGCCAAGCCCAAGGGCAATCCCAAGCTCCCCAATTCCTGGATGAATGGCTTTCCTCTTGCCTCATTGAATTTTCCTTTGTTAAGTTGCCTGACCTATTGAATAAACAATCCCATTTATTGTTTCTAATCATTTCTGAATTTAAAGAGTATTTCCATCATCTTGACCTTTTCTAACTTGCAGCTGAAATATTATATAAATCTTCACTTGCTGCAAACACTGCAAAGGAACAATTTTAAAGCTAAGACAGCTGACTTTTCCCCAAGAAATGCAAATTTCATCCCAGGTTATTAATGTTGAAAATGAAAAATACAATTCAATTCCATTTTCTATGTACTCAATTTTGTGAGGTGACCTAGAAAAGTGAGAAATTATTAAACTCCGGAGAAAACTCCAGAAGAGAAACTTATACCAAGATAATTTGTCTTCCAAATGCAAACATCGCTCTATTACATTCTTAAAAGATTTCCTTTTGAATACAGCATTTTGATGGCAGTAGGAAAAGGCATCTGAAACTCATTAGTAGTTTCCCAGTTTCTGACTGTGTGGTTCATTCCCAGTGCATCACTATGGCAAAGTGTTTGTCTTAATGAGAAAATTCCCAAGAGAAAACCCATGTCATAATACTGCATTGATCACTTAGCATTCCCAGCATCGATGCACATAACTACTTACACATACGTGTAGAACTGAAGTTTCTTTGAATCTTAAAATGGGAAGCTACTGCACAAATGGGATGGCCTTTTCACTTTGCCCCATGCAATTCTCTGTTCTAGCAGAATGTGATGCTGATGCCAATCATTGAATCTAACTATAACGATGATGTCAAAATAAATTCCATCTTTGTTGTACTGATTGCAAGCAATGAAGGAGATTCAAGTTGAGGAGATTCAAGTGCCAGGTGTCTTCAATAAACAAAATAACATGTGGGTCTCCCAATTTTGAGAAGTCAGATCCCGGAAGGTCTTCTATCTCTACTCCTACAATTCTCATTGGAGAGTTAGTGAAACTGAATTAAGTGTTCAAATCTTAGCAAGACATTTTCACTGAAAATGAAAAAAATTCTTCAAGCAAGACTTAATTATTTAAACAGTAAATAGTGATTCATAAACCCACTTTCTTTCTCCTAGGAAGTTTTAAAAATGCGACCTTTATTTCCTCATACTTTTATTAAATGGAAAGTATCTCTACTGATGAGAAATCTGTGCAAATATAGCCTGAACTGCTTAGTTTTGTTTTTAAATCAAGATTGACACATTCGCTAATAATTTATGTTAAACATAACTGTTTGGTTTTTAGATCAAGTGTGGACAGTTCTGGCATGTCAGGAGGTGGTGATCCTGCCATTGTGAATGTTCTAAACTGGGTTGGGAGGATAAAGTAAGTCTCAGAATTGATTGTTCAGGGATTTCTCCAAATCTCCAACAGTGCTATGGAAGAGATACTACACAAGAAGCTAATAAACAAATAAGGCCACAGTGATATTTCTCTTATATAACATACAAGCATAAATTATTAAAAATAAAAATATAGCCAATCTTAGTTGCTGAGTTTTCTCTTAGTCTGAGTTGTCAGTAATAGCTCATCTTTACTAGACCTCAGAAAAACTTGAACTCACACAGCCCTTGGACACTTGACTATCTTGCAAATCTATACACATAGGAAGACAGACAGACAAACACACATACACACACACACACACACACAACTGGTCTGTGGCATTATTAGACAGGAACTCAGTTAATGACACTCACTGTATATATTCAGCATTTATTGAACACCAATACTGTAGGGAACTCATGATCCTAAAAAGGATGATTGTATTGACTTTAGAAAACTCAAGCCATAAGTAGATAAGATGCAAAAACAGGAAAAAAAAAAACATAGATTGAAAGCAGCTGTAATAGCAAGATGGGACAGAAGAGCAATTATTCCCAAGGAAGCTGGAAAAAGCAACAGGAAGGAGGCAAGTTCTGTACTTTAAGGTGACTATTGAGAGGGAATTCCTCAAGTAAAGAAAGATTGTATAAAGTAATTATTCACTAGATGTTTTTAAATCAACAGATGATGTTTGTAAACGGAGGTTATATATGAATAGGGATTAAAATTAAACTAAAAACATACATTAAAGCTAACTCATGAATAATTCTACTGACTATTAAATTTAGGGATGAATGTTTTGTTTTGATTTTTTCAAATTTTCTCTGATATATTAGGTGAGAAAGAAATAAACTAAAAAGAAAAAAAGAAAAGAAAAGAAAAGAAGAGATAATAAAGTAAAATAAGAGCAAATACGGGTGACTTTCAAGTTATAGTTTGCAGGCTCATTAGGGCACCTTTGTTTCTTTCATCATAGCAACTACCAACATGCTGACTGGGGCCTTGAAACTACTCTCAACACACTGACTGGGGCCTTGAAACTAGTCTCATTGAATTGCAAGATGATTACACTAATTCTGAACACAACAGAGCTAAACAACACAATAATATCACTTCTTTCATCATTTTATAAATAGTGAAATAAAATTCCATGACCTCTTCATAAATATTTTTCAATGTCTCATTGCTAAGAACTTAGCTATTGGATTATTATTTCTAATTACTAGTGAAAGGAAATAGAATTTGCATGACTAGAGTGAGCTAATTTAGATTTATCTTTAAGGTTTTGAACATTTTCTCCAAAGACTAAACTAAAACCTAGAGTTTGCTCGTTAATAAGCAAAACAAAGAAGGAAGATTATAAGATGATTAACTGATAGTATTTGTAAGACAATTTAAATTTGTTTAATTAAAGAACAAAATGACGAGCAGTATTTCTAAGGATAGAGTGTTCCCAAGAATATATGGAAACAAAAAGAGTAGATAGATTTCTCTGTTGATTTTTCTCTGAACTAAAATTTTCCTTTTCAATGTCTTCAAATTAAAATTTAAAAGTAGGAATCATATCTGAATGCATTTTATTGAGAAGTCACTTTGTATAAAACTTAATTTTCTCTTTATAGTTCATCCAATTTTGTTGTGTTATAAATCTTTTCCCTGGTGAGATGCAATGCATAGATATCTACTCACCCCAGATAGAAAGTCCATAGCAAACCAAAGTATAGATACCACCAAAACCCAACTTGGTTAACCAATGAGTTTAATGTGGTTAAGTACAAGAGGAGAGATAACTCAAAGGCAGCTGTGTTATCAAAGCTCACCCCAGCATAGATGACAAGTCACCAAAATTACCGGGAACTTGAAGTGCATTATACATCCTGCAGGCAGCATAACAAGTTGGAAAGGATCCTTTCTAGTTGGCTCAGTTGCCCTAAGTCAATTCCAAGAAGCTGATCTGGTCTCAGAGTCTCCTTTACAGATGTGAGTAATCTCTGCTTCTTGTTTGTAATTTGGCTCTTCTTTTTTTTTTAATCTTTTTTTATTAGATATTTTCTTCATTTACATTTCAAATGCTATCCTGAAAGTCCCCTATACCCTCCCACCACCCTGCTCCCCAACCCACCCACTCCAGATTCCTGGCCCTGGCACAACCCTGAACTGGAGCATATAATCTTCACAAGACCAGGGCCTCTCCTCCCATTGATGGCCGACTAGGCCATCCTCTGCTACATATGCAGCTAGAGACACGAGCTCTAGGGGTACTGGTTAGTTCATATTGTTGTTCCTCCTATAGGGTTGCAGACCCCTTCAGCTCCTTGGGTACTTTCTCTAGCTCCTTCAATAGGGGCCCTGTGTCCCATCCAATAGATGACTGTGAGCATCCACTTCTGTATTTGCCAGGCACTGGCATAGCCTCACAAGAGATAGCTATATCAGGGTACTGTCAGCAAAATCTTGCTAGCATATGCAATAGTGTCTGGGTTTGATGGTTGTTTACGGGATAGACCCCCCAGGTGGGGCAGTCTCTGGATGGTCCTTCCTTCCATCTCAGCTCCAATAGTTTGGCTCTTCTAAGAGTAACTCTCAGCATCTTTATTGTTTACTCTTGGGATGTGAAGGACCCAGTGAGTCATATAAGTTTTAAGGACTTACTGAAAGTATTTTGAGTATTTTACATTCTGTCTTACTAAGCTTCCATGAAGAATAGAGTGTTGCAATCTCTGAGGAAATGACTATCTGCAAATGTTATTAAAACACAAATCTAACTTAATAAAGTATAGATTTTTGAAAGCTAAACCTTTGATAAGTTTTAATTTTTTGAATCTTCACTATTCCAGAAATAGTTACACCAGGTTTCACAGGCCATGAATTTTATAATTCAGCAAATATGTTTAATATACAACAAAATTATATATAATAATCTTTAAAATGTTTTACATGGTTCCAATTTTATCTATGTCAATGTATTTTTATAGTTTTATTGAGATATATTCAGGACCTCTTATAGTTCAGCAATGAAGTGTTCACCAAAGGCTGAAACATGTTAGAAATTTGGTCCTGATGCAAGCAGTGTTCGTAGGTAGGGATTTTAGGAAAGTGCCTCGCTCTCCGGTCGAGTCAGCGTAACAGGCTGAGGCTTAAAAGCTACTCTAGAGGCAAAAGAGTTTCACAGAAACTCGCTCCTGGAGTCTGGCGGTCCCTCTAACCCATACATTAATTTCCCATTCCCGCATTAGTCTAGTGTATGGATCCACGTGCTCTCTTTTTAGTATTATCCTATTATAAGTGCCTTCTAAGATTGAATTCTGACATAGCTAAAGCCTTAGTGTTCCAACAGTCCTAGAACGTCCTTGAGCAAGACCATGGGTTTGAAATTCAGTAAGAATGTAAAAGCTAAGTCACTCCCTTACCCAGAAATTTACTATCACTAAGGAAGAAGGAAGTTTCTGACTGTAGAAGCCAGAATAGATACTTAGAACTATAGCGGAGTTACACCCATACACACATATTTACAATGGCCTAAGGGGAAGGTGGACTATACAATAGACTAAAATAGGAACTATGGCAAGGGGCTCGAAGCCCTTGACCATGACTTCTAAGATTAGTGAATCTTAGGTAGAGCCCTTGTTTATCCCAGTTGTTAACAATTAATTCTATCCTAGGTAGTTCCCGTTAGACCTTTTGTGTTTGCATTCTTCTGTTCTATGTAAGATTCCAGTTACCTCATTTGTAACTTGTGGGTATGTCACCCAACTTTCTTATTGTCTTCTGCATAAAAAGTCTGATGCTCGACTTGACAAAATACATTCAGATACCACACAACCTCTCCTGTGTGCATCTGTCTGTCACCCATCCGACACTTTGCCCACCTGCCCCAGAGACCTGTTCCACGCAGACAAAGGGGCCCAGAGGGTATGCGGCAGGAAAGAAGTGGATCATGGGGTCTGTGCCTTCATCTATGGATCAAAATCTTGATGGATTCATAATATGTTAGCATTACTGAGAGACAGTTGGGAGTGGGAGGTAGGACCTAGTAAGGGAAATTACTAGGGATCCTGAAGAGACAGTTTATACCCAGATCTTCCCTGTTGCTTTGCTTCTGCACACCATGAGGTGAAAATTTTAGCTCAACCACATCTTTCCACTATGACACTTTCTCTCCACTTCCCAGAACATTAAGGTCTACTGGCCATAGGCTAAGAAAGCTGAAGTCTTGAAACAAAATAAATCCTCCCTCTTTTTAAATCATTTCCTGTGGGGCAGTGGACCATACCAGGAAACTTGGTAAGGCTGAATGAGTTCAGAAACCCAGGCACCCACCTAAGGACTGTAGGAGTTTCCCTACTCCCAACCAGATTCCCAGCCTGGTACACATGACCATAGCTCTCCACATAAAGAATGTGACTAGTGGTCACTACAGCACAGAAGCAAAGAGTTCTCCATGCTAATGAGATATCTAGATGGGCCCTGAGGGTTTAGAGAGTGAGCTTCCTTTCTCAGACATTCCTTCCTGCAAAAAGTATTTAATCTCTACTCCACCCTGAAGAAGTGGTATGCATCCATTTTCTACAATGAACAATAAATAAGCAAGATGGACAAATAGGACTGTCTCTCTCATTAAGAATCACTGTGGGAGCCCGGTGTGGTGGTGCACGCCTTTAATCCCAGCACTCGGGAGGCAGAGGCAGGCAGATTTCTGAGTTCTCGGCCAGCCTGGTCTACAAAGTGAGTTCCAGGATAGCCAGGGTTATACAGAGAAACCCTGTCTCAAAAAACCAAAATACAAAATAAAGAAAAAGAACCACCGTGGGGAGCATGGAGAAGCCGTCACCATACAGAGCTGCACCATCTAAGTCTCCCATAGAAGGCTCCTCTCCACTCTTGGACAATTGATGACAAAATAAGTCCGAGTTCCCCCTCCCTCTGCCCTGTGCTTATCTTCCTTAGCCTGCAGGCCCACTCCAGTCCTGCAGTGACTAGACTCCTGGGAATTAAAGAACCCCAGCGTTGGTCTCAGCCTGTGCCATTTGTCACTCAGGCTGAGGAACCCATCCTAGGCTGCATTAGTGCTTTCCTTAAGCCCATCACCTGATGGTGGCATAAGGTAAATGTAGTCTAGAGTTCCTCAATTTGTCAGCGGATGTTCCCGAACACCTACAGCCAAATGAACACAGAACCACAGTTTCCCTTTGGTATTTGTCAAAGTGACAAAGAGTCTAACCAACATAGCATACAGTATGGTATATAGATTTAATAGACATAATTCAAGAAACCTGGTATTTATATAGATCTTTGAATCTACCCTGTTTTTCCAAGAAGCTTTGTGGTTTTCATTTTATGCTTAAGTCTGTGATTAATGTTCTAGATCACTTCTTCTCTACACGGATATCCAGCTATTTCAATATCTTCCCACTGTCTTTACATGTATTATTCATTTTCCCAAGTATTTAATCAACTATTTAATGATATCTAGTGCACCTATCACATTAGACATTATATCTACATGTGCAGCTCAACTCAGGCTTCTTCCTACATTTTCTAAATTTGTATTGTTCATTGTTAGTTTTCTGATTTGGTATGATCACTAGGCTAAACATCTCCTGTCTGGGACACTTTACCTATCATTTATTTTTCTACCCACCAGAAGTTATAATTTCAATTTGTTCACACAATGGGTAAACTCTTTAGATGCCATCCTTTTCTTATTTTTCAAGCAGAATAAACTAATTATGCATAAAATGAGTCCACTATGAAATCTCATTTATGTATATAAGCATATATGCATACAGAGAGAGAGAGAGAGAGAGAGAGAGACAGAGACAGAGGAGAACGAGATTCTCCCTCTGCTGCTATCTTTTGCCTCCTTCGCACTCCCATTGGTCTCTTTCTTGGGTCCAGCTAAAAATCTTTCACTTTATTTATTTATTTTGGTTAATTTGGTAAGCCAATGAGACTAAATAGGATTGCTTACTTGATTATAATAGTCATACCTCTCTTCTATCAGGAGGTATATCTTGGCTGAACATTTGGTATGTTATTGTGGAAGGCCCACAACTGATAAGAACATTGATTGTTTTTCTTCCCTAGCACCTTGTGTCACAGACTCTAGCACTATGAGAGCTAGTCAGTCATCAGGGAGGATTGAAGCTCAGTTCCAGTTTCCTGCAACCACAGTATATTGCCTTCAGCAATTCAATTCTGCTAGGCAACCAAGAGTACAAGTTGCACTGTGTTGTTTGGAAGTCCATAGCCCCTCCCCCCATTACCACTGACTCATAATAAAGTAGCCTATGCCTGGCACTGGAATTTTCCTTGTGTAATTGGATGTTTCCAATTACAGTTTATCATTCAGGGCCAATTTTGGCTCAGCTCATCTGTCTTAAAGGTTATGACAAGAACTATTTTATCTGCTGTTTTGCATCTGCCTTGAAGTCTCACACTAGTATCAAAAAAGTAATTCTAAACCAAGGATGATCCCCTTAGTCTTACATTGGGCCATAAGCAAAGCAGTAATTTCTAAGCCTCCTTATTCAAGTCCCCACTGCCCTTCATCTTTCCATTTCATCATTATTTTCAAAATAAAGTCTAAAATTTATACAGAGAAAAAATAGACAGTGCAAGTTGAAGACCTAGATACAGAAAAGTTCAGTTGGATTTACCCGAGAATAAAGCAAAGTAGCAAACTCCTGAGCACTGTATTTGCTTATAGAATCTTTCATGGAAAGGAACCAAGAACAGAGAAAAGATGAACTAAGAATAGAGTGTCGAGCAGCTTGCTCTCATGCAAGTGGCCAGGGTTATCCACTTGCCCTGACTGTTGACAAATATGGTTCTGAGAAATACCAGTTCGGTCAGGAGTTGAAAAATGGAAGGAAAAACATTTCCTTAATCTCTCAATAATACTCTGTTTCCTGCTGTAAAAGCAGATTTCAAGGTAAAGAATGCTTCTAAAAATGATTTCAAGATTAGAGAGACTTTTCAGGAGTACATGTGGTATTCTCAGGAGAACATGGGGAGTCTTGTTATAACTTTTTAAAAAGGGGATAAGAAAGAAAAAGGATCCTGCTGAGATGAAAGACCAAATGGATCAGATTCAGGGAAAGATGAGTTATGAAATAGTTTCAAATGTCATGATAAGCCACACTGGAAAATGATGCTATTAATCAATTCGTACTTGTATTCTTGCAATTACTTAGCAAGAATATGCTATATTCTTCTGTTATACAATATTTTATAGCAATATTTCTGGTATTTCTTAGGCTTTTGCAATTATATTCTTTTCATTTGATAAGGCTTTGTTTTCCTTTATGTGCAAGTTTCAAATTTGGATACAGTTGTTATGCAGATTTTAAACAGAATTATAATTTTTTACATTCTCTGCACACTGGAACAGTTAAGTAGCATAAAAATTTTCCTTGATGTAACAGAATTTGGAAATGTTTTATCTTCAGACTGTGAGAATGGAGGTATTTTTCATTTTCTTCAATTCTCTGCTTAGTTTTATGCCTCATACTTTGAATATTGCTTTAGTTAAGCCTTGGGTAACTATTTTCCCTGAAATTTATTCATTTAGTCAAATTAACCAAACTTTCATCACAGAGCTTTGAAAACAATTTTCTCATAATGTAAAATTTTAACATTGAGATTATTTTCTCTGTTCCTTTCAAGATATTAGGTATTATTTTTCTTCTTTCAATGGAAAGCAGAGCACCTTAATTAAATCTGGTTTTATGTAATGCCCCCTCCATTAAAACTTCTCATTCAAGCCAAGCACACATATTTACTCCCCGTTGTGGACAAAATGTCTCAAAATGTGAACAGAATTCAAATAAGAAAATATCTTTGTTCTCTACATAATTACCAACTTCAGCTTCTAACCTCTAGTGATTTTTAGAAAAAAAAATCAGGCATTAGTATAAAGAACGTACTTTCCACTTTAAAAGAATTATCAAGTCTCCATACTGCTTATTTTAATGTTCCCTCAGGAACTGAAATGTATTGGGGACTTTCCAAAATCTCACTTAGTTGACAGTCAGTACAAATCTGCTCTCTTAAGTGGAGATTCAGGATATGATCTTCCATAATTGAAGTTCTATAGCCAAGGAATATGAACAAAGAACTTATGTTTGATGATCCAATATTATACTCATCAAGAAGACATTCCTACTTAGAAATTTTCTAACTAAATGAAATGTAGTAAAAATAGAACCTAACATTTCTGAACTGTGCTCTTTTATGACATTTTGGGGTAAACCTGCTTTTCTTATAGCAGCTCATATAGTCTTATTTAGTTTGCCTGTGACAGCATTAGATTTAATTCACAATTGCAAATACACAATTTATGAAAAGTTTTATTTTGACTCATGGCTACATAAATTTCCATTTGAATTACCTTGGTTCTGTCTTCCTAATACTATGACTCTTTAATACATTTCCTCATGTTATGGTAACCCCCAACCATAAAATTATTTCTTTGCTACTTCATAACTACTGTTTGGGATTATAATGTAAATATCTGATATACAAGGTATCTGGGATTCAATCTCCAAAGAAGTTGTGACCCACAGGTTGAGAAATGCTAGGTTAGAGGCTTTGCTTAAGGCCTATTGCATATAATGCAAGAAAAACATGGTGGGCAACCACCCGGGGATCCATCGAATTTAAAACCACCAAACCCAGACACTATTTCATATGCCAGAAAGATTTTCCTGACAGGACCCTGACATAGCTTTCTCTTCTGAGTTTATGCCAATGCCTGGCAAATACAGAAATGGATGTTCCCAGTCATCTATTAGAAGGAACACAGGGCCCCTAAGGAAGGAGCTAGAGAAAGTACCCAAGAAGCTAAAGGGGTCTGCAACTCTATAGGAGGAACAATAATATGAACTAACCAGTACCCCCCAGAGTTGTGTCTTTAGTTGCATATGTAGCAGAGGTTAGCCTACTTGGCCATCAGCGGGAGGAGAGGCCCTTGGTATTGCAAAAATTATATACCCCAGTACAGGGGAATGCCAGGGCCAGGAATTGGGAGTGGGTGGGTTCAGGAACAGGGCAGGGGGAGGGTTTAGGGGGCTTTGGAGATAGCATTTGAAATATAAATGAAGAAAATGTCTAATAAAGAAGAGAAAAATTAAAGAGAAAAAGAAAAATTAAAAGACAAACAAACAAAATAAAACAACAGAAAGAAAGAAAGAAAGAAAGAAAGAAAGAAAGAAAGAAAGAAAGAAAGAAAGAAAGAAAGAAAGAAAGAAAGGAAGGAAGGAAGGAAGGAAGGAAGGAAGGAAGGAAGGAAGGAAGGAAGGAAGGAAGGAAGGAAGGAAGGAAGAAAGAAAGAAAGAAAGAAAGAAAGAAAGAAAGAAAGAAAGAAAGAAAGAAAGAAAGAAAGAAAGAGAGAGAGAGAGAAACATGGTGGGACAAACTTATCTTACAGCTCAGAAGCAAAGAACCAGAAAAGACTGGAGCCCTACAGTCCACTTCAGGAGGACGCCAATGGCCTAAATATCTCCTACTCACCTCAGGCTAAACTACCTCCCAATGATACAAGGCTGGATATCAAGCTGTTTTACACATGAACCGTTGAGGCATGTCTGTCCAAGCCACAACAATAATCACAGAAGCTTATTTTTGAACATACATAAAAGGTGATTTTTTTATATGCTTATAAAGTTGATTTTAGTAGATACTAACACTTTTTTACACTAAACTTATCAACAAAAGTAGAGATACTTCAACCATTTTAGGTTTTATTTATAATATTTAAGAATAGGGAATTTCTAATAGATTTAAAGCAACTCTATTCAGGTTTCTGTTGTTCCAGAATGATGAGTTCTCTAGCTGAAATTAATGATGTTTATTAGCCCTAGGGAGCATCAGCCAGGAATTTTCAGAGAGCTGTCTGAGAACCCCAGAGACAGAATGGGAGAAATATGCTGTTCTGGAACTTAACCATCTTCTTCTCATTACACAATCAATTCTCTACCTGATTTCCTATTTTAATTTTTAATTGAAAATAAATTCTTGTCTCATACAATGTATTTCCCTCCCTACATACCTTCCACCTTCCACCCCTCAAATCCCGTCTCCCCTACTCTATTTCCGTTTTCCTTCAGAAAGGAGCAGGTCTATAAGAGACAACAACCAAACAGGACAAAGAAGATACTATAAGATAAGGCAACTGCCCTCATATCTAAGCTGAAAAATGTAGTCCAAAAAACAAACAAACAAACAAACAAAAAACAGAGAATCAGAAAAGCAAGCAAAAGAGTCAGAGAAACTCTCAGTCCAACTTTCAAGAGTCCAACAAAACACTAAGCTAACAGTCATAAAGTATACACAGAAAACCTGGTGCAGACCCATGAAGGCCCAGTGCTGGATGCTTCAGTTTCTGTATGTCCATATCACTCTTGTTACATTGAATCAATAGGCCATGTTCTCCTCATGTCCACCATCCCTTCTGACTCATACAATATTTCTAGCCCTTCTCCCAGGGCTTCCCCAAGCTCTAAGAGAAGGGACCTGATGGGTATCACTTATTGGAGACTCTCACCACATAATGTCTGGCTATGGGTCTCTGCTCCCATCTGCCACTGTCAGGATGATGATGACTGGACAAGACACTGATCTATAAGTATGGCAAAATAGCATTAGTAATTATTTTAATGATTCCTTCTCTCTCTCCTCCTCCTCCTCCTCCTGTCCTCCTCCTCCTCCTTCTCCTCCTCCTCCTATTCCTTCTTCTTCTTCTTCTTCTTCTTCTTCTTCTTCTTCTTCTTCTTCTTCTTCTTCTTCTTCTTCTTCTTCTTCTTCTTCCTCTTCTTCTTCTTCTTCTCCCTCCTCCTCCTCCTCCTCCTCCTTCTTCTTTCTCTCTGTCTCTCTGTCTCTCTGTCTCTCTCTGTCTCTCTCTGTCTCTCTCTGTCTCTCTCTGTCTCTCTCTGTCTCTCTCTGTCTATCTCTGTCTCTCTGTCTCTGTCTCTCTCTCTCTCTGTCTCTCTCTCTCTCTCTGTCTCTCTCTCTCTCTCTCTCTCTCTCTCTCTCTCTCTCTCTCTCTCTCTCTCTCTCTCTCTCTCTCCCCTCTCTGTCTCTGTCTCTGTCTTTTTCTCATCTCTGGCCAGTCCTATTTGGGCTATACAGTTTCTGGTTCCTGACCATCTAGGCAGTGTATCTCGTGGCATGGTCCTCAAGTTAAACCAGATATTGGTTGGTCACTCCCACAAGTTCTGCCCCACCATTGCTCTAGCACATCTTGCAGGTGAGACATATTATAGGTCAAAGGTTTTGTGGCTCAGTTGCTGTTCCCAGTTCTCTTTCAGTAGCCTGCAGAGTGCCTTCAAGCATCAAACATACTAGAACGTAAGGATGAAGTTTCATGAAAACACTAACTGGACCTCTCTACATTCAATGAAATCTGTGGCTGTTGGGCTGGGCAATGGAGTCCTGTTGTCAGGTTTCTGAATGACCTTCTGTCCTAGCATCAGTCTGAGTGATTTGGGGATATCCAAGGTACCCCATCAGCTAACAAGTCCACTGAATACAACCCCAGCCTACTACAAAATATGGCTACTTCAGACTCCATATCTCCATTACTAGGGGTCCTCACTAGGGCCACCCTCATAAATTCCATATAGACTTTTAACCTCAGATCAATTATTTTCTTCCCTTTAATCCTACATTTATTTTTAATCTCCATGGTCAGTGATAAGTACTTCAAATTTGTTTAGTCTCTATTTGGTAGTTTTTCTTGTTACATCATTTACAGACAGATTCTGTCTGCTGTGTTGTATTTTAAAGACAGATGGCAAAAATTATATGAGCACATTGTGTTCATGCTCTGACTCCATCTCAAGCATCAGCACTCACTAAGGGGCAAAAAGAAAAATTAAATAGGGAAAGATAAAATTTTTCATTCGTGGAAAATAACTTGATAATGCTCTCACACCAAAATATACTGAATCTGGAGCCTAGCCCTCTGAGAGACTCTACCCAGCAGCTGACTGAAATAGATGCACATGCCCACAGCTAAACATTGGTCTAGGACTCTTTGGAGGAATTAGGGGAAGAATTGAAGACTCTAAAGGTAATCAGAACTCTGCAGAAAGATCAACATTCAAAACTAAGCTGGACCCCGGCAGTATACAGATTCAGTATATATACTGAATCTGGAAGTTCAACTAATGTTTGTACCATAAAGCAGAGACATAAATACATTCTAAATACATGTAGCTTGTTTTTTCAGAATAAAAATTTTAGATAATTATCACAAATTTATGAGACCATCTTAGTTAATTTTACTGCCCACTAGCAGTGTCCATAGAGCAGGATTACTTTGTAGCATGACTCCTAAAGTGATAGGTTTAAAACTAAAGCATTATCAATACTCCCTCCCCTCTAATTTCTCTCACCTCTACTGGAAAATGTGCAACAACTAGTGGATAAGTATCTGCTCCTCTCGAAAGATTCAAAATCTCTCTCATGATGCTTACCCCATTTTACTTGATCCTCAGAGTTCTACTATACTACAGTTTTTTTTTTTTTTTTTTTTTTTTTTTAGAATTTTTTTTTTATATTTTTATTACATAATTTCCTCAATTACATTTCCAATACTATCCCAAAAGTCCCCCATAGCGCCCCCCACTTCCCTACCCACCCATTCCCATTCTTTTGGCCCTGGCATTCCCCTATATTGGGGCATATAAAGTTTGCAAGTCCAATGGGCCTCTCTTTCCATTGATGGCCGACTAGGCCATCTTTCGATACATATGCAGCTAGAGACAAGAGCTCCAGGGTTCTGGTTAGTACATCTTGTTGTTCCAACAATAGGGTTGCAGAACCCTTTAGCTCCTTGGGTACTTTCTCTAGCTTCTCCATTGGGAGCCCTGTGATACATCCAATAGCTGACTGTGAACATCCACTCCTGTGTTTGCTAGGCCCCGGCATCGTCTCACAAGAGACAGCTATATTTGGGTCCTTTCAGCAAGATCTTGCTAGTGTATGCAATGGTGTCAGCGTTTAGAAGCTGATTATGGGACGGATCCCTGGATACAGCAGTCTCTAAATGGTCCATCCTTTCATCACAGCTACGAACTTTGTCTCTGTAGCTCCTTCCCTGGGTGTTTTGTTCCCAATTCTAAGAAGGGGCACAGTGTCCACACTTTGGTCTTCATTCTTCTTGTGTTTCATGCGTTTAGCAAATTGTATCTTATATCTTGGGTATCCTAAGTTTTGGGCTAATATCCACTTATCAATGAATACATATTGTGTGAGTTCATTTGTGATTGTGTTACTTCACTCAAGATGATGCCCTCCAGGTCCATCCATTTGGCTAGGAATTTCATAAATTCATTCTTTTTAATAGCTGAGTAGTACTCCATTGTGTAAATGTACCATAATTTCTGTATCCATTCCTCTGTTGAGGGACATCTGGGTTCTTTCCAGCTTCTGGCTATTATAAATAAGGCTGCTATGAACATAGTGGAGCATGTGTCTTTTTTACCGGTTGGGACATCTTCTGGATATATGCCCAGGAGAGGTATTGCTGGATCCTCCGGTAGTACTATGTCCAATTTTCTGAGGAACCGCCAGACTGATTTCCAGAGTGGTTGTACAAGCTTGCAATCCCACCAACAATGGAGGAGTGTTCCTCTTTCTCCACATCCTCGCCAGCATCTGCTGTCACCTGAATTTTTGATCTTAGCCATTCTGACTGGTGTGAGGTGGAATCTCAGGGTTGTTTTGATTTGCATTTCCCTGATGATTAAGGATGTTGAACATTTTTTCAGGTGCTTCTCTGCCATTCGGTATTCCTCAGGTGAGAATTCTTTGTCCAGTTCTGAGCCCCATTTTTTAATGGGGTTATTTGACTTTCTGGAGTCCACCTTCTTGAGTTCTTTATATATATTGGATATTAGTCCCTTATCTGATTTAGGATAGGTGAAGATCCTTTCCCAATCTGTTGGTGGTTTTTTTGTCTTATTGATGGTGTCTTTAGCCTTGCAGAAGCTTTGTAGTTTCATGAGGTCCCACTTGTCAATTCTCGATCTTACAGCACAAGCCATTACTGTTCTATTCAGGAATTTTTCCCCTGTGCCCATATCTTCAAGGCTTTTCCCCACTTTCTCCTCTATAAGTTTCAGTGTCTCTGGTTTTATGTGAAGTTCCTTGATCCACTTAGACTTGACCTTAGTACAAGGAGATAGGAATGGATCGATTCGCATTCTTCTACATGTTAACAACCAGTTGTGCCAGCACCATTTGTTGAAAATGCTGTCTTTCTTCCACTGGATGTTTTTAGCTCCCTTGTCGAAGATCAAGTGACCATAGGTGTGTGGGTTCATTTCTGGGTCTTCAATTCTATTCCATTGGTCTATTTGTCTGTCACTATACCAGTACCATGCAGTTTTTATCACAATTGCTCTGTAGTAGAGCTTTAGGTCCGGCATGGTGATTCCACCAGAGGTTCTTTTATCCTTGAGAAGAGTTTTTGCTATCCTAGGTTTTTTGTTATTCCAGATGAATTTGCAGATTGCACTTTCTAATTCGTTGAAGAATTGATTTGGAATTTTGATGGGGATTGCATTGAATCTGTAGATTGCTTTTGGCAAGATAGCCATTTTTACAATGTTGATCCTGCCAATCCATGAGCATGGGAGATCTTTCCATCTTCTGAGATCTTCTATAATTTCTTTCTTCAGAGACTTGAAGTTTTTATTATACAGATCTTTCACTTCCTTAGTTAGAGTCACGCCAAGATATTTTATATTATTTGTGACTATTGAGAAGGGTGTTGTTTCCCTAATTTCTTTCTCAGCCTGTTTATTCTTTGTGTAGAGAAAGGCCATTGATTTGTTTGAGTTAATTTTATATCCAGCTACTTCACCGAAGCTGTTTATCAGGCTTAGGAGTTCTCTGGTGGAATTTTTAGGGTCACTTATATATACTATCATATCATCTGCAAAAAGTGATATTTTGACTTCATCTTTTCCAATTTGTATCCCTTTGATCTCCTTTTGTTGTCGAATTGCTCTGGCTAGGACTTCAAGTACAATGTTGAATAGGTATGGAGAAAGTGGACAGCCTTGTCTAGTCCCTGATTTTAGAGGGATTGCTTCAAGCTTCTCACCATTTACTTTGATGTTGGCTACTGGTTTGCTGTAGATTGCTTTTATCATGTTTAGGTATGGGCCTTGAATTCCTGATCTTTCCTAGACTTTTATCATGAATGGGTGTTGGATCTTGTCAAATGCTTTTTCCGCATCTAAGGAGATGACCATGTGGTTTTTGTCTTTGAGTTTGTTTATATACTGGATTACGTTGATGGATTTCCGTATATTGAACCATCCCTGCATCCCTGGGATGAAACCTACTTGGTCAGGATGGATGATTGTTTTGATGTGTTCTTGGATTCGGTTAGCAAGAACTTTATTGAGGATTTTTGCATCAATATTCATAAGGGATATTGGTCTGAAGTTTTCTATCTTTGTTGGGTCTTTTTGTGGTTTAGGTATCAGAGTAATTGTGGCTTCATAGAATGAGTTGGGTAGAGTACCTTCTGTTTCTATTTTGTGGAATAGTTTGTGAAGAACTGGGATTAGATCTTCTTTGAAGGTCTGATAGAACTCTGCAGTAAACCCATCTGGTCCTGGGCTTTTTTTAGTTGGGAGACTATTAATGACTGCTTCAATTTCTTTGGGGGATATAGGGCTGTTTAGATCATTAACCTGATCTTGATTCAACTTTGGTACCTGGTATCTGTCTAGGAACTTCTCCATTTCATCCAGGTTCTCCAGTTTTGTTGAGTATAGCCTTTGGTAGAAGGATCTGATGGTGTTTTGGATGTCTTCAGGATCTGTTGTTATGTCTCCTTTTTCATTTCTGATTTTGTTAATTAGGATGCTTTCCCTGTGCCCTCTAGTGAGTCTGGCTAAGGGTTTATCTATCTTGTTGATTTTCTCAAAGAACCAGCTCCTTGATTGGTTGATTCTTTGAATAGTTTTTCTTGTTTCCACTTGGTTGATTTCACCCCTGAGTTTGATTATTTCCTGCCGTCTACTCCTCTTGGGTGAATTTGCTTCCTTTTGTTCTAGTGCTTTTAGGTGTGTTGTCAAGCTGCTAATGTGTGCTCTCTCTAGTTTCCTTTTGGAGGCACTCAGAGCTATGAGTTTTCCTCTTAAAAATGCTTTCATTGCGTCCCATAAGTTTGGGTATGTTGTGGCTTCATTTTCATTGAACTCTAAAAAGTCCTTAATTTCTTTCTTTATTCCTTCCTTGACCAAGGTATCATTGAGAAGAGTGTTGTTCAGTTTCCACGTGAAGGTTGGCTTTCTATTATTTATTTTGTTATTGAAGATCAGTCTTAGTCCATGGTGATCTGATAGGATGCATGGGACAATTTCAATATTTTTATATCTGTTGAGGCCTGTTTTGTGACCAATTATGTGGTCAATTTTGGAGAAGGTACCATGAGGTGCTGAGAAGAAGGTATATCCTTTTGTTTTAGGATAGAATGTTCTGTAGATATCTGCCAGATCCATTTGATTCATAATTTCTCTTAGTTTCACTGTGTCCCTGTTTAGTTTCTGTTTCCATGATCTGTCCATTGGTGAAAGTGGTGTGTTGAAGTCTCCCACTATTATTGTATGAGGTGCAATGTGTGCTTTGAGATTTACTAAAGTTTCTTTAATGAATGTGGCTGCCTTTGTATTTGGAGCATAGATATTCAGGATTGATAGTTCCTCTTGGAGGATTTTACCTTTGATGAGTATGAAGTGTCCCTCCCTGTCTTTTTTAATGACTTTGGGTTGGAAGTCAATCTTATCAGATATTAGAATGGCTACTCCAGCTTGTTTCTTCATGCCATTTGCTTGGAGAATTGTTTTCCAGCCTTTCATTCTGAGGTAGTGTCTATCCTTTTCTCTGAGATGAGTTTCCTGTAAGCAGCAAAATGTTGGGTCTTGTTTGTGTAGCCAGTTTGTTAGTCTATGTCTTTTTATCGGGGAGTTGAGTCCATTGATATTAAGAGATATTAAGGAAAAGAAATTGGTGTTTCCTGTTATTTTTGATGTTAAAGTTGGCATTTTGTTCTTGTGGCTGTCTTCTTTTAGGTTTGTTGAGGGATTACCTTCTTGTTGTTTCTAGGGCGTGGTTCCTGTCCTTGTAATGGTTTTTTTCTGTTATTATCCTTTGAAGGGCTGGATTCGTGGAGAGATAATGTGTGAATTTGGTTTTGTCGTGGAATACTTTGGTTTCTCCATCTATGTTAATTGAGAGTTTGGCTGGGTATAGTAGCCTGGGCTGGAATTTGTGTTCTTTTAGTGTCTGTATAACATCTGTCCAGGATCTTCTGGCTTTCATAGTCTCTGGTGAAAAGTCTGGTGTAATTCTGATAGGCTTGCCTTTATATGTTACTTGGCCTTTTTCTCTTACTGCTTTTAGTATTCTATCTTTATTTAGAGCATTTGTTGCTCTGATTATTATGTGTCGGGAGGTATTTCTTTTCTGATCCAGTCTATTTGGAGTTCTGTAGGCTTCTTGTATGTTCATGGGCATCTCTTTCTTTAGATTTGGGAAGTTTTCTTCTATAATTTTGTTGAAGATGTTTGCTGGTCCTTTGAGTTGAAAATCTTCATTCTCATCCACTCCTATTATCCGCAGGTTTGGTCTTCTCATTATGTCCTGTATTTCTTGGATGTTTTGAGTTAGGATCTTTTTGCATTTTCCATTTTCCTTGATTGTTGTGCCGATGTTCTCTATGGAATCTTCTGCACCTGAGATTCTCTCTTCCATCTCTTGTATTCTGTTGCTGATGCTCGTATCTATGGTTCCAGATTTCTTTCCTAGGGTTTCTATCTCCAGTGTTGCCTCATTTTGGGTTTTCTTTATTGTGTCTACTTCCCTTTTTAGGTCTAGTATGGTTTTGTTCATTTCCATCATCTGTTTGGATGTGTTTTCCTGTTTTTCTGTAAGGACTTCTACCTGTTTGATTATGTTATCATGTTTTTCTTTAAGGATTTGTAACTCTTTAGCAGTGTTCTCCTGCAATTCTTTAAGGGATTTTTGTGCTTCCTCTTTATTGTCTTCTTCCTTTTTAGCAGTGTTCTCCTGCATTTCTTTAAGTGTGTTATTAACGTCCTTCTTGAAGTCCTCTATCATCATCAGGAGATATGCTTTTAAATCCGTGTCTAGCTTTTCCGGTGTGTTGGGGTGCCCTGGACTGGGCGAAGTGGGGGTGCTGGATTCTGATGATGGTGAGTGGTCTTGGTTTCTGTTAGTAAGATGATTACGTTTACCTTTCGCCATCTGGTAATCTCTGGGGTTAGTTGTTATCGTTGTCACTATTTAAAGATTGGAGCAGAAGCTGTGTTCCACTCACCAGCAGTCTCTAAATCCTGCGGCGGGGGTCGTGGGTAGCTGACGGTACCCCGGTGCTGGTCCAGCCGGAAGAGGCCTGTGGTCCTACTCAGGCCGTTTTTCTGCTTCCCTAACTAATGCAGTCTCTGGTCCCGCGTGCAATTGGATTGGAGCAGAAGCTGTGTTCCACTCTCCAGAAGTCTTAAGATCCTGTGGTGGGTGTTGTGGGTAGCTGGTGAGTGTCAGCCGACCCTGCGCCCCAGCTGCCCCGGTGCTTTTCTGACCGGAAGAGGGTTGTGGCCCTATGTAGGCCGGATTTCTCTCTCCCCAACCAGAGCAGTCTCAGGTCCCGTGTGATTGGACTGGAGCAGAAGCTGTGTTCCACTCACCAGCAGTCCCAAAATCCTGTGGCGGGGGTCGTGGGTAGCTGGCGGGTGTCAGGCAACCCTGCGCTCCCGCTACCCTGGCGCTGATCCGGCTGGGTGAGGCCTGTGGCCCTACTCAGGCCAGTTTCTGCTTCCCTAACTAATGCAGTCTCAGGTCCCGCGCAATTGGATTAAAGCAGAAGCTGTGTTCCACTCACCAGCAGTCCCAAAATCCTTCGGCGGGGGTCGTGGGTAGCTGGCGGGTGTCAGGCAACCCTGCGCTCCCGCTACCCCGGCGCTGATCCAGCCGGATGAGGCCTGTGGTCCTACTCAGGCCGGTTTCTGCTTCCCTAACTAATGCAGTCTCAGGTCCCGCGCAATTGGATTGGAGCAGAAGCTGTGCTCCACTCACCAGAAGTCTTAAGATCCTGTGGCGGGTGTTGTGGGCAGTTGGCGAGTGTCAGCAGACCCTGCGCCCCAGCTGCTCAGGTGCTTTTCTGACCGGAAGAGGGTTGTGGCCCTATGTAGGCCGGATTTCTCTCTCCCCAACCAGAGCAGTCTCAGGTCCCGCGTGATTGGACTGGAGCAGAAGCTGTGTTCCACTCACCAGCAGTCCCAAAATCCTGCGGCGGGGGTCGTGGGTAGCTGGCGGGTGTCAGGCAACCCTGGGCTCCTGCTACCCTGGCGCTGATCCGGCCGGGTGAGGCCTGTGGCCCTACTCAGGCCAGTTTCTGCTTCCCTTACTAATGCAGTCTCAGGTCCCGCGCAATTGGATTGGAGCAGAAGCTGTGTTCCACTCACCAGCAGTCCCAAAATCCTGCGGCGGGGGTCGTGGGTAGCTGGCGGGTGTCAGGCAACCCTGCGCTCCCGCTACCCTGGCGCTGATCCAGCCGGATGAGGCCTGTGGTCCTACTCAGGCCGGTTTCTGCTTCCCTAACTAATGCAGTCTCAGGTCCCGCGCAATTGGATTGGAGCAGAAGCTGTGCTCCACTCACCAGAAGTCTTAAGATCCTGTGGCGGGTGTTGTGGGCGGTTGGCGAGTGTCAGCAGACCCTGCGCCCCAGCTGCCCCGGTGCTTTTCTGACCGGAAGAGGGTTGTCTATACTACAGTTTTAACTGCAAGCCAAGTTCTTCAACAAATCTTGTTGCATTTACTTATAACACTTTCCAATGACACATATGTCATTGGCATCTGCAACATTTATTCTAGCCAGGATCCATTTGATCTGACTTGTCCATCTCAGAGTGAAAGAACACATTTACCCCAATTACACAAGGGCAAGGCTACCAAATTTTACTATACTGACTTGTACATAGACATGTGGGCATGAATTTACACAGACATACATAAGTATACCGTGTGTGTGTGTGTGTGTGTACATACATACATACATACATATATACATATATGAAAGTAACAATAATAGAAAGAAGGTACAATCATGTATGAGAAGCAAATAATAAAAGGAAGTTGAAATTATAAAACGAAATAAAAGTCAAACTAAAGAAAAGTTATGAAATAAACAAGACAAAAGTGGAAGAGATGGAGAACTGAGAAAATAATAGAAGCAAAAATACAGAAGCAAATAAAAGCAAAATTATTGATCCTGTGACCAAAAGAGTTACTGGAGTATACTAAGAGCCAATCACTTTTAATTTAATTGTCTGCTGTTCCAATTCTTTGAACCTGTCAAATAGCCTTAGGAACAGTTTCTAACAAAAGTTTACTGAGGACACACACACAATATGTGGAACAAGGAAAGTAAGAACTCAAAAAAATTACTCACAAGTCAATCAAATTTTCTTCTAAATTGCCTCTTATGTATAGCTTTTGTCTTCTCATGACAAAAGAACCTTCTCTGGAGTTCATTAATTCTGCACCTATTTTTTGCCAAACTGCTCAAATATTCCAGTTCAGTATGAAAGAGACTCATCTCAAAATCTTATAAATGTAACCAAAGAAATAATAAGTAAGCATGTACTAGACAACAAAATCTTAGGTGAAAAATTTTAAAGGCAGATACACACTATAATGACCCCAAATTAGTCCATTTTGCATATGTAGTCCTCTCCACTTATGTAACTTTCCTTTCGTTGGTGTAGACAGGTCTGTGGAATATAGTAAAGCTGGCAGGATGTTATTCTCTTGATGGAATTAGATTAAATGACAAAAGGGATGGGATATCACACCCATAATATTTCTCTAATTATTTGAAATAGATCTCCAGGCAAGCTAACAACCCCAGAAATATATTGATTTCCTCATCTTTAGACTCTGGACAAGGGACCAAGACACCTCCTTCTCGGGTCTAAAGTCATAATTCAGAAATTATGCCATAAAAATGTGTATTGTGCAACTGTAATTATAGCACTCAGGAGCTGAGGCTGGAGCATCACATCAGGAGAGAGCTGTGAGACACAGTGACGTTCTCCCTTGAGAAGTTATTTCCCATTTCTATGGAGGTTGGGTAACATATTTAGCAAAATTGGATTGAGAGAAAATTGTCCTTATTGTCTGACTTTATTCGAGTCTTCTGCTTAGAGTCCTAATGATCTTATATTCCTAGTTTTTGTTTCACCAGATCTGTTAAAAAGCTGGAATGCTAGATATTGCCTATCCTTCCATTCTCTGAGAAATAGCTGTCTGGGCTGTCATTTTTCCTGGAAATGACATATCTGACCAAACTGTATCCTTGCAGAACCTTGAACATTACTTCGGTTTTCTGAGAACTTCCTTGCTAGCAGGAAGTTTTTGTGATATTTCTGGGA
This sequence comes from Mus caroli, assembly GCF_978045245.1. Classification (NCBI taxonomy): domain Eukaryota; kingdom Metazoa; phylum Chordata; class Mammalia; order Rodentia; family Muridae; genus Mus; species Mus caroli. Next base: position 59,523,820 of record NW_028227271.1, read on the forward strand.
AACAAGACCCGTGATGGTCCCAAGTACCACCTTTAGTGTAGAACTAAATGTTGTTCAAGGTTGATAACTTTATGATAGTTTTCTTTGTTATGATATGAGTCACTCGTTGGCTTCCAAGTACTCCAGCCAGGATCTTACCTGGCTCAACTCTATAGGGTCCACATTTCCTCAATCAAGCAATCACCCCAGATCTTCCACTCTCTCTTCATTGGAGTCACTGTTAGCCCAGCTTTTACCTGATTCCTGGGTGTCAGACTGAGGCTGTCATGCTTGTTCGGCAAGCAATTAACTAAGACATATATCCATCCCCTTCAACCTTCCTTCTTTTAACAGTGCCTATGATGTTAAAAGGAAACAGATCCTTTAAGGGTGGCCTCCATGTACCAAAAGTAGTGAAAATAGAATATTTCCATTCAAACAGAAATATACACCAGTGAGTGATAACATTTGAAAAGCACAGACAGGCTTAGAAAAAGCAACTGACTTACAACTGGAAGGAGCAAATCCTTACTAGAAAGCATCAGAAAGGATTTGCTGTATTCTAAAACAGGATAGATGGGTATGCTTCTCCATATGTCATTAAGAAGCATACACATTTCTCTGGTATTACACCAAGTTACATATGGAAACAGCCTTTGAAATAATTCTTGGCAGTAAAAGCTAGATATAGCAAAACTCACTATAACAAGTTGTCAAGGAAAGATTTAAGTAATAAATGATTGAAACATCTTATTTTAATTGTATATATTCCTCATAAAAGTTGCATGTCTTACTCATTTGGTATTTTTATAACATCAGAACTGTCACTATTATACTATAAATTGTATTAAAATGTAATATTGTAGTAATCAGCTTGGATGTTTAGAGTCATAAAAATCTGTAGTGGAATTCAGTACACCTATTTTATTAGTAAAGAATTATGAGATGAATAACCATTTTCAAATACATGAAGCACTCAAGAAGGGAAAAGTGAAGAAATAGTTAAGAAAAAGAAGACAGTCATCTGATGATGCAGTTACAAATGTATCTTAACACAGCATTGTAAAGTCAAATGTAGTCCATTAAACTACACATATTCATTCATTTAACCCATGGATTTCAATCAGATCTACATAAAGGCTAATGTGAAAATGGGGTTAGTTATTACTTAGAAACAACTGTAGAAAATTCCTCTTAAAAAAAAAATACTGATATCCTAGAAAATAAAAATATGTCATCTCCCACATTCGTGAAAAGGAGAGAATGTAGTTAGAAACAAATGTAGAAAACTATTTAGAAGAAATCCTGGTATCCTAAAAATAAAAATGTACCATTTCTAAATATTCATAGAAAAGATTCTATATTACTTATAAGCAATTCTTTCAATTATTTTTCTATAGTAAGGTCAACAAAAATAATTTCATTATCTTATGTTGTTCTTTAAATTAGGCTAATAGAATAATATCAAAATACAGTATAGTAAAATTCGTTTAAAGTAGTAATTATATGTTTGTTTGTGGCCCTTGGCCCATGCTTGAGAAACAATGCACATGTAAATAAATTCTAGTATTAACTAACTTTGTAACATTTTTTAATCCATGAATGGTCTTACTACCAAAGCTAGGTCAAGGAAATATATCCATCCTCATTTCAAACACTGGGGAGCTTTAATAATCTCAGTGATTTCCCAGTATTGTGTAGATGGGAAAAGAGGTTGGAACTTTGTTCTCTGTCGATTCAGTAACCCTTCCACAACACAGCCATGAAATGCACTGAGTATCAGAGAACATGTTCTATCTTCCATCATTCTCATGCTTAAACACTGTTTCACACAGCCATGTTTTGATGTTCTCAAAATCAAATTGAAAAGTGCTGACCAAGCAATTTTCCTATGAGCTAGTAGCTTGGACACTTTACCAAACGTAATTGTTAAAATACAGGTCACCTAATCATTATGAAACTAACAATAATGCTTTTTATTTACAGTACTTTGTATTTCTCAAAGGATTTATACATGATAGTTTCTAGTTCCCTAAAGAAATCTGTCTCGGTAAAGCAAAGCAAATTGTTTATGCAAATGAAATGGTAATCAAGTATACCCTTTGCAAGAACTGCAGATATATAAGAGACTAAATTTTCATCATGTGTGCTCTTAAAAAAAAATGTCTTACACAAAACAACCTTAATTTGTCATGGCTTCTTACTAATTTACTCACATCACATGGAAATTATGCTTGCATGAAAGAATATCATAACCTAAACAAAGCTCACCAATTTGTAAGGTGGTATTTCATACACATAAAAGGAGAAATGGCAAAGAAGGGCAAAATTAAAGAGGGGAAGGGTCAAATAAGCTATGTTCTGACCTCAAAAAGATTAAATTTCTATTCCCGTTTCATAATTCTACACTGCTATTTTTAAAAGCAACCCACAACTAAGTGCAAAAAATTTTTCATTTTAAGGAATATATGTACTGTTTTTTTTAATGATGGAATGTTCTAGTTTCCAAAAGATGCAAATATTTAGCTTGTCAAAATTAAGTTTCTGTGCTCCCTGTAGGAATTTAATGTAGGAATAAGAGTTGATAGTGTGAAATTCAAGTTACTTAAACTGAGCTGCTCAGCATGAAAATTGGCTTTTTTACATTTTAGTATCTAACATAGCCCTGGATATGACCACAGGATGAATATAGAAAACATTTCATTTGAGCCTAATATTTTGATCCCAGCATCTCATCTTTAACCAAGAATTCAATATGATCACCCTCAGAGAGTTCATGCAGACCAAAGATTAGCCAATTTTAACTAATGTTTTCTGGACATGTTTCACAGTATTCATGACCATACCATGAATACTTCCTGGAGATGAGGTTCTAATCAGAAAAAAGTTTCATTGAATTCTCTTCCTGTTATCTCCTCCTGCTTTATTCCACATTCATTGATAAGCCATTACACAATTAAAGAATACTTTGATTGCCTTGATGAGAAATTCAAAAGTGTTTAGCAATAACAGAAATCTGTTTTATTATTTATTTTTGAGATTATAATTACATACTTTGTCCTTTCTTCCACCTCCAAGGCCTCCCATTCACTACTCCATGCTATCTTTCAAGCACATGGCCTCTTTTTCATTAACTGTTGTTATTTATTCCTAAATGCAAACATACAAATGTTCAGTGTGCATAATTTTACTTTTTTGTATGTTTTCAAGGATAACCCAACTCGTTATACAATAACAAATTTAATATTTTTATTCCAGTGTTTGAGAATATAAAGAAGAGCTTATAGGAAATACATTTGGCTCATTTTCTTCTCGCAAATCATTTTGGTTGCCAGATAATGTTGTGGCATATGCTACCACTGCTCAATCAAAACGCAGATTGTGCTTCTATGATAACCTAAAAATGAATGTTTTTCCTTCTGTTGCTCCTGAGGACCCAGAGCCTGAGCATCACTGCATAGCTCCTCAGCTCCTTGGTGGAAATACTTGTATTACAAGGAAAACAAGGCAAGTGACAGTCGCCTAGGCTTTGTTCTTTTGCAGAATTTGAATTTAGAAATGTATTCACTTCTTTTGGATTTCCCAACTTAATGAACTGTATGTTTTCCAAATATTCCTTTACAATATTCTGAATTTCTTTGTTTGTTGAAATAGTTCCCTGTTCATTTCAGATTCTGTTCATTCGGCTCATCTGGTTTCTTTCTTTTGGTTAATTGGGCCCAGTGTGTGTTGACCTTGTTTATCTTTTCTAAGGACCAGATTCTAGATTCATTGATTGTTTGCATTGTTTTCTTTGTTTCGACCTCATTAATTTGTGTTTTGATTTTCATTCTTTCTTGCTTTCTACTAGATTTGGGCTTTTTTTCTTCATTATCCAAATTCATAAATCACATCATCAAGTCATGTATTTGTATTCTTTCTTATTTTGCATGTAAAACCTTAGAACTATAAATTTGCCTAATATAGCCGCTGTCTTCAGACACACCAGAAGAGGGTATCAGATCCCATGACAGCTGGTTGTAAGCCACCATGTAGTTATTGGGAATTGAACTCAGAACCTGTGGAAGAGCAGTCAGTCTTCTACTGCTCTTATCCACTGAGCCATGTCTCCAGCACCTGTTTTAATTTTTGTTTTGTTTTGTTTTAATATTTTTTAATTAGGTATTTTCCTCATTTACATTTCCAATGCTATCCCAAAAGTCCCCCGTACCCTCCCCCAACTCCCCTACCCACCAACTCCCACTTTTTGGCCCTGGCATTCCCCTGTACTGGGGCATATAAAGTTTGCAAGACTAAGGGGCCTCTCTTTCCAGTGATAGCCGAGTAGGCCATCTTTTGATACATATGCAGCTGGAGTCAAGAGCTCCGGGGTACTGGTTAGTTCATAATGTTGTTCCACCTATTTGGCCTCTTTTACATGGATTTTTATTGTCTACTTTGTTTTGTTTTTTTTTTGTTTTGTTTTGTGTCGTGTTGTTGTTGTTATTGTTGTTGTTAAGACAGAGAATTAAACCCTGGGAAACATGTTTGACCTTGAAATATTACTATTGTAGGAGACAAGCTCACATAAGAAATAGGAAACTTCAGTGAGTGCTATGTACTAGCATGGAATTGGACAAATATTTGCAAACTACCCAATCCTCTCAAGTGAAGAGAGCAACAAATAAAGGTAACAGAGAAAGGACATGGCTTAACTATTGATGTTCTGCCTTGAAAACATATAGTCCTTGGTTTGATCCCCTGGAACCCAAGTAAGCATCTGAGATGGTAATTCCAAGCAGATCAGGCAATCCATCTGAATTATCAAGATCCATTTTCATTGACAAACTCTATCTCAAAAACCAAAGTGGAGAACAATTAAGGAAGTTGTAAGTAAATGCAACTCTTTCAATGGGACTTTTATGTTTGCTAGATTTATGGTCAATACTGCAGGAAACAGAGAATAAGATGCTCTTTATTTCTCTAATCCACCTCCCATGACCATCTGCCATTAAGTCACTAGAGACCCAGTGTTGTTAGGAATAAATCAGACTGATGATCAAATCTAATCACTTAATCAATCAGGTAAGGCAAAGTGACATATCTACAGGCCTCAATGAAGAAAGAAGCTTCAACAAAAGTTGGTGCCTCTTTTTCTAATCAAGGTCCGTGATCTAGTAATCTTTCTTACTGTAAAGTACTATAAATGAGAAGAATGAAGATAGATGCACTGTGCATCTTTCCCCAGCTCATTCTGCTTACTTTTAAATCCTTTGACACAATTCTCAATCAATTGCCTCTTAGGTAACTTTGTATCGCTATGGCAGATAATTGACAGAAAAAAAGTTAATGTAAAGAAAGATTCATTTAGGCCCATGGTGTAAGGCTGAGGCTCTCAGTTTGTAAATCGTGACCTCCTTGGGCATTGATTGACCATTTCACATGGGTGTTTAAGCCCATCAGAAAACACTGATATATACATAATAATTCATAACAGTAGCAAAAATTACAGTTATGAATTAGTAACAAAAATAATTTTATGGTTGGGGAATCACCACAACATGAAGAACTATATGAAGGGCTACAGCATTAGGAAGGATGAGAACCACTTGTGTAAAGGGATTTCAGAATATCATGGTGGACAGGCAGCACAGCTCTGTAGGAGAGGGCAAGAGTGCAAGGGGGTGCAGGACTTGGTGCACCAGGAAACAATGAAGGGAACTTGGTGCTCTCCTGAGCTGTGATCCTAAATCATATTCTTTTTAAAAAACAAAATTAAACATAGATTCTTCTTTCGTACAACACAGCCCAACCACAGATCCCTCATTCCTCCTCCCAAGCTTCCCTTTACCTTCTGTATCCCCTAAATCCACTCCTTCTCCATTTCCCTCCAGAGCAGGGTATGAAGAAATTTTATTTCTGTCTTTAAATGTTATCATTTAATGATCACATCATGCTATATAAATTTTGGTACTCACACAAGGCTGCCATTAGCAAAACATCAGTTCTCTGTTAAAAGTAATCAGATCAAGGCCAGTAATAGTACTGAGCTTATATAAAATTAAATTTCCCAGTATAAAGTAGTTTTTAAACTAAGCTGAATTATGAAAAATAAAATAAAATATTACTTTCTTTAATTAGAAGATAATCTAGAAGAAGGCTCATTAATCAAAACTGAGGATCCATTGAATACCATTATTTTACTATATTACATACATAAAAGGAATTTTGGCTTTGGAAAACCTCAGAAAATTCACATGACATCAATGAAAGTAAATTTAAGTCTCTTATAAAAGCTCAAAATTATATTGCATTCATATTTAGAAGCTATTGATCAACAGCAATTTCATAATAAATGTTAGTACATTTAATTTTTACTGCAATAATCAGATTTTATTCTAATAAAGAGTAGATTATTGGAAAGTTATAATATGTTAAGTACTATAGTAATGTTGGTTTTTCTAGCATTAGGATCATGAAAGCTACAATTTAATGAATTGTCTAGTATCTGGGTTTAGTGGTTGCTTATGGGGTGGATCTCCAAGTGGAGCAGTCTCTGGATGGTCGTTCCTTCAGGCTTTGCTTCGAACTTTGTCTCTGTAACTCCTTCCATGAGTATTTTGTTCCCCATTCTATGAAGGAACAAGAGCCTGCTGACAGGAGACTGATATAGCTGTCTCCTGCAAGGTTCTGCCACTGCCTGGCAAATACAGAAGTGGATGCTCGCAGTCATCCATTGGACAGAGCACAAGGTCCCCAATGAAGGAGCCAGAAGAATACCCAGGGAGCTGAAGGGGACTGAAGCCCCATAGAAGGAACATCAATATGAGCTAACCAGTACCCCCAGAGCTCCTTGGAACTATATAACCAAAGAAAAAACATGGTAGAACTTGTGGCTCTAGCTATATATGTAACAGAAGATGAACTAGTCGGTCATCAATGGGAAGAGTGGCACTTGGCCCTGTGAAGGCTCTATGCCACAGTATAGGAGTATAGAATGCCAGGACCAGGAATGGGAGTGGGTGGGTTAGGGAGCAGGGGGAGGGGAGAGGGTATTTTCGGAGGGGAAATTAGGAGAGAGGATAACATTTGAAATGTAAATAAAGAAAATATCTAATAAAAATAAATAAATAAATAAATAATAAATAAATAAATAAAACTGCTTAATAATAGAAAAAAAGATTAATGAATTGTTGACTCGTATCACACTACATGGGATATAGTGAGTATTTTATAGGCATGTCTTGAAAACAGTAAAATGTCTCTCATTTTCTGTTCTTGACTAAACAAGTCTTCAACTGGACCTAGTATCTCAAGGACACTGATCATTTGAACAAAATTTCCTCATTCAAAATATAATTCCAGCATGGCTAACCCACAATAAGCAACACTGAATATCTGCAATAGGCAAATGCTTTTTAAATCATTAATATAACATAAAACGCAAAATATCAGCTGGATAACCATGATCCCTTCAGAGAGAAAAGCAGAAGAGAGAGAATAACCCAGTAATTGATACTCACATATTAGATTTATTACAGTTTCTCAAAATCCACACATAATATGGAAGAGATGGGAGAAAGTAAAAGATCTGATACAGGCTATCAGTTTATGTACATTTCTTAAAAAAACATTTCAGGGTCTTTGAGAACATTTCTTCATAACAACTTGTACAGGGTCTTACCTTCCGTAGCAGCTGGAACAGATAGAAACCAATGATTGCTATACCAAAACCAGCTGAAATGAATGCATTTTAAAGTGCCACCTACCAGACTCAGTCAGCCCCCCTCAATCCATGGAAGAAATTTCGGGGTTCCCGTTACAGGCAGACATAGAGTTGGCGAGAAATGAATGACAAACAAATACAAACACAGGGGAGTACTGTATCTGGATGTCTTTTCACAAAGCGAACACCAGTCTTATATAATACAGAAAACAAAAGAGTAAGGTGTCACAGCAGTCAAGGTACATTGAAGTATCTGACACAAAACAGAGGAATGCCTTCAAAGGACTGACAGTAACCAGGCAATGTTTGCAGTAAAGATAAAACAGCCCTGCCTAGAGTCAGCTAATGACAGGTAAGGATTTCACACCCTAGTCACAATTTATGCTACTCCTTGAGCCTTGTGAAAGCTAGCACCAGGAGTTCTACTCTAGCAGACCTTATCATGAATAATGCAATACCACAACCCCCCTTTTTCCTAGGCCTTGGTAAATTCTTGTATATGAGAGTAACTTGGCTGTTCTTAAGTATCTGTAGGGAATCTCCATTTGTCAGAAGAATTCACCAACTTTCTTCTAATATGCAATGTAGTTTGCAAGACCTGACTGTACTGAAGATTCTAAGTATAATTTGCTAAGCTTGCCCTGAGGTTTCTCTTATCTAGTAAAATACTGTAAGAAAGCATGCAAGACCCTCCACAATATTGCAGGGACAAATCTGGGGCATTCTAGCTATGGAAATGCCAAGGTTCCAGGATAAGTTTCTGTGAAACTCCTTGCCTCATGACTGCTTCCAGGCTTTTAGGCCTGCCAAGCACATCACTACTGGAGTGGATATAGCATTCCCCCCCCTTTCATTTATTTTTTAGACAAAGTTCCAGAATGTCTCACCTTGTCATAGCTACAAGTCTCAGAAGAACTCTAAAGATGAGTGGAAACACAACAATTACTAATAGGATAATGCCAATAATAATAGCAAGCAGGATTATATATTGAACCCAATCCAAGGGATTCAATGCACTTAGGTTATTTTTAGATCTCTGGCCAATTTATCAGTGTTCAAAGTATCCAAATGACTTCTGATAATATCTGAAATTTCTGCCTTTAACTGTTCCATGTCATGAGAAATATTAGTATCTCTCCACACTCACTTCAAATGAGCCTTAGTCTTTTCCCAATCAATGGTTGTATTATAAGGTAATGGCATGACACAAATATATTGGAATGAAGCATGACATTAATAGCTAACCTAACCTTAATTGTTGGTAGCTATTAAAACAACACAATTGTCCTGATCTCTGAATTGGGCGTCTCCCCCTGAGAAGAAAATGGGGTCAAAAGCGGGCCACAAACACACTGCTCTGAGAACAACCACAGAGTGTTCCAGCCCTAAGTCAGCGCCGGATGTCCTAACCACAAGATGTACCCTAATACTACCAAGTTCCTGCTTCCCCATGTAGTCGCAAAAAAAAAAAAAAAATTCCGCTGCCCCATCCCTCCTGCTGAGAAGTACTTCCCCTTTTGCTTGTGCATTTAAGCCTTGAGCCTTGCTATATACAGTGACACCTTGATCCTAATCAGACTGCTTCTATGTGTCATTCATTGCACTTGGTTCTCGTCTCTACCTCCCCCCCCCCCCATTTGGTTCTTAGGAGAAGGTCCCCTCAAGACCCTCAAATAACTGGACCTGCTGGACGGGTCACTTAATATTAGCAATGTCTTGTCCCATTGCTAAAACTACTTCTTCAAAAGCATTAACCTTTGCCTCTATTTTTTTCTATAACATACAGCTCTGACAAAGCTACAGAAATATTTCTATGTATCTCATTAACAAAATGAGTGGTATGTAGCTACTGAACTAAAGCTGTGGTGGATAATGCAAAAGAAGTTAAAATTGCAATTAAAATTCCTAAATTCGGAGCTGCAACAAATCTCTTTGGTCTAAATAAGCTCATTCAATCTCTTTAAAGTTTGCATTCCCGAATTCTCAAACCAAGGATCATTTCTTAACTCTATAAGCAGCAAAACATAAGCAGGTTTCTTTAACAAAATCATAACAGCAGATTCCTTATCTAAATTAGGATCTACACAATTAGTTAATTGACAAGAATTACAATATATATGAAAACACTTGCCAAAATTGGTGATCTTAATTCTGTAAAAAATATCTAACATACGGGTAAGGTAAGGTACACAAGCTTTCACAGCTATAGGGGAGTTGGCCTGAGTGGCCAAAAACATTGTCTCTGATGAAAGCATCTTGTCCATACTCTGTACCAGTCCCTCTGCCTCATAAGTCAGCTTCTTTAGTTGCTTTTAAGTCGGCACCAGGTTGGTTCTCATTGCTGTAGCCCATGGTGGGGATTGGGACAGTCTCTTCATTTTGCTTGCAAGTGTCTGCTCTCCCTGCTTCCTCCTTCTCTATACGCTCAATACAGCTTTCCTGTCACCACTGTCAGGGCACTCAGGAACTCACAGGTCAGCCTATCACAGGAATCATTCTGAAAGCTAGCATGCTCCTGCAGCATTCTGTGGAAAAAAAAAAAAAAAACACAAACATGTTCTCTTCCCCATATTAAGTACTTGAATAGGATCTTGCCATGTGCCAGAAAGTAGATCTTTCCACTTCACCTAGGCATAAATATGCCTGGTTGTAGAATACCATAAGACACTCACTCAGCAAGGATTTTTTTGGCATCTAAACTTCAGCGTCATAATAGGATGTTAAAACTTTACTTGGAGATGAAGAAAGATGATTCTACATTAATGTTTTTTTGTCAAAGAATTGCTGTGGACTCATAACAATAACTAGAATAAGCAGCTAATATTTGATTACCATTGATTATAATTGATAACAATTGATCACAGAATCTTTCTCTATTTTCTGCAAAGCCTGTTTATTTCTCACCAGTTAATTTGAATCTCACTTGATAGAACCTAACAAGGCTTAAGTTCTCCTGTGGTGAGTTTAAGGTGAGGTTTTAGCCAATTAACATCTCCTGGAAGCTTCCAAAAATAATTTGAAGTAAGCAAATCATCATTTCTTTCTTAAATTTTCTGGACCATAATTTTTCTAGGATAATTAAGACCCTAAATATTAAAAAAGATATTACCTCTGAATCTCTTTTATGGAGCAACAGCTACTCCCCAGAACTTTAAAGCTCATTGTGTGAGAACAAAGATTTGAAGTAAATTTCCCTTTAGAGGCATTAGCTAATAAAATACTTTCCACTTAAGAAACAATATACACTGAAAGATTCAAACTCTTAGCTTCTTGTATTGAAGCAGAGACAATAAAAATTTCTTACATAATGTAAGGCTATTAGCTTTATTACCTAGGGGCAAAATTTTCCAGTGATCACAAGCTCACTAGAAGCAAATCCTTTATAATTATCAGGATGCAAAGGAAAAAAACAAACTTTCAAATCTATAACAACTTTATATGGAGTAGGCAAGCCAGCTTGTAATGCCTTTATAAGTTCTGCAGCGTGATTGACCTTTTATAAATCTTAAGTTTAAACTTTATACTTTATTATGAACAACATACTTTATACTTTATTATGAACAACATAGATCTGAAATAATGTCCTTTAGCTAAAAAGAGATTCCCTTGAAGGCAGGGAGAGGCGAGATTTCAAGAACTTCCTTGGTCACGGTTTGCAAAACAAAGGAAATGCCACACAAGCCTAAACCAAGGCTGCTCGGAGTTTTGTATTAACTCAAATGTAAATATTTTTTAATCTAAGCATATTGTCTGAGTCTTGGCCCTCTTGCAGTGAGGACAGATTTTAGAATTTTTAAGTTTCTTTTGCAATATGAGAATATATTTACACCTTTGGAAAGCAAAACCCAATTTTAAACAATTTATCATCTTTAAAATCAATATTAGATGCTCACATCATCTATTGGATGGATCACAGGGCCCCTAATGGAGGAGCTAGAGAAAATACCCAAGGAGCTAAAGGGATCTGCAACCCTATAGGTGGAACAACATTATGAACTAATCAATACCCTGGAGCTCTTGACTCTAGCTACATATGTATCAAAAGATGGCCTAGTTGGTCATCACTGGAAAGAGAAGCCCATTGGACTTGCAAACTTTATATGCCCCAGTACAGGGAAACACCAGGGCCAAAAAGTGGGAGTGGGTGAGGAGGGGGTTGGGGGGGAGGGTATGGGGGACTTTTGTGATAGCATTGGAAATGTAAATGAGGAAAATACCTAATTAAAAAAAATCATAAAAAAGAATAACTGGCAATAAATCAGAATAATTATTAAAAAATCAATATTAGAAACATCACTTTAAGTTATAAAGTTTGGCTGCCAATTCATGAATGCATTGACATTGTAAATTTTAATGTTTTATTAAAGAAACATTGTTTTGAATCTTATCTCTATGTCTACTATCTAGGATAAGAATCACATTAAATATTATCTCAGTTAGAAGTATCCTTAGAGGCCTAGTTTTTTGGGCTGATTTATGCCACGTGTCGTTATTTAAAACGACTCCAACCCTGAGTTTCCAATTTAAAGCTAACTTTCTTGTTACCAATATTACAGCTTTTTGATCATACCCAATAACTTATAAGCCAATATTCTATGACCAAGACATACAAAGCATATTTATGCCTTTAATACCAGTCAAAAACCAAAGGAAGCGGCAACACGAATCTTATAAATTTATACCAATCAAAGAATTTTACTTTTTCTAGCTATAATTTATGATAAAAAGCACTTTGTCATTTGCTAAACACCATAATAACAATTGCTGAGAATTTTCTAGGAAAGAATAACTATCAGCTTATTTGCCTTAGAACTAAGAGGTCGCAGACTCCTTTTTCAGCAGGAGCTATTCTACTATGCATAACTCCTGGCTATGGTGCAGGGCAAATTAAATCAGCGTCCGCTGTGTAAACTGGCTAAATCAAGATATGGATAGCCAGCAGATAAAGTTTTAACCATTTTTTTTTTCTTTTCAACATGAAACATACAACAACAGTCATTCAAACAACGAAACAAAGACAGACATGTATTGACACGTGGACATATTGGTGCACCAAACAGACAATACAGAGAAGCTCGCTCTCTCTCTCTCTCTCTCTCTCTCTCTCTCTCTCTCTCTCTCTCTCATGTCATTTGTATATCTCCCTATTTTTAAAATTTTTACTCTTCTTATTTTATTTTATTATCTTAAGCTCTACTCCTCTTGCCTGATACAGTTCTTGACTGCGGACAAATGCCTGTTTTCTTTTTCACTCCCATTTTCCACTGTCAACCCCTAGCTGATATCAGCACTGGGACAATTCTGACTCAGTCTAGCCTGTATCCCTTTGCACCTAGAGCAGCAATTTCGAAAAGATGAAGTTTAAAGCCAGAGCTAGCATGATTACAAAGTGTTGCGTACTGTGCCAGATACATCTTCTTCTTAATCTTGTAGAGCTCTACCAAGACAGTGTTCTCTAGGTTTGTGGATGTAGCATTAAAGCACTTTGTCCCCTTCAGGAATTATTCACAAAAAACATTCAATTATTTACTGGGACTTTGTTTTGTCTTGTTTAAATGTAAAAAATGAGACAAGAGATTTAAAATTAACATTTTCAAATGCTTTGTTACTTAGTAGGTATAACAAAAAGGGCTCAGTTACAAGAGCAGGTTAAGGGACTTCCCAGTGAACTCAAGATCAAAAGCCATATCCATGTGTCATGCTCTTGACTCAATGCTGTTGTCAGCAACTGTCCATTGCTGGGGTTCCTGCCAGTCTCTGTCCTGCCCAAATAGAATTCATGACTTTAGGGCATGATTATGCTATTTAAGCTTTTTAATCATATTATCTTTCTTCTACAAAAGAAAATTCTTGCTGATATAAATGTTTGATTAGAAGCTTTCTTATATTGCAATATGAAATGTTCTCTCCCACCCAGAGTTCATGAAATATACATCAAACAAGTTCTTTGTGCAGGATAAAACAAATTTCAAAACTCCCCTTCAAATACAATAGTAAGAGTTTTAGACTTTTACTAATTCCTGTAATGATCTTCAGAAGGTAGTTGTTATATCCCATGAATATTTATATGCCAAGTAATTTTTTAATAAATCTATTGAACCAGTCTTTTTAATTCCAAAGAGAAGAGGAACAATTTGTCAGCCTTTCCGTAACTATCCCAATAACAGACACTTAAATGGCGCATTTTTCAATCATTTTACTTGGGAAAATTTGGTAAACAGTTCTTTGTAAAAGTGTTTTGTTAGATCTTTGAGAATTTCAAACATTGCATTTTGATCTTACCCATCCTTCTCCTAAACTTCATATATCTACCCCCTCCCATTTCATTCCCTCATAACTTTTTAACCTTATTCAGTTTTTGAACTGTTGAGTCCAATTGGTGTTAGGTTTATACTTGTGAGTGTGTAGCCATCTCCTGGAGCAAGTTCGACCTGCCATGGCCATACCTTTAAGGAAATCTAACTCTCCCTCATCCAGAAGCTATCAAGTAACAATGTGTCATTCCTTCAGCTAGAAATACCTTATAGTACATACTTCACCCCTCCATATCAGGATTTTTTTCTGTCTTGAGTTTACACAGATCTTGTTTCTATTGTCATAGCCACTGTGAGATGATACATGCAACCACTCTTTTTTCTCCTCTTTCCACAGTGATCCCTGAACCTGGAAGAAAAGACATAATATAGATGTCTCATTTATGGCTCAGTGCTTCACAATCATTTGTTTTTAGGTCCCTTGACAAGTTGTGGATTTCCGTGTTAATTGCCATCTACTGCAAAATAGTAGTTTTATGATAAGGTTTGAGAGATGTACTAGTTTACGGACATAATGAGAGGTTCCTAGGAGTCACTTTAACAATTTGACCAATGTGCCAAGTAATAATAGGTAATACTAGAGTAATAGTAGTTTTCCCTCAGACCTATGACTATTCATAATAACCAGGAAATGAAAACAGCTTAATGCTGAAGTTTTGTCTTTTACTGTCTGTTTTAGTCAGGGTTTCTATTCCTGCACAAACATCATGACCAAGAAGCAAGTTGGGGAGGAAAGGGTTTATTCGGCTTACACTTCCATACTGCTGTTCATCACCAAAGGAAGTCAGGACTGGAACTCAAGCAGGTCAGAAAGCAGGAGCCGATGCAGAGGCCATGGAGGAATGTTCTTTACTGGTTTGCCTCCCCTGGCTTGCTCAGCCTACTCTCTTATAGAACCCAAGACTACCAGCCCAGGGATGGTCCCACCCACAAGGGGCCTTTCCCCCTTGATCACTAATTGAGAAAATGCCTTACAGTTGGATCTCATGGAGGCATTTCCTCAACTGAAGCTCCTTTCTCTGTGATAACTCAGCTGTGTCAAGTTGACACAAAAATAGCCGGTACAATTGACCCCTTGTCAACTTGACACACAAACACATCACTAGTAAGCCTCAACCCTTACATTCTTATTCATCCCCAAGATCTAAATAACTTTAAAAGTCCCACAGTCTTTACATATTCTTAAAATTTCAATCTCTTTAAAATATCCATCTCTTTTAAAATCCAAAGTCTTTTTACAATTAAAAGTCTCTTAACTGTGGGCTCCACTAAAACAGTTTCTTCCTTCAAGAGGGAAAATATCAGGGCACAGTCACAATCAAAGCAAAAATCAATCTCCAACTGTCCAACGTCTGGGATCCAACTCACGATCTTCTGGGCTCCTCCAAGGGCTTGGGTCACTTCTCCAGCCATGCCCTTTGTAGCACACACATCATCCTCTGGGCTCCAGATGCCTGTACTCCACTGCTGCTGCTGCTCTTGGTGGTCATCTCATGGTACTGGCATCTCCAAAACACTGCATGACCCCTTCAGTCCTGGGCCTTCAATTACAACTGAGGCTGCACTTTCACCAATGGCCTTCCATGGCCTCTCACAGTGCTGAGCCTCAGCTGCTCTGCATGACCCTTTCATGCCTTCAAAACCAGTACCACCTGGGTGACCCTTACACATTACCAAGTCCCGCTGCAGAAGGAGTACAACCTTGCCTATCTCTGGAACACAGCCTCTTTGTGCTTTCAGAAAACACTTCCCAGAAGATGTCACCTCAACGATGCTGGTCTCTTCTTAATCACCGCTAATTTCTTAGCTCCAGCTAACCAGCATCAATAGTCCCAGTAATGCAAAGTTTTTGCTTTAGTAGTTCTGGTATCTTGTTAATCACAGCTGATTCTTCAGCCCCAGCTAACCAGAACTACAAAATCTTCACAATCAAAACAGCAACGGCCCTGAAAAGAGTCTTTAATTTTCCCTCTGAAATTTCACAAACCAGACCTCCATCTTCTGCACTGTTTTCAACATTATCTTCCAAGCTCCTACACAACATCTGACAGAGCTCTTAACAACGAATGGATCTTCAAGCCCAAAGTTCCAAAGTCCTTCCACAGTCCTCCCCAAAACATGGTCAGGTTGTCACAGGAATACCCCACTCTGCTGGTACCAATTTGTTTTAGTCAGGGTTTCTATTCCTGCACAAACATCATGACCAAGAAGCAAGTTGGGGAGGAAAGGGTTTATTCGGCTTACACTTCCATACTGCTGTTCATCACCAAAGGAAGTCAGGACTGGAACTCAAGCAGGTCAGAAAGCAGGAGCTGATGCAGAGGCCATGGAGGAATGTTCTTTACTGGTTTGCCTCCCCTGGCTTGCTCAGCCTACTCTCTTATAGAACCCAAGACTACCAGCCCAGGGATGGTCCCACCCACAAGGGGCCTTTCCCCCTTGATCACTAATTGAGAAAATGCCTTACAGTTGGATCTCATGGAGGCATTTCCTCAACTGAAGCTCCTTTCTCTGTGATAACTCAGCTGTGTCAAGTTGACACAAAAATAGCCGGTACACTGTCTATTGTAATGTTAAATGTTAAATGACCTGAAGTCTGCATATCATATCGTCCTTGTAATCCTGCCCCCAAGTATTTCAGATCAGTGAATAAAGATGCCAGCAGCCAATAGCTGGGGTTTAGGTTTCAGAGACTTGCAGAGAGAGAGGAATACCAAAATGAAAAGAGAGTGCAGTAGGAGAAGTGGGCATGGATCAAGAATCAGAAGAGTGTGGCCCTGAGGGATGATCAACTGGAGCAAAGAGCAGCCCAGATGAAATATAGTAAGTAGTAACTCAGGTTTATCAATAGGAAAATAGGTTCTAATAGCATGCAGGGTAGGAAGATGCCCAGCTCTTGTCCTGCTTAAGGCTTATTATAAATATAAAAGTTGTGTGTGTCTTTCATTCAGGAACTAATTGGTTAAATTCAGGGTAGATACCTGGGATGGAATTTAATATAATTTCCACAACAGTTCATAGCAGATGAATGGATCATAAAATGTGATAAACTTATATAATCTAATATTCAGCTTTTAAGAAAAATTAAATTATTAAATTCTTAGGTAAATTCGTTGAGCTAAAAATACCATTTTGAGTAAACAAACCCAGAAAGACAGATGTCCCATACTTTCTCTCACCTTTAGATGTTGGCTTTGTATCTTTAGGTATTTCTATTTTGTTTGGAATACCCATAGAGGGCAGGATGTTGGTAAAGGAACTTTTAAGGGAAGAAAGAAAGAGCATGATACAGAGAGAGAGAAAAATAACAGAACAGCAAGTGTTCAATGTGGAGGAGAATGAGAGGACTGGATAGAAGATGGTCATATAAAAAAGTAGTACTTATGAAGCTCCCTAAATAAAAAACATATGCATATATGATGAGAGTTTCAATGAAGTTTTAATATAATGGAACAACAATACCTCTTATAGATGCCACAAGCTAACAAATGAAAATTCAGTGTCAGGAATGTGTTACATCTATTAGATTGTTCTCCAGTGAGATGCCTCAATATTATATAACATTAGTTATACTTTTCTGATAGCCCTTAACAGCATGAGTATATGTATGTACCCAGAAATGAAAATAGAATAGACAGTTATGAATAGATGGAGGTCTGGAATGGGAAGATCAAGTTGGGAGGAGGAAGGGACATAGGTTGGGAGGAAAATACAGGGAGAGCAGCTAAAATTAAGTGGAAATTTCGGATAGTCTATAAGCCTAATACATTAGAAACATCCTAAAGGATATACATATATTAAGGCAAATTATCAAACAAAGGATCAGACAGAGTCCTAATGGGTTACTGTAGTATGTATCCCTGGGGATTATTTTTGCTATTTAAATAAAACATAGCAATAATGGTTAATATAAGAGATGCAAAGGTGCTTGGTCTGTCCAGTGAAGGAGATAGAAGCCCATGAGTAGATTATTGGAAAAGGTAATGACTAGAAGATTGGATTAAGAGTAGGGGTAAGGAACTAGATTATGGAGAAATTATTGATTGTCCTATTGGAGAGCTTCTAGAATGATTTAAATTAATGAATAACATGGGCTAGATTACAACCATGGTCAACCATGGTTGTCATGTCAACCATGTGTGTATAGACTGAATGTAAGCATGATGAAATGACTAGTAAGAGGTTTTTATAATTCAAGAAAACATACCTGGGGTTTTGGATTAGTGCTGAAGTAGTCAAGTTAAAGGAATGCAGTCAAGTAAAAGTTGGCTTACTTAGTAGTATTTCATATGATGTATTATATGAAAATATTTGTTTTAAAGATTGTGATCTGAAGTAGAGCAGGTGCTTGCTGAGTCAGAGAAAAATAAGGAAGAGGGACGTTCAGGAAATATTGAGTTTAATTTTGCCAGGCAGTGGTGGTGCACAGCTATAATCCCAGCACTTGGGAGGCAGAGGCAGGAGGATCTCTGGGTTTGAGGCCAGCTTGGTCTACAGAGTGAGTTCCAGGAGATCCTGGGCTATATACAGAGAAACACTGTCTTAAAAACCAAAAAAAAAAAAAAAGATTTTAATTTATTTTGTTCATTTTAAGTTTGAGGCATCATAAATACAGGAGGACAACTACTCATCTACTGGTCATCACAGGAGAGACAGCAGATAAAGTCTTGGTCTGTAATCTGTTTCCATTGAGAGCACATGCTAATCCTCAGATTTCATTGGAAGACCCAGGAACATGTGCTTTAACAAAGTCTGTAAGTGATTCTGATATGTGCTAGTTTGGAAACTGCTCAAATGCCTGGAGGCATTATGGACTGACACAACAGAGTCGACGAAGGGGTGTCTGGTAGGCAAGGATCACAGATTCTGACAAACACCATATGCTATAGATCATCCTTCACAGCATAGATTATATAGCACAGAATTTCAATAACATTGCGTTTAAGAAGGCCTATTCACTGCTGAGGCAGGAGTTGGTGGGCAGGTTGGGGAGCACCCTCATAAAGCCAGGAGGGAAGAAGGAGGGGATAGGGGACTTGTGGAGGGGAAACTTGGAAAGGGGCTAGCATTTGAAATGTAAATAAAATAACCTATAAAAAAGGCCTATTCAAGTTCAACAGAAGTGTTTGTTTATATTTGAGTTAATTATTGACTTTGGGTTGTTTGTTTGTTTGTTCAAACAAACTTCTGTGATGAATATGATAACTAAATCAGCTTGAGAAAGGAGAAAGTTTATTTCAGTATATAGGTTACAATTCATCCTCAAAGGAAGGCAGCTAAACATGGGAACTAAAGTGATACCGTGGAGGAAGGCTATTTCCTGTCTTGCTCACTATGGCTGGATCAGCTTGTTTTCTTTTATAAGACAGAACCATCTGTCCAGGGGTGGCACTGACTATAGTGGATGGCTCCTCCCACTTCAATCATTAATCTATAAAATACTCCACAAATGTGCCCACAGATCAATCTGATGGAGAAAATTCCTTGACTGAGATTTCCTCTTGCTATATGACTCTGATTTGTGTCAAGTTGACCAAAGAACCAGCTTAATTATCAGCAATCTAAGAAACCTTAGATACTTGGCATATCATTCATCTTTCTCATATATATTATTATATATCGTATTTATTAGCTTTTGTCTATAAACATGTTATACATACAGATATTATCACAGATATATTTTTATGTTTTGGGGCCCACTGGAAAGGTACACACCATTATAACGTGAACTATTTGTTCTCTCAATGATTACTTGAATTTCAGTTTAGAATACATAGTTTAGATTGGTAGGGTCATATCAGCACAGCATAGCTCATTACATAATAAAATAGTTTATTTTCTAAACAAAAACCTAGTGTCTAACTAACACATAACAACAACAAAAAAATTGGTAAGTGTACTTACATACAGTATAGGGCAGGATAAAGAATATGAATTCTTAACTTGGCAGTTTCCTGTAAACCTTATGGTATTCTTCTGGACTGAACACACTGATGCTCCTCTGTAGTCAAAACTGAGGTACATAATCGCCTTTACAAAATGATGAACAAAGGATTAGGAATTAAGAAATATCTGTGATGTTCCCCAAATCTCATCATAGAACATGAAGAGAATGAAAGATTTTAGGAACCAGGGGATCAGAAATTCTGCTATAATAGTGTATCTCCTGGGGGAAAAAAATAAGGCTACAGCTCTGGTACCCTATCAATATGACTACAGAAACAAGACCTGAAAAATTAAAAAATCAGTGGTCATGCTAACACAGAAGAGAAAAAAAATCTCACAAAGTCCCACCCTAGACAAAATACTATAAGCAACTCAGAAAGAGAATTAGGCTCTCCTAGGCATGAGCTCCCTAATTGGTAATCCAATACAAAGTGGCCATCCAGGAAATCATATAAACATGAGCCATACTGCATTGACTCAAGAAGTTGTATTTATATATTTATACATATATAAAATATAACAATAATGGTCAAAAGAGGCCATCAATTTAGCAGGAATGAGAGGACTTGGCAGGATCTAGAGAGAGGAGAGAGAAAGGAGGAAGTGCTATAACTATATACTAATTCAAAAATTTAATTAAAAAAAATATATATTTATATATTAAAAAGGGACAAAATAACCATGAAGCCAGATATCTGCCAATAAGCTATGATTTTGGAAGACTGAAGTGGTATTCCTTTTCTCTAAAATAGTAAGGAACACACTGGTGTTGGGAATATCAATAAGAAGTTTCATGGTTTTCCATAGAACAACAGAACAGTAGAAGGTATTTCCTGGAAACAGACTCCCCAGTGTCCATTTGCAAAACAGGATGCCAAGACAGTATTTAACTGTCATAAAAATAAAGAGAAAGACCACAGTGACAGCCAAGAGGATTTGATCCACAAGAGTGGTGATAGTGGCTGATATACCATGGTGATTGTTGATACAAGATATGTAAGTAAGGCGACAATAAGAGCACTTCTTAAAACCAACAACAAAAATCAAAGCTCCTCAAGGATATTGGTACTATAATACTGTTATTATTCCTTGCCAGAAGCCAAGTCTGAGCTGTTTCTCAATCCTGTCACATAGCTATCTTCCCAATCTTTACCCAGGAGTGAATTATGCATATATAATTACACATTTATTATACATATGAAATGAGGAATAGGATATTCATTTTAAAAGGGCATATGAGAATTTGATGGTGTGATTTACTGTAGAGATGTTATACTCAGTCCCATAACCTCTCAGTTCATTCTGTCATCACCTCCAGATTCTGGGATAGACAGCTGTCCTCATTCAAATGCTGATTCTTTCTGTTCTAAGGGTTCCTCCAGTACCACAAGAACTCCCACCTCCAGGATGCCCTAAACTCCCAGGGTCATAGATAACCCTGTTTCCTTTTCTTCTTCCTCTTCCATCAGTAGGGTGGTACTGAGACAAAGTCTTCATGGTTTCTTAGATGACTTCCCAAAGAATTATACCTTAATCATCTACACATCACCATTAATCCATTATTTACTCTCCTTTTGGCATTTCTCCTTTCTCAACTTCCATAGCTTCTGTAGAAATTGGTGGGACCACTTCCTAGATAAAAACATGTGTAACAATGGCATTGTCTCAGTATCTGTTGTTAGGTAAAACTAAATTTAAAAGATCCTTCCTTCCTGTATTGTGTAATTTAGAAGATGTCCCAATTTTTTAAGGCAAGTTTCCTGGAACAAATTCAGAAATATGTGGAACCAGTTCAGGATCTAAAAGTAGATACTTTAAGTGAAAGTCTCATAGACTATGTAGACATTATATAAAACATTTACAAGATCAGTTATAGTTAAATACAGGAATCTCAGTCTCTTTTCACCTTTGAAATTGTCAAATTTCAGTACTATTTACCACAGGAAAAATCACAAAGCCTTCCAGGAACTATAATAATTTCAATGGGCTGTATATAGGGAAGCAGGAAGATTCACTTTGCTTCCTGCAAGTGTTGCTTTCAGTTAGCTTAGGAGGTATGTCATTATCTGTGGAAAGAGTCATTGCTCTGATAGGCTTTTTCCAAGCCAACAGAGGATGGAGGTGACTTTAAATTTTCATTAGCTTCATTATGCCTCATCCTGCTTCTCATCCTGCTTGGCTGCTATTAGAGAGCAATTACTTGATGAGCTCTTTTAGAAGAAGGAAAATGCTAAATGATGTTCATTTAGTGGCAACTTAAAAATCTGATCTCATTTCAGAGCCGGTGTTTCTGCTACAGGAGAAGACCAGAGACTAATTTCCCTTAAAAAAAAAAAAAATATGACATGTGGCCCCATTGTTCAAGTGAACAATCCTTTCATTGATTATAGAGAATTTCAACTAGCTTCTAATGTTAACATGACAAGATTGTATTTGATGAATAAAAATAGTTAAATCATGCTTTTAACTTGGCACTACTTAAAACAAACTTACTCAGGTTGCTAACATCCTGGGGGTTTTTGTTTTTTGTTTTTTTTTTTTAGTTTGTTTGTTTTGGTTTGGTTTGGTTTTTGGTTTTTTGGTTTTTTGGTTTTTTGGTTTTTTAAATGTCTTGCTGTAATTCCTGGGGAATATAATTCAAATGATTTATTATTGAATTTTGTGCACAGACTGGTTTCCTCCTTCTTCCAAAGCATAATAAACCAGAACAGATAATCCAAGTAACTTCAGAGACCACACCAAAATATATAAACTAAATGCCACAGTATCTGCTTGGGTAACAAAATATTCCACCATCAAGTGGTTTGAACTTCAGAGAATTCCATCTGAATACTTGCTGTTACTTTCACCTTGCCTAGAAGACTTAGAATTAACTCATATGAGTATGCAGTAAAGCATCAACAAAGTTTGGAGATTCTAAAGCAGAGAAGAGAATGAAAAGAGGGATAGATACACGGAATAAGTAATATGTACACAGTATTTACCATTGATGAGCAAATAAAGCCTGCACTCTCACATCATAAAAAGAAATTCTACTATAATGCAACCACACAGTTTGTCTTCTCCCAATACTTCTACTCAACCAGAGGCAAGAAGGTAGTTCCACTTGAGATAAGATTTTTGAGCCACAAACTCATTCTAAATGTTGCTTTTTTGAGGCAGTGTTCCAAACCCTCAGTGTTAGTATAGACTGCTAATTTTATCGACAGCCTAGCCAAGCTAGAGGGAAGGAAGTGACTGCACATCTGTTCCCACTACAATGCCAGCTTTCCTTCCTGACACTGAGTTTTCAGAGAGCAGAGAGTGGGAGTGTTTAAATAGGGTAACATGAAGATGAATCAAAGATAGCTGCTTACAAATAAGTACATTCCTTCTCATGTAGCCTCATTTTGTTAAAAAATAAAATGGATTACCTGTGGTATTCCACTTTAATTTGGAAAAAAATCTCTTTATATTTATGATCCCTTTATATATTTCTGCTTGTTTGTATGACATAAAACATAATACACATTTATGTGACAGAGAATAACATGCTATATATGTGTGTGTATATATATGTGTGTGTGTGTGTGTACACACACAATTTATAACATGATTGAATCAGGGCAATCAATACCCTTATCACCTTCAAACATGTACAATTTCTGTGAGTTTGAAATCAATAACTAGTTCTAGTTATTTTGTACTTTTGAGAATAATGGAAGGACAAGCTGAGTAGAAAAGGCCAACCACCATTGTGATAATTAATCTTGATTGTTACCTTTACATCTCTAGAATTATTTAGGAGCTGATCCTCTGGAGGAAATAGTGGAGGAGCTTATAGATTGAATTAAAGGAGAAGGAAAGAGCTACTCTAAATGCAGGCAATACTATTTCCTGGGCTGTGGTCCCTGGCTGAATGAAAAGAGAAACTGGGAAGAATCCTAGTATTCACTTACTTTGTTTCCTGAAAGTAGATACAATGTGATCTAAAGAAATGGGATCTATAGAATTTGTCAACACTATTTCAGTGCAACAACATTTCTTTATCAGCTGTTTGGGACTATCATATTTTCTCTTCATATATCTTAAATATCAACAAATTAAACAAGAAAGGAATATATATTTTTCTTTAGACTGTGAACAAAGAAGTATTTGTTTTTACTCATAGATCAGAAAGAAAATAAAAAAATCACAAAATCATATAGATATGATTTCATAATAGAATGAGTCATACCTTCCTTGGACAAAGGGTCCATAAGGCACACATGTAGGAAGCAGGTTCAGAATTAACAGTGATATTTGCATTCCTTTCTTAAAGCTTGAATATTATTATATTTGAATTACTTTATTCTTTGAAACAAATAATATCTGAGGATAAAAGGAGGAAATAATATCTAAAGGAGATGATAATATCTAAAGGAGATGAACTAAATTATGATTACTCAGCAAACTGGCTGGTGAGATGGTTCAGTGTTAAGAGCACTGACTACTCTTGTAGAAAACCCAGGTTTGAGTCTGCACAGGTGAGAGTGTGCACACAGAACCGGATAGCTTCTGGGACAGGCAGGAGCCACAGAGCTTCTGAGGCAGCGCACTTTTCAGACTCCAGACATCCGACCACCTCCCCGGCCACAGGACAGGTGTCCACCCAGCCCGGAAGCCTTTTGCCTCAGGAACGGCGGGAGCCATCTTGGTTCTGGGACTCCACCGAAAAGTAGTCTGTACAGGTGAGAGTGTGCACACAAAAGCGGACAGCTTCTGGGAAAGGCGGGAGCCACAGAGCTTCCGAGGCAGCGCCCTTTTGGGGCTCCAGACATCCGACCACCTTCCGGTCCACTGCAGCACCGGGGTTCCTGGCCCGGGGAGTCTCTGAAAACCCACAAGGACCCACACAGGATCCCCCACTAGATCCTAACACCTCTGGTGAGTGCAACACAGCATCTGCTCCAATCCAATTGCACTGGACATGAGTCTGCATTAACTACGGAAGCAGATAACCTGGCCTGATTAGGGGCACAAGTCCCTTCCGGTCCACTCCAGCACCAGGGTTCCTTGTGCACTGAGTTTCTGGACACCTCCATGTTCCTCACAGGACCCTCCACGGGATCTTAAGACCTCTGGTGAGTGGAACAAAACTTCTCCCAGGAGGCAGGTTCGAACACCAGATATTTGGGAACCTTCCCTGCAAGAGGAGAGCTTGCCTGAAGAGAGTACAGTGACCACTGAAACTAAGGATAGAGCTAGTCTCCCAGGTCTGCTGATAGAGGCTAATATAATCATCTGAGGAACAAGCTCTAACCAGACACAACTATAAGAACCAACTCCAGAGATTACCAGATGGCAAAAGGCAAATATAAGAATCCTACTAAAAGAAATCAAGACCACTCACCATCATCAGAATGCAGCACTCCCACCGCACCTAGTCATGGGCATCCCAACACAACCGAAAAGCTAGACCCAGATTTAAAAGCATATCTCATGATGATGGTAGACGACATCAAGAAGGACTTTAATAACTCACTTAAAGAAATACAGGAGAGTGCTCGAATCGGCAGCACATATACTAAAATTGGAACGATACAGAGAAGATTAGCATGGCCCCTGCGCAAGGATGACATGCAAATTCGTGAAGCATTCCATATTTTTAAAATCCATCAACGTAATCCAGTATATAAACAAACTCAAAGACAAAAACCATATGGTCATCTCATCAGATGCGGAAAAAGCATTTGACAAGATCCAACACCCATTCATGATAAAAGTCTTGGAAAGATCAGGAATTCAAGGCCCATACCTAAACATGATAAAAGCAATCTACAGCAAACCAGTAGCCAACATCAAAGTAAATGGTGAGAAGCTTGAAGCAATCCCTCTAAAATCAGGGACTAGACAAGGCTGTCCACTTTTGCCATACCTATTCAACATTGTACTTGAAGTCCTAGCCAGAGCAATTCGACAACAAAAGGAGATCAAAGGGATACAAATTGGAAAAGATGAAGTCAAAATATCACTTTTTGCAGATGATATGATAGTATATATAAGTGACCCTAAAAGTTCCACCAGAGAACTCCTAAACCTGATAAACAGCTTCGGTGAAGTAGCTGGATATAAATTTAACTCAAACAAATCAATGGCCTTTCTCTACACAAAGAATAAACAGGCTGTCTTAGTCAGGGTTTCTATTCCTGCACAAACATCATGACCAAGAAGCAAGTTGGGGAGGAAAGGGTTTATTCGGCTTACACTTCCATACTGCTGTTCATCACCAAAGGAAGTCAGGACTGGAACTCAAGCAGGTCAGAAAGCAGGAGCCGATGCAGAGGCCATGGAGGGATGTTCTTTACTGGCTTGCCTCCCCTGGCTTGCTCAGCCTACTCTCTTATAGAACCCAAGACTACCAGCCCAGGGATGGTCCCACCCACAAGGGGCCTTTCCCCCTTGATTACTAATTGAGAAAATGCCTTACAGTAGGATCTCATGGAGGCATTTCCTCAACTGAAGCTCCTTTCTCTGTGATAGCTCAGCTGTGTCAAGTTGACACAAAAATAGCCAGTACACAGGCTGAGAAAGAAATTAGGGAAACAACACCCTTCTCAATAGTCACAAATAATATAAAATATCTTGGCGTGACTCTAACTAAGGAAGTGAAAGATCTGTATAATAAAAACTTCAAGTCTCTGAAAAAAGAAATTATAGAAGATCTCAGAAGATGGAAAGATCTCCCATGCTCATGGATTGGCAGGATCAACATTGTAAAAATGGCTATCTTGCCAAAAGCAATCTACAGATTCAATGCAATCCCCATCAAAATTCCAACTCAATTCTTCAACGAATTAGAAAGTGCAATCTGCAAATTCATCTGGAATAACAAAAAACCTAGGATAGCAAAAACTCTTCTCAAGGATAAAAGAACCTCTGGTGGAATCACCATGCCGGACCTAAAGCATTACTACAGAGCAATTGTGATAAAAAATGTGTGGTACAGGTATAGTGACAGACAAATAGAACAATGGAATAGAATTGAAGACCCAGAAATGAACCCACACACCTACGGTCACTTGATCTTCGACAAGGAAGCTAAAAACATCCAGTGGAAGAAAGACAGCGTTTTCAACAAATGGTGCTGGCACAACTGGTTGTTAACATGTAGAAGAATGCGAATCGATCCATTCCTATCTCCTTGTACTAAGGTCAAGTCTAAGTGGATCAAGGAACTTCACATAAAACCAGACACACTGAAACTTATAGAGGAGAAAGTGGGGAAAAGCCTTGAAGATATGGGCACAGGGGGAAAATTCTTGAATAGAACAGCAATGGCTTGTGCTGTAAGATCAAGAATTGACAAGTGGGACCTCATGAAACTGCAAAGCTTCTACAAGGCAAAAGAAACCATCAATAAGACAAAAAACCACCAACAGATTGGGAAAGGATCTTTACCTATCCTAAATCAGATAAGGGACTAATATCCAATATATATAAAGAACTCAAGAAGGTGGACTCCAGAAAGTCAAATAACCCATTAAAAAATGGGGCTCAGAAATGAACAAAGAATTCTCACCTGAGGAATACCGAATGGCAGAGAAACACCTGAAAAAATGTTCAGCATCCTTAATCATCAGGGAAATGCAAATCAAAACAACCCTGAGATTCCACCTCACACCAGTCAGAATGGCTAAGATCAAAAATTCAGGTGACAGCAGATGCTGGCGAGGATGTGGAGAAAGAGGAACACTCCTCCATTGTTGGTGGGATTGCAAGCTTGTACAACCACTGTGGAAATCAGTCTGGCGGTTCCTCAGAAAATTGGACATAGTACTACCGGAGGATCCAGCAATACCTCTCCTGGGCATATATCCAGAAGATGTCCCAACCGGTAAAAAGGACACATGCTCCACTATGTTCATAGCAGCCCTGTTTATAATAGCCAGAAGCTGGAAAGAACCCAGATGCCCCTCAACAGAGGAATGGATACAGAAATTATAGTACATTTACACAATGGAGTACTACTCAGCTATTAAAAAGAATGAATTTATGAAATTCCTAGCCAAATGGATGGACCTGGAGGGCATCATCTTGAGTGAGGTAACACAATCACAAAGGAACTCACACAATATGTATTCACTGATAAGTGGATATTAGCCCAAAACTTAGGATACCCAAGATATAAGATACAATTTGCTAAACGCATGAAACTCAAGAAGAATGAAGACCAAAGTGTGGACAATATGCCCCTTCTTAGAATTGGGAACAAAACACCCATGGAAGGAGTTACAGAGACAAAGTTTCAAGCTGTGATGAAAGGATGGACCATCTAGAGACTGCCATATCCAGGGATCCATCCCATAATCAGCTTCCAAACGCTGACAACATTGCATACACTAGCAAGTGTTTGCTGAAAGGACCCAAATATAGCTGTCTCTTGTGAAACTATGCCGGGGCCTAGCAAACACAGAAGTGGATGCTCACAGTCAGCTATTGGATGTATCACAGGGCTCCCAATGGAGAAATGAGAGAAAGTACCCAAGGAGCTAAAGGGATCTGCAACCCTATAGTTGGAAAAACATGATGAAATAACCAGTACCCCGGAGCTCTTGTCTCTAGCTGCATATGTATCAAAAGATGGCCTAGTGGGCCATCACTGGAAAGACAGGGCCATTGGACTTGCAAACTTTATATGCCCCAATACAGGGGAATGCCAGGGCCAAAAGAATGGGAATGGGTGGGTAGGGAAGTGGGGGGCAGTATGGGGGACTTTTGGGATAGCATTGGAAATGTAATTGAGGAAAATATGTAATAAAAAATATTAAAAATTAAAAAAAAGAAAAAAAAAAGAAAAGAAATACAGGAGAACACTGCTAAAGAATTACAAGTCCTTAAAGCAAAACAGGAAAACACAACCAAACAGGGAGAAGTCCTTAAAGAAAAACAGGAAAACACATCCAAACAGGTGATGGAAATGAACATAACCATACTAGACCTAAAATGGGAAGTAGACACCATAAAGAAAACCCAAAATGAGGCAACGCTGGATATAGAAACCCTAGGAAAGAAATCTGGAACCATAGATGAGAGCATCAACAAGAGAATACAAGAGATGGAAGAGAGAATTTCAGGTGCAGAATATTCCATAGAGAACATCAGCACAACAATTAAAGTAAATACAGAACGCAAGGATCCTAACTCAAAACATCCAGGAAATCCAGGACACAATGAGAAGACCAAACCTACAGATAACAGGAGTTGATGAGAATGAAGATTTTCAACTTAAAGGGCCAGCAAATATCTTCAACAAAATTTTAGAAGAAAACTTCCCAAAACTAAAGAAAGACATGACCATGAACATACACGAAGCCTACAGAACTCCAAATAGACTGGACCAGAAAAGAAATTCCTCCCAACACATAATAATCAGAACAACAAATGCACTAAATAAAGATAGAATATTAAAAGCAGCAAGGGAGAAAGGTCAAATAACATATTAAGGCAGGCCTATCAGAATTACACAAGACTTTTCACCAGAGACTATGAAAGCCAGAAGAGCCTGGACAGATGTTCTACAGACACTAAGAGAACACAAATGCCATCCCAGGCTACTATACCCGGCCAAACTCTCAATTACCATAGATGGAGAAACCAAAGTATTCCACGACAAAACCAAATTCACACATTATCTTTCCACGAATCCTGCCCTTCAGAGGATAATAACAGAAAAAAAAAAACAAAACAAGGACGGAAATCACGCCCTAGAAAAAGCAAGAAAGTAATCCTTCAACAAACCAAAAAGAAGACAGCCACAAGAACAGAATGCCAACTCTAATAACAAAAAGAAAAGGAAGCAACAATTAATTTTCCTTAATGTCTCTTAATATCAATGGACTCAATTCCCCAATAAAAAGACATAGAATAACAGACTGGCTACACAAACAGGACCCAACATTCTGCTGCTTACAGGAAACCCATCTCAGGGAAAAAGACAGACACTATCTCAGAGTGAAAGGCTGGAAAACAATTTTCCAAGCAAATGGTATGAAGAAACAAGCTGGAGTAACCATTCTAATATCGAATAAAATCGACTTCCAACCCAAAGTTATCAAAAAAGACAAGGAGGGACACTTCATACTCATCAAAGGTAAAATCCTCCAAGAGGAACTCTCAAATCTGAATATCTATGCTCCAAATGCAAGGGCAGCCACATTCATTAAAGACACTTTAGTAAAGCTCAAAGCACACATTGCACCTCACACAATAATAGTGGGAGACTTCAACAAACCACTTTCATCAATGGACAGATCGTGGAAACAGAAACTAAACAGGGACACAGTGAAACTAACAGAAGTTATGAAACAAATGGACTTAACAGATATCTACAGAACATTTTATCCTAAAACAAAAAGATATACCTTCTTCTCAGCAACCCACGGGACCTTCTCCAAAATTGACCATATAATTGGTCACAAAACAGGCCTCAACAGATACAAAAATATTAAATTGTCCCATGCATCTTATCAGAACAGCATGGACTAATGCTGATCATCAATAACAACATAAATAATGGAAAGCCAACATTCACGTGGAAACTGAACAACACTCTTCTCAATAATACCTTGGTCAAGGAAGGAATAAGAAAGAAATTAAAGACTTTTTAGAGTTTAATGAAAATGAAGCCACAACATACCCAAACCTATGGGACACAATGAAAGCATTTCTAAGAGAGAAACTCATAGCTCTGAGTGCCTCCAAAAAGAAACTGGAGAGAGCAAACACTAGCAGCTTGACAACACATCTAAAAGCTCTAGAAACAAAGGAAGCAAATTCACCCAAGAGGAATAGAAGGCAGGAAATAATCAAACTCAGGGGTGAAATCAACCAAGTGGAAACAAAAAGAACTATTCAAAGAATTAACCAAAAGCAGAGTTGGTTCTTTAAGAAAATCAACAAGATAAATAAACCCTTAGCTAGACTCACTAGAGGGCACAGGGACAACATCCTAATTAACAAAATCAGAAATGTAAAGGGAGACATAACAACAGATCCTGAAGAAATCCTAAACACAATCAGATCCTTCAATAAAAGGCTATACTCAACAAAACTGGAAAACCTGGACAAAATGGACAAATTTCTAGACAGATACCAGGTACCAAAGTTAAATCAGGATCGAGTTAACGATCTAAACAGTCCCATGTCCCCTAAAGAAATAGAAGCAGTCATTAATAGTCTCCCAGCCAAAAAAAAACCCAGGACCAGATGGGTTTAGTGCAGAGTTCTACCAGACCTTCAAAGAAGATCTAATTCCAGTTCTTCACAAACTATTCCACAAAATAGAAGTAGAGGGAACTCTATCCAACTCATTCTATGAAGTCACAATTACTCTGATACCTAAACCACAGAAAGATCCAAGAAAGATAGAGAACTTCAGACCAATTTCCTTTATAATATAGATGCAAAAATACTCAATAAAATTCTCGCTAACTGAATCCAAGAACACATTAAAGCAATCATCCATCCTGACCAAGTAGGTTTTATTCCAGGGATGCAGGGATGGTTTAATATACGGAAATCCATCAATGTAATCCATTATATAAACAAACTCAAAGACATCTCATTAGATGCGGAAAAGGCATTCCACAAGATCCAACACCCATACATGATAAAAGTCTTGGAAAGATCAGGAATTCAATGCCCATACCTAAACATGATAAAAGCAATCTACAGCAAACCAGTAGCCAACATCAAAGTAAAGGGTGAGAAGCTTGAAGCAATCCCACTAAAATCAGAGACTAGACAAGGCTGCCCACTTTCTCCCTACCTATTCAACATAGTACTTGAAGTCCTAGCCAGAGCAATTCGACAACAAAAGGAGATCAAAGGGATACAAATTGGAAAAGATGAAGTCAAAATATCACTTTTTGCAGATGATATGATATTATATATAAGTGACCCTAAAAATTCCACCAGAGAACTCCTAAACCTGATAAACAGCTTCGGTGAAGTAGCTGGATATAAATTTAACTCAAACAAATCAATGGCCTTTCTCTACACAAAGAATAAACAGGCTGAGAAAGAAATTAGGAAAACAACACCATTCTCAATAGTCACAAATAATATAAAATATCTTGGCGTGAATCTAACTAAGGAAGTGAGCGATCTGTATGATAAAAACTTCAAGTCTCTGAAGAAAGAAATTAAAGAAGATCTCAGAAGATGGAAAGATCTCCCATGCTCATGGATTGGCAGGATCAACATTGTAAAAATGGCTATCTTGCTAAAAGCAATCGACAGTTTCAATGCAATCTCCATCAAAACTCCAACTCAATTCTTCAACGAATTAGAAAGTGCAATCTGCAAATTCATCTGGAATAACAAAATACCTAGGATAGCAAAAACTCTTCTCAAGGATAAAAGTACCTCTGGTGGAATCACCATGTGGGACCTAAAGCGTTACTACAGAGCAATTGTGATAAAAACTGCATGTTACTGGTATAGTGAGAGACAAGTAGACCAATGGAATAGAATTGAAGACCCAGAAATGAACCCACACACCTATGGTCACTTGATCTTCGAAAAGGGAGCTAAAACCATCCAGTGGAAGAAAAACAGCATTTTCTACAAATGGTGCTGGCACAACTGGTTGTTATCATGTAGAAGAAAGTGAATTGATCCATTCCTATCTCCTTGTACTAAGGTCAAATCTAAGTGGATCAAGGAACTTCACATAAAACCAGAGACACTGAAACTTATAGAGGAGAAAGTGGGGGAAAGCCTCGAAGATATGGGCACAGGGGAAAAATTCCTGAATAGAACAGCAATGGCTTGTGCTATAAGATTGAGAATTGACAAATGGGACCTCATGAAACTGCAAAGTTTCTGCAAGGCAAAAGACACTGTCAATAAGACAAAAAAGCCACCAACAGATTGGGAAAGGATCTTTACCTATCTTAAATCAGATAGGGGACTAATATCTAATATATATAAAGAACTGAAGAGGGTGGACTCCAGAAAATCAAATAACCCCATTAAAAAATGGGGCTCAGAACTAAACAAAGAATTCTCACCTGAGGAATACCGAATGGCTGAGAAACACCTGAAAAAATGTTCAGCATCCTTAATCATCAGAGAAATGCAAATCAAAACAACCCTGAGATTCCATCTCATACCAGTCAGAATGGCTAAGATCAAAAATTCAGGTGACAGCAGTTGCTGGCGAGGATGTGGAGAAAGAGGAACACTCCTCCATTGTTGGTGGGATTGCAAGCTTGTACAACCACTCTGGAAATCAGTCTGGCGGTTCCTTAGAAAAATGGACATAGAACTACTGGAGGATCCAGCAATACCTCTCCTGGGCATATATCCAGAAGATGTCCCAACCGGTAAGAAGGACACATGCTACACTATGCTCATAGCAGCCTTATTTATAATAGCCAGAAGCTGGAAAGAACCCAGATGCCCCTCAACAGAGGCATGGATATAAAAAATGTGGTACATTAACACAATGGAGTACTACTCAGCTATTAAAAAGAATGAATTTATGAAATTCCTAGGCAAATGGTTGGACCTGGAGGGCATCATCCTGAGTGAGGTAACACAATCACAAAAGAACTCAAATGATATGTACTCTCTATAAGTCGATATTAGTCCAGAAACTTAGTATACCCAAGATATAAGAGACAATTTGTAAAACACATGAAACTGAAGAAGAATAAAGAACAAAGTGTGGACACTTTGCCCCTTCTCAGAATTGGAAACAATCACCCATGGAAGGAGTTACAGAGACAAAGTTTGGAGCTGAGACAAAAGGATGGACCATCTAGAGACTGCCATATCCAGGGATCCATCCCATAATTAGTCTCCAAACGATGACACCATTGCATACACTAGCAAGTGTTTGCTGAAAGGACCCAAATATAGCTGTCTCTTGTGAGACTACGCCGGGGCCTAGCAAACACAGAAGTGGATGCTCACAGTCAGCTATTGGATGGATCACAGGGCCCCCAATGGAGGAGCTAGAGAAAGTATCCAAGGAGCTAAAGAGATCTGCAACCCTCTAGATGCAACAACATTATGAACTAGCCAGTACCCCAGAGCTCTTGACTCTAGCTGCATATGTATCAAAAGATGGCCTAGCAGGCCATCACTAGAAAGAGAGGCCCATTGGACATGCAAACTTATATGTCCCAGTACAGGGCACTGCCAGGGCCAAAAATGGGAATGAGTGGGTAGGGAAGTAGGGGGGAGGGTATGGGGGACTTTTGGGATAGCATTGGAAATGTAATTGAGGAAAATACGTAATAAAAAATATATTAAAAAAAATAAAAATAAAAATAATCAGAACAAAAAAAAAAAAAAGAAAAGAAAAGAAAACCCAGGTTTAGTTTTCCAAAACCCACATTGCAGCCTGTGTCTCTCGATCCAATGTTCAGTGAAAATGCTTGGATATAAAAAGAAAAAAAAATGTAGATAAGAGTATAGATCAGTGGAGCTATTGAGTATGGCTAGAAAAGAGAGTTTATATTAGAAGGAGAATAAATGATGGTTAGAGCTAGAAAATTCACTACAGCCATCCATCCCTGAACTGTTTACATAATAAATATGAATGTAGTGTGTGTTCACACCTAGCCATTTTTGCCTGTTAACTGAGAAGGGCAACAATGAGGAGCAAAAGAGAAACAATGATGAAGAAAGCAAAATGGAGATAGACC
The DNA here is from genome assembly GCF_978045245.1 of Mus caroli. NCBI lineage: Eukaryota > Metazoa > Chordata > Mammalia > Rodentia > Muridae > Mus > Mus caroli. The sequence goes on from NW_028227271.1 coordinate 59,558,442, forward strand.
AGATGGAGGGCAGGCAAAGAGATCAGTTGGACAGATGTAGCAATTTGTCAACTTGTGCAGAGGAGGACGTGGATTAGAGGGAAAACGGACTGAAGGAATCACTCAGAGGAACTTTGGACAAAAATATTCCTTCCAGGTTGCACTACAGGAATTGACACTATCTCCTCTCCATTCTACAGTACTTTGTTTATATCAATGCATTTGGTGTATTTGAGTATATCAGCATATACTTGGAGAACTGGGATTTTTTTTTTCACAAACCCATTTCCACATAATATATGGAACTGAAATTTTTAAAACCATCTGTATGTTATTATAATTATTTTCTTATATACTCCAAACATCAAGATAGTTTTGTTTTGTTTTGTTTTGTTTTGTTTTGTTTTGTTTTTGGTTTTTCGAGACAGGGTTTTTCTGTGTAGCCCTGGCTGTCCTGGAACTTACTCTGTAAACCAGGCTAGCCTCGAACTCAGATATTTTTGTATAATGCTTACTTTTGAATATTAAGATAGTTGGGCTACCTAGAAACTTAGAATACCCAAGATACAATTTGCAAAACACAAGAAAATCAAGAAGAAAGAAGACCAATGTGTGGATACTTCATTCCTCCTTAGAATAGGGAACAAAATACCCATGGAAGGAGTTACAGAGACAAAGTTTGGAGCTAAGACGAAAGGATGGACCATCCAGAGACTTCCCTACCCAGGGATCCATCCCATAATCAGCCACCAAACGCAGACACTATTGCATATGCCAACAAGATTATGCTAAAAGGACCCTGATATAGCTGTCTCTTGTGAGGCTATGCCAGTGCCTGGCAAATACAAAAGTGAATGCTCACAGTCATCTATAGGATGGAACATAGGTTCCACAATGGAGGAGCTAGAGAAAGTACCCAAGGAGCTGAAGGGGTCTGCAACCCTATAGATAGAACAACAATATGAACTAACCAGTACCCCCAGAGCTCATGTCTCTAGCTGCATATGTACCAGAAGATAGCCTAGTCGGCCATCAGTGGAAAGAGAGGCCCATTGGTCGTGCAAACTTTATATGCCCCAGTACAGGGGAACGCCAGGGCCAAGAAGTGAGAGTGGGTGGGTAGGGGAGTAGGGTTGGGGGAGAGTATAGGGGACTTTCAGGATAGCATTTGAAATGTAAATGAAGAAAATATCTAATAAAAAAAATTTTTTAAAGATAGTTGGGCTACAGTTAAAAAAAAAAAATAGGCCTCAGCCTCAGAACTGGCTGGGGTCATGCTACAATGTTGCATGTCTTTTTTCTTTTTAATCCTCACTCCTGCGCTGGAAAACCTGTTGACTGACTGAGCAGGCTTGGTCAGATGGCACCTCAACATCAGGGCACCAGTAAGCAGGGTACAGTGAAATACTCCACAGGATTTGGAAACACGTGCAAAGGAATGTAAAGAATATTTGGGCCAACACTGAATAAACCTTGTAAAAAGACAAGGTAATGGTAAAATGTGTTTTGTGTATGTTGTTTAGAGCTATGGTAAAATCTAGAGAAGCAAAGGTAATTCTCATAGGTGCTTTTAGTCTTTGGACCCTGATAGTTTACACTCAAGACATGGGAGAGTGGATTTGAGAAAAGCAGTACTTCCCAACTATCTGGGGATGCTTTGGTGAAGGAGAAGGAAAATGAATGTAAGCTGTTTCAGAGTGTTCCTAGGACAGGAGGAGGAGGTTGGAAGACATCCTGCCTCCTCTCTGGCTACTACTGGAGGAATGCTTGGTTCTGGGTCTCTTAGATAGGATATCTAGGTCCCTTTGGGATGTCTGATTCTCTTCCCTCTCTCTCTGTTGTCTGTTCTTGGGATGCCAATCTGTGCAGGTCCATCAAAACTGACTGTTTTACATCTGTGGTTTTTGTTTTATGGTTTGACTGATTGTTGTTCTGATTCATATTCAAAAGAAAAAAATAGTTAAAACCTTATCTGCTGGTTGCTCAGCCCTTGATTTAGTTTTAACTCATTTCAAAAAATAAGAGAAAAGAAATAAGTAAGTAAAAAACAGTCTCAATTGGCTTTTGGAGCCCTGCACCTATAGTTAAGAGTCTAGCACAGCTGGAGAAAACCTGCCAGGAGATGATTGTCTGCAAAAGCTGCTCTTAAAGGAACCAGCAGCTTCTCTATGTTAAGGGAACTGATGGCTGTGCTTCCTATAAAAATCTCTGAGACTGTGATTATTGGGTTCAGCAGATGACAAAGTGTCCCTTTCTTGAAATTACAGCTAGAAAAATTAAGAATTTTTTCTGATTTAACTAAGTAAATGTAAGCAGCCACTTCATTTTTGTCTCTGACTGGTTTTAAAAGTAAAAATATGTTCTTCATGTCTTGGTTATAGATTATTGGCTTATAAATTATTGGGTATGATTAAAAAATTTTAACATTGGTAACAGAAATTTGGGTTAAAATTGGTAACTCATGGTTGGAGTAATTCAGAAATACATGAGGCATAAGCCAACACAGGGAAACAGGTCTCTAAAGATACTTCTAAATTGGGAAAATAGTCCACATAACTCTTATCCTAGAAACCAGACTTATAAAAGATAGGATTTAGGGCAGTGTCTCTTTGAGGTATTGGATGCTGCACTGTCTTGCGTTCATGTGCAGGAATGGGCAGCCAAACTTTGTAGCATGGAGGTGACTCACTTGGTGTCTTTGCAGAGACTGGATTGATTGTTGGAGGTTGAGTTTTGCTTTCCAAAGTTGTAGTTGTGCTCTGGTGTTGTAAAAGAAACTTAAAAATTATGGTTAAACTGCCAGTGTTCCATTGGCTGCAGTTTGCAGTTTGGTCACAGGCACAAGATTTTTAACTCACCCATATTTGTAATTAATATGATTATTAGAGTAATAAAAGTTAAAAACAGCTGTGGCCAGTATGGGAATGCTGCCCCTTTTCTTTTATACAAGCTTTATTGGATATAGTGGTAGAAGCAAATTTAATGCTCGCCCAACCCCCATGACTGGAAAAGAAATTTCAGTGGGAATTTATCTGGTATCAAACAAGCTCCTGATGAACTTTTTCAGGAATTTGTGGATAGGCTGCTAAAAGCAGCCAGTAGAATTTTTGAAGAACCTCAGGCAGGAATTCCTTTTGTTACACAATTGTCTTAATGAGAATGCTAATCTGCCATGGGGCCATCTGGCCATATAAAGCAAAGACAGACTTATCTGGATACATTCTTCTTTGTGCAGAAATTGGACCCTCATAGAGTCAGGGTCTGGCTAGGGACTACTGCCTTGCAGAGAACTACAGTACAAGCAATGCTTTCACAGCTCTGAGATGATAAGGAATGTTTTAAGTATGGTAGGCATAAATCATTTTAGAAAAGACTGTCCAAAAATTAGAGGCACAGACAGAAAGTAGAATCACTCCTCTAAAATCTTTCGTCCTTGCAGGAGGGTTAGTTACTGGGACAGGCCTCAGGCAATAGGCTCAGATTAAGAAATATTTACCTTTGAGTTAATGCAAAGCTCAGAGGTTTGTGTGGCACTGCTTTTGTTTTGCAAACCCTGCCTAGGGAAATTTTTGGGCCCTCACATTGCCTGGGGTCGGGGGGGGGGGGGGACACCTGGGAAAAACAGCATTTTTTTCAGATTTTTAGGCCAAAACAGCATTATTACAGATCAAAGTATTGTTCAAAACAAAGTACAAACTTAAGACTTATGAAAGATTAATGAGGCTATAGAACTTGTAGAAGGATTACAATCTGGCCTCCCTACTCCATGTAGAATTATTATAGGTTTGGAGTATTGTTTTTTATTCCTTTACATCCTGATAATTGTACAGGGTTTGCTTTTAGTCAGCTTGTAGTTTTAAGGAGTCCATGAAGCGATATTATTGGAAATTTTGGCCACAGGGAATGGCTGATAGCCCTTCATTATATAAAAAAAATGTGTTGCTGCTTCAATACAAGAAGTTTGAATCCTTCAGTGTATATTATCCATATATGGAGGGTATTTTATTAGCTGATACCTCTGAAGGCATTTTACTACAAACCATTGCTCTGAATCAATGAGCTTTAAAATTTTGGGGAGTGGTTGTTGTTCCAGAAAAAAATTCACAAGCAATATCTTTTATAATATTTAGAATATACGTTATATCCTAAACAAATTTCAGCCCAGAAAATTTCAAGTAAGAAAGGATAATTTACTTACTTTAAATGATTTTCGAAGGTTGTTAAGAGGTATTAATTGGCTAAAACCTCATCTTAAGCTTACTACAAGAAAACTTAAACCTCTGCTTGATACCCTCAACAGGGATGCAAATCCTAATTCCTCTTGACAATTAACTGATATGGGATGAATAGCTTTGCAGAAACTGGAGGAAGCTATTAGCCAACAACAGGTACATTATATAAACTATGAACAATTGTTGGCTGCTTGCATCATTGCTACAACGCATGTGCCCAAAGCAGCCCTTTGGCAAAAGGGACCATTGATGTGGATTCATCTTTCTTTGTCTCCAAATAAAGTTTTAACACATTATTATGAAGCTGTTGCTTTGTTAATACAGAATTGTAGGATAGAATCATAGAAATATTTTGGGAAAGAACCTGATGAACTACATATTCCTTATTCCAAACAACATCTAAGGTGGTTATTGCCTATTCCATGTGCAAATTTTTTAGGCAAAATTGATAATCATCATCCAAAAGACAAGTTGTTACAATTTGCCTCTATTCATGCTTTTGTATTCCCTGTAAATTTACGCATGAATCCCGCAGAAAATGTGCTTACTGTATTTACAGATGGCTCATCTAATAGGAGGCAGCATATGTGTTTGGATCACATGCTCATTCTCTTGAGTTTCTCCCTGCTTCAGCACAAATAATTAAGCTATATACTATACTGATAGCCAATATACAGCTCATGGTTTACAATTACTTGAAACTGTTCCCTTTTCAGTTACTGCTAATCCTCACATTTTGCAATTATTTATGCAAATACAGCTAATTTAAGAGAATGTACAGTTCCTTATTTTATATGACATTTAAGAGCTCATACTGGATTGCCTGGACAACTTAGGGCAATGCCACAACAAATTTGTACACCAGGAATGTTATAGGCCTTACATAGGAAAAATTAGCCAAACAATCTCATTTTTTATATCATCAAAATAGTAATAGCTTGAGACAATAATTTAGTATTTCTAGAGAATATTCATGTCAAATTGTAAAGACTTTTCCTGAATGTCCCCAATTTCTATGTGTACCACATAATGGTATTAATCGTCAAGGATTTATACCTAATCAATTATGGCAAATGGGTGTTACTCTTATTTTTGATTTTGGAAAATTAAAACATGTACATGTGACTATTGACATCTTTTCAGGCTTTTTAGTTGCAACTTCCTTAACAGGAAAAGCAACTAAAAAATGTAATTAGCCATTGCCTACATTCTTGTTCTATGCTGGTTGTTCCAAATCAGATTAAAATAGATAATGGAACTGGCTATTACAGTCAAGCATTTGAGATGTCTTGTTAACAATTTAATGTTACCTGTATTACTGTGATTCCTTATAATCCGCACAAAGTATTGAGAAACAGGTATTGTGGAACTTTAAAACAATTATCTTTATAAAATAAAAAAGGGGGAGTTATATCACCATACAACACAAATTTATTTAAATCATGTTCTATTTATTTTAAAATTTGGATGCCAATGAACTCTCTGAGTATCTATGGCACCCTAAAACCAGGCATACTTATGCCTAAGTGAAATGGAAGGATCCACATACTAGCACATGTCATGGTCCTGATCAGATATTTAATATAGGGAAGAGGGCATGTTTGTGGTTTTTTCTGCAGGATGTTGAAGGAGCATGCTAGCTCCCAGAGTGATTGGTGAGACATGCTGATGCTGGGACAAAGAATGATGCTGACATGAGCTTTTAGAGTGCCCCTGAAAATAGTGACTGGGAAGCTGTTTTGGAAATATGTTCCTGACCAACCTTTGCTTACCTATATCCCAGATTTAAAAAGCTGCCTTGCTTCAAGCTTTTAGACCTTCTGGGACAGAGAGCATGGAGACTGGAGATGGCCTTCAAAAACTTAGACAAAAAGAGAAGTTATAATGATTCTTCTATTTCCTTTAATGTGACTAGTTATTCTGACTCAATCATGGATTGGTCTGGAAATCAATCCGATATTGGAAATAACAGTCTTCATTTGGAAGGCTGGTTCTGGACATTTTTAGAGACATATTTGGAAGTTAGCTGCAGTTTTTTATGAAGATATGTTAGCAATAGATAAAATTGGGACAGGACCTGGACTTTAAACAAATGTTAGTGCATGTGTTAAGGCTCCCAATCTTTTATTAATTGGTCGTGTTAAAATTACTTTTCTTCTACAGTATTCAATGTAAGTTATTTGATTGTACACTTTCTAATTGTGTTAATGCATTGAAATTTGACATGTCATGGTGGTTTATCAACCAGTTTTTGTTTTATTGCCTGCAAGTATTAGAAGACATTGGTATCATGAAAAAGGCTTGCAGGTACTGGAGGCTTTAAGCAGAAACAAGAGGGTAGTGAGCTTGATTATTGCTGGTATAACAGCTTTAATTACATTGATAGCTAGCACCCTACCTCTGAAATTACGTTGACACAAGAAGTTAAGACATCTACTTTTGTTAATTATTTAGCAAAAAAAATGTTACTAATGTTCTGAGTATTCAGGAGGATTTAGATAGGCATTTGGAACAACGGACTGGCGCTCTTTATGATAGTATTCAAATTATTGAAGAGGAGGCTCAGAGTTTAAAAACAGGACGCCATCTCAAGTGTCATGCTAAATACCAATGGATTTGTGTTACTTCTAAAATTTACAATGATAGTCACTATCATTGGGAAAAAATTCAAAGACACTTGCAGGGTATTTGGCATAATTCTAACACCTCTCTGGATAATTTAATTTTGCATAGTGAAATTATTAAACTAAAGAATGCTGTGCTGCTGAGCTTTGATACTGCAGATATTGCTGATAAAATTATTCATGATCTAAGGTTAGTATTTTCATCTTGGTCAAGCTTCAAGGATGGCACATATGGCTTGATTATACTATCACTTCTTGTCCTGGGAATACTTTTATTCCTAGCCATCATGTTAAAATTTGCCTTTGACAACATCAACATGTTGGTGGCCAGAATACAACATGGCTTGAAACTAAAAATGAAACCCCAGACGAAGATATTAATTTAACAGGCTGGCAGCCAAGGACAGGTAAGATTCTGTACAGAGCCTTACCAACCTAAGACAGAAGTGCATTGCTTTTGATAATGCATATTCAATGACAAGTAAGGAGGGCATTCTTGTCAGAACCCCTAAGACAGGCACAGTCTTGCTTATGAAATAAAAATGGGGGAGATGTGGAGAGCCGTTGAGGGCTGCTTGGCAGGAATCTGACATTGGCCAAGGACAAGGAAATGGGCTCAGGCAGGAATCTTAATCTTAGGGTGGAACAAAAAAAGTAGGCTTCAGGCATGAATATGACTTTGGGCTAGGACAGGGAAGTAGGCTCATATATCTTGATCATTCTGATAAGCCCTTAGAAATGGTGATCACAGGAGAGATTATGCGACTTTGTTCATTCTCTTCCTTGTTCCTTGACTATTTGTGTTTATTGTCTTGCTTGTTCCTCATTGTACTACCCCCCTTAACACTTGCATGTAATTAAGATGGTATAAAAGCAGATTAGGAAAAATTAAATCTGCCTCAGCCTCAGAACTGGCTGCGGTCATGCTAAAAAATATTAACTGAATATTAAATTTGTTGTGAAGATATTTTATATGGCTAATGTTTATGAGCAGATAATATTACATAAAAGAGATTATTATGTCAGCAGATAAAGTGGGCTTCAATCAGTTTAAAGGCATCAAGTATAAAGGCAATCAGTATAAAGGCATCAAATACAGAATAATTGTATATCTGAGATAAAAAGGAATTCTGCCTCAAGAATGAAGCAACAGCTTCTAACCAAGACCTATATATTTCATATTCATCATCTATGAGCTAATTCCTTGAGAATAATGTTTGCTTTGTCTTTCTATATAGATATGTGGGTTTATTATACATTAATTTCTACTGAGAAAAATCCAGCAGAGATACAGAAAAAGCAAGTAAAAATATAAGGCTTAAATTCACAATAGAACGTATTGGGCACAATATATGACTGAACCATAATGTAGTTTCACTGTTCCTATGAAATATATATTGTAATAAGGCAGAGATTTACACACTAAAGCATATATATAATATCTATCTAACTGCAGCTACTATAACTTACTATAACTGAACATAACTTACCTTCAAACTTATTCCAACCAAAACATAAAATTTTCCTTGTGAAGACAACCCAGTGTCTTCACACATAAAGCAATTTCTTCTTAAGTAAATATCATCTCAAAGTAGAGATGAAATCTCCTGTTGGGGTTCCAATAATTCGACATACCATGCAACAGAGTAGATTAAAGATAAAACAATATGATAGGATAAGAGAGAAGTTGTTTTCTGTTCTCCACAAGTTGACCTCTTGTCTGTCCCTGATATCCATAGAGATATCAAGGGTCCCAATATGTGACTGAGACCTGTTTATGACAGATTCACAGCCAGAGGTATCTGGAATGAAATATGAGTTAAGTCACTGAGTAGCTGGCAGGTTTTTGTACTGACTTCATTTTACTCATCAATATAAAAATGCCTTCTTACATTCTATAGAAAAAGAAAGGTAGGGCGCAGTCTGCTTATAGAAGGGCATCCTCCATGACGTTAGAAGCAGAAGCTTTGTCTGATGATAATTTTTCATGCATTAAATAGTCTGCCTTCTTTCGAAAATCATGCTATGGCTTCACATCCACAGGGAGATGGCACAAACTGCCTCCACCATGATGTTCTCCCCAAGCACCAGGGACAAAGCAACCATGGATTGACCCCTCTGAAGCTCCATGTAATCTCCAGATGATTTTTTTAAAATCCCTTTATTGAAAGTCTATGGATTCTGAGCTACAAAGCTCTGATTCTTTGGGAAAAGATGCTCAGTGGTATGTGAAATATCTATAAAATGACAATGGTGAGGAAAGGAAACTGGGAAACTTAGCAGAAGGAAAATAACAGGCTTAAGTCTTCTTCCTTTAAAGAGTTTCCAAATTAATTAATTAATGGAAAATTTTCACTTAGGATTAAACCTGGTGCCTCATTAAGCATGCTGGCACTATATCCCCACCTAGATAACGACTTTAAATTCATCTGCTGTTCTGCATCAGACTCATCTTGGTCACTAAATTCCAACAGAGCCATAAATCCAGAAGTCAGATTGTAGAAGTTGAAAAAATGTCTAAGAAGACAGTGGAGCAAGTAGGTGTGGTTTACTGGATTAACATTTGTTTGAGAGACAGTGATGTTAAGAAAGATACAAGTCTAAGAAGGGGCACAAAACACCCATGGAAGGAGTTACAGAGACAAAGTTTGGAGCTGTGACGAAAGGATGGACCATCTAGAGACTGCAATATCCGGGGATCCATCCCATAATCAGCTTCCAAACGCTGACATCATTGCATACACTAGCAAGATTTTGCTGAAAGGACCCAGATATAGCTGTCTCTTGTGAGACTGTGCCGGGGCCTAGCAAACACAGAAGTGGATGCTCACAGTCAGCTATTGGATGGATCACAGGGCCCCCAATGGAGGAGCTAGAGAAAGTACCCAAGGAGCTAAAGGGATCTGCAACCCTATAGGTGGAACAACATTATGAACTAACCAATACCCCGGAGTTCTTGACTCTAGCTGCATATGTATCAAAAGATGGCCTGGTCGGCCATCACTGGAAAGAGAGGCCCATTGGACTTGCAAACTTTATATCCCCAGTACAGGGGAACGCCAGGGCCAAAAAGTGGAAGTGGGTGGGTAGGGGAGTGGGGGGGGAGGGTATGGGGGACTTTTGGGATAGCATTGGAAATGTAAATGAGGAAAATACCTAATTAAAAAAAAGAAAAAGAAAAAAGAAAGAAAAATAAACCTAGAACACTCTTTAAAAAAAAAAAGGTACAAGTGCAATGAAAAGGTGTGTATGGGTGTTTGAAATGTTAAAAACTCACTAAGATACCACAGGCTTGAGCATAATAGTAGTTTAGAAAGCCGTTTTTCTTGATATCTAAAAGCAATCATAACATGTAAAATAGGACAGAAAAAAAATAAAGTACAGACATCTATAGTTCATATTGTGAAGAAAGGAAAGAAAATATAACTTACCAAAAGGAGAGATGCCTGTAATCCCAGCCCTTTGGAGGCTGAGACAGAAGGATTAGAAGTTTGAGGTCAGCCTGGCTTATGTTGTGGGGATTAGAGGAAGCCCTGAGTGAATGTGTATTGTTGGCATGGGAACATCCAAGTTGATGATGCAATGTGTAGATCCTATGAAAGTGCCAAGGATTTGGTCAGGATCAAAATGAAGAAGTCTTTGTTTGGTCCAAGTATAAGTATGTACAAATGATTAAGCACTTTGTGAGGGGTGAAAAACAAAACAAAACAAAACAAAACAAAACGAAACAAACAAAAAAAACTAGCAACTGCAGCTTCCTCTTCCTGGATGTTTACAGCCAAAGAGTGCTCACAAGAACATCCTATGATGACCTGCTAGTCCCTCCCACTGTACCTGAGGTTCCCAGGTGCAGAGGTAGTTAATCTTTCCGTCAAAGTGCACACAGCCCACCCAATCCCAGCTTCTCTATGTATGTGTCTTCATTCCCTTACCACTCCTAGTCATGTCAAGGTGCAAAGCTTTGCATGACACAGCATTATGGAGAAGCCCAGCGTAAACTACAGAGAAAGTGGCTGTATCAACAAAAGTCATATTCAAGGTCATTGTTGTGTGTGTGTGAAATTTATCTGCTTTGTTATTCTAAAGTCTTCTAGTGCCTTGAAGAAGGATGCTATGCTCAGGGCAAACTGGAGAGACAACAGATACAAAATGAACAAATAACTTTCTAATCAGTGTTCACTGATCCATTCATTGAAAAAAAAATGGATATATTCTTCTAGCTGGGCTGTTTTGTCCAGACTCAATGAGAGAGGAAGCGCCTAGACTCACAGAAATTTGAAGTGCCAAGGTGGGGAAACACCCAGGGAGGCCAACCACTCAGAGGAGAAGGGGATGGAGAATGGTAGAAGGATTTCAGGAGGGAGTGACCTAGAGGGGGGTAGTGAGATAGATGTAAAGTGAATAAGTAAAAAAATTAAATTAAAAAAAGAAAGGAAAAGGAAAAGAAAAAGGGTAAATGTGTTAGAAACTGTCCACAAATATAATAGACTTGTTGGAATTACATAGATAGCATATGCTGAAGGAGATGCTTTCAAAACTGGATCTAAGAATTTGAAGTTTGTTGGCTTGGAAGAAAAACTTCTTTCCTCAATATGTGGAGCCCTATATGTTCAATTCCCCTTGCCTGCAATACTATCTCTGAAAATTTATTCTAATGATCAAAAAATATGCATAAATTGTTTATATTACTTATAATGGGACAAAAATTTTTAAAAACAAATGTCAGAAATAGGAGAAATTATGTAAGTATTACATTCCTATAAGGAGGTCATTTTTAATATAAGTAGGAAAATTTTTACAATATCTTGGTAAAATATGTACTATATAATATTTATATAATATATAAAATGTTTTCTCTTTGAAGGTAAACAATTTCTAGACGACACTTAAGATCTTGATACATGTATATGTAAATTATTTTTAAAATTTTTTTGTCTTATTTTGAGGCAAGATCTTGGTATGTACCTCAGACTCTTCTCCAACACCCAATTCCCTGGCTTCTGCCTCCCAAGTGCTGGTACTAAAAGCATACACTATACTTAGCATATGTGTATATTTACTTACTAAAAAATATCTGCCCATTTATCATGAAAATAATTCAACATGTAACAAAAATCTTTATCATATGATTAATAATTTAATACCAAAAAGTTGGAAAAGAAAAACTACTTAAACACTGTTCAAAAACAAATATTCAAGGATAAAAATAATATAAGAATACAAAAGATAACTTGAAGTAGACTGAAAAGATTTTAATATGAGGTTGGAGAGATATTTTGATGGATAAAGTGCTTGATGTGCAATGATGAGGACCAAATATTGGATACCCAGAACCCATTTAATGTTACACACAGCAGTACATGAGATGGAAGGCAGAAACAGGAGAATTTCTGGAAGCTCACAGGCCAGCTAGCCTGGAGTATGCTATGACAAATAACAAAAGACCCTGACTTAAGGTCAAAGGTAAAGACTAACACCAGAGGTTATCCCCTGACACATGTGTATAGGATTTCATACTCTCATACATATGAATATGTACAAACATATAAAAGATTTCCATCCAATATCAATTATATGTATAAAAAAATATGTATTCAGAGGAAGCATAAGAAAATAAAATCAGAAGTGATAAGATTAGGGTGAGACATTTGAGTTTTCTTTTAATTTGCTAAAATTTCCCAATGAATATAGTAAAATACCAAGGCAGTTTAAATCTTCAGATAAGGGTAAAACTGAAAATTTGGTTGAGACACTGAATTACAGAGAAATAATAGGGACCTAGAAGTGAGGAAGAAGGTAAGTGTGGGTTTTCTCTACATATGAGGGAAGCAACTTGGCTGAGGCTGAATTTATGAGGAGGCCCATAGGAAAAAAAGGGCATGAATACCTACATAATGCCTGATGCTGAAAGAATATCCCAGTTGTTTCCTGGATTCCAGGTGGCGCAGATGGAGAACAGCTCCCAAAAAAATACCATGGAGTCAGTACAAAGCAAGGAACAATTCTACAACAATGAAAGCTGAAAATTTTTCTGCAAATGTAGGTTAAAAGGCTAGTAGTATTGTACCATGTGGTGTGTATTCCCAAGTTAACCAAAGCAGGATGGAACCTGTCAATCCTGGGAGCTATTAAAATCACCCTTAAGTAGACACGACCAGAAATATCAATAAAACTCATCACCTGCATCATGAAATTTTAGCTTTATATTTATTGAGTTTAATAGATGGAAGAGGAGTGACATCAATAATAGACATGGCCCCACCATAATAAAACAATATACATAAAAGTTGCATGTCACAAAACAGACTTGATTAAATCACAGAACATTCATGAAGCTGTATTTGGACACAGAAGTGATGTGTGAATTTGGTGCTTTGCCATAAGATCACTAAACAATGAGTTAATGTTGATTTTTTTTTTCCAGAGGAAGCATAATACAGAGCTACGATAAATAAACAGGAAGGCCTCAGAAAGCTCTTACACAACGACTGTACCTATTGGTAGACATAAATACTCATGTACACAATGCCTACCTCAGCATTAGGTGCTCACAAGAGAAAAGCACATTGAACTTGAATGATAAGCACTGGAAAGACAAGGAACAGGAATGTGTGAGCATGTCAACTGATCACCTTCCATTCTTTGTGGAAACTCAGGATGTTCTTGATTTCCACACCTGCTTCAGTTGCCATCCCCAGAACCAGTTGCAACGGGTATGAGAAATTTCTAGGATGTTCCAAACAGATGCCAGTAATGATTGTCACCATGCTGCTGGGATCCAGGGTCCCTGGTCTGGATGAGTCCAGCAGACTTTTGCAGAACTCAAGAATATTGTAGAGATCCCAGGCATCAGAGTCTGGTTTAGTCATCCTGGGCCTCACCAACCTCTTAGACACAAAGGACTGGCAGAGAATGTACTGATTCCTTCTCTTTAACTCATCCTCTAGGAAAGTGATGGCTGCCAAGGCCCTGCGGTCTTCCCATTTTAGGATGTACAGTGTGTCAACCACAATCTTGGGTATGATAAGAAAAAACTTAGCACTAGTGGCTAGTTTCTGTATGACTGAAAGATGCTCACAGAGGGCCCTGGGGTCAGGGAACAGGTAAGGGGTCAACACTGACCGAGTCTGGGGACCTCGAAAAGTCTTTTCTAGCAATGCCACTTCACGTTGTAGCCAGAGCTGGACTATGTCTTTGGAAAGCCTGAATCTTGGAGTTGTTCTTGGAAGCTGGTGAGGTGCACTTTCTGACCTTTCAAGGGTACTACTCACAAAGATACCCATCTTAGAGTCAAATCTCAAGAACTGTCCTGGGAGTCTTGTTGCAAAATGACCAAAGCTTCTGAAGAAACAAATACGCACTATAACTTCCTCCTGGTTGGTGAGTTGAGGTGGATCCTGCCCTAAGTCTGCCCTATCCTGGGACACTTGAGGAGGAGACTGTTGAAACAGGGCAATGTCCTCAGGGAGCTGAAGGTACTTGGGAGTATTTGGCCATTGACAGCTCTGCAGCAAGTCCTGGAGATGGTGAGACAGGCAAAGATCTGGATGCTGAAGGTCTCCCACTGAGGGCAACAGGTTCAGCAACACACAGAGGTGGTCCCACAAGCTACATACACTCCTCCAATGTGACAAGAGGAAGCTGTGATTGCTGCGGAGCCAGCTCAGGATCACCTTGATGGTAGGCAACAGTCCCTCTGCAGAAAGAATGTCCAGTTTCGATTGAGTGGTCTGGAGATTGTTTTGAGTGATTAAGGACCTCTGCTCCCAAGAGGAACCCATGTGGAATTCTGTCTCAGGAAAGCTGCTCATCTCACCTTCAGTGCCCAAGGAAGTGCTGACAGCTGGGCTTGGATCAGTTGGAGGTGTTAGGACATTATAACTGAAGACAGGAGCCAAAGGCGAGGCATGTTTTCCTTGGAGTTTTTGACTCAAAGGAGCTGGCAGGCTAGAAGAAATAGTTGTTTTCAAGAGATCAAGGAGACTGTCAGAAGGTATGTATGCCTTCAGTTTGCTTCTGGAACGAGCACACTTAGGTTTGGATGGACCTCCACTCTTCTGAATTTCGTCTGAATCCAAGGGCCCACTCCCTTCTTCATCCGTTGTATCAGAGTGTGATGTCTCACTGCTTGTGTCTGATTGTGCCTGGGAACTTAAGGATGAGTTTTCATCTTCGTCTGTCTCATCTGATTCACAACAGGAATGAAAACTGGCCTCAGTCTCTCTACAAATGCCAGACCAGTTGTGGCTTTTCAGAGAGTAGCTGTTTTGGAGCCCAGGAGATAGAAAATCTTGATGTTCCTTTCCAAGCTCTTTGTCCCAGCATCCATCTCTTGGAGTAGCCTCTTCTGAAGTCAGCTTCCTTTTCTGCAGCTCAGCCTGGATTCGTGTGTTCACATGTTGGACTAGATAAGAAAAAAGAGTCAGGGTGAAAATGACAGCTGGTTTTTGTTGTTTTGAGCCTGATTTCCTCAGGCTGTGCACATTCATGAGACAAAGAACCACCATGTGGAAGATGAGGAAGTCCGGAAGAAACATATAGCCTTTAGGAGGCTTATCTTCTATGGAAGCCTGGCACAGGCCAGATTGATATGGCCGGTAGGAAAGACAGAGACGGAAGTCATCAAGAACCAGTTGGCACAGGGCTATAAGCCTTGCGGCTTTGAATTTTCTCTTAGGCTGCAGGAGGCTCTGAAGGTAGAGGAAGCTAACCAGAAGCCTTTTGTTGTCCCAACACTGCCTTTGGCTATGAGTCAGTTTCCTTCCCTGGAACCTCTTCAGACAGCTGTACCTCTTTCCGGCATGATCATAGAGCCGTTTGAGGTTCCAAGCTGCTCCTTTAAAAGGCACTTCAGCGTAGAGGCAGCGCTGATAGTAGTATGTGGCTTCTAGATCATAATACTTACTCCCCATGAGAGCACCCAGTTGGTTGAAGGGCATTCCCATATTTGGGGCCACTGACAAGGCTCTGTAGTAACATCTTTCTGCCAAGTTCTTGGTGGCAAGGTCTAGGAACTCATGCTGATACCGGAACAAGTCTCCTAGGTATAGTAGGCAGCGATGACAGGCCATCCGGGCCCAGGAAGCCTCTTCTGCTGACGTGGGTCCCACTTTCTTACAGCCAATCAAGTGGATGGCACTGTGAGGCCAATCGATGTAGCTCTGTAACCTCAGTTCATAGTGGCCTTGAATGAATAGGAAGAGATGCTCATAGAACTTGAGGCCAGCCTTCAGGTGAGCCTGAAGGGGCTCTCCCCAGTGTTGGAAAGTGTCCATTTGTTTCTTGTTGGTCTTCATCAGCAGCATGATAATATCAGAGTATATTTTCCTCCATAAGAGCTCTTCAGCCTTCCTACCATAAACTACGGGATGGAGGAACATGAGTTTAATGCAGGATTGCTGAACCATCTCTCTGAGAGCCAGGACATGTGGCTTAAAAACCTCTTTGTGGGCATTTTCTTTTTGGAGGAAGAGATCCAGTCTCTGAGCTGCCAAGCAGACCTCCTGGTAGAGAAGTGTAGCCCTCGGGACTTCTTCCTGATTTCTCTCCATGAGGCTGATTATTTTTTGAGCAATGCTTACAGTGCTTCCTGGGAAAAGATTAAAACTACCTATTAGTGTTCACCCACAAAGACTGAAAATACTACCAACCAGAACAATGAAGTTGGAGGTATCGGATATGTTTATTCTCTCACTTATAAAAGCATTTAGTATCATGTTATTTACCTACAACCCCTTTTGTAAGTATATTTCCTTGGATGTCATTCCTATCAAAAAACAAACCTAAGGGGTCCCTTCTAAATGTATTTCTAATAAAAGAAAGTCAGAAGTATATGCACTGACATTAGCCTAAACAATCTAAGATGAATGGACTCCTTATGTGCATGTATAGGAGGGGAAAATGGTTTAGAAAATTATAATTATATAGACCTAGATAAATAAGAATTACTTGGAAAATGTGAAATACAAAGTAATATAACTATAGCTTTCAAATCTAAAATATTGATAAGATCCCCCTCCCATAGGAACTGAAACTCCTTAATTTATGTAATTTAAAAAATATAACCTTTGAATGATTGGTATAGAGAAAAAATGGTAATTAAACACATGTTCTAAATCTCAAGTTATGAAAGCTGGGGTGGTGATACATACCTGTGATTTCAGCATCCCTGGAGCCTGGGATATAGGGATAACAATATCAAGGTCAGCTTGGCTACCTTAGCAAGGCCCTGACTCAAAATAACAAGAAACAAAGAGAACTAGGTATATAACTCAGCTCTTACTGTATGCAAGGAACTATGTCCAATCCCTAAAATTAAAAAGAAAAAAGGTAACTAGACAACATTTTAACTGAGTAACTAAATAACCTTGGGTCCCAAGTAAAGCAGACTGATTGAATGCATAATGCATGCACTATACTATCCACACAGAAGGATAGAGCCAAGATAGCACACAAAAGGTCTTTGTGTCTACGACTAAAATGGGAAAAGCTGAGAGGAAGACTTGGACAGAATAATAGGAAACGATTTTGTAGAAAAGCAATAAATAGGCCGGAAATACAACAAGCAGCACCACAGCCTGGCAAACACCCAGAACAACTCAAAAGCTTTCACCAGGTAGAGAAACAAGGGCTAATCAGCTTTGTTCCCATTCTGAGCTGACTAGGGAAGGGGGACAAACCTACAGTATAAATATCTAGAGAAGACAAACCTACAACCTAGAATAGATTGGTATCTCTCCCTCCCCCTACACACACTCTCTCTCCCTTCCCAATTTCTCTACCTTCCTCCTTCTCTCCCCTGACACACAATTAATCTAAAAAAAATTGTGATATCAAACTATAAGAAAAAGAGTTCTAAGACATCTTCAAGATTTTACCTAAATAACTTTCTCAGTTAGAAAAAAGTAAAGAAGCCATAGATAAAATACCAACTCACAAAACAAAAGAAAGATTTCTAAACATAATGGTGCCTTATGTCATTTAGGAAAATTTTACTTCAATATGTCCAGACATGGTAGAAAACTCATCATCTTTAGCCTAATTTTTCAGTTTTAAGAAAGTTGAAATAAGCCCTTCTAGCCTGTGCCTTCTGCTGGGGGAAACTGCCAGCTAGTTTGCTCCCCTGAAGACACCACAGCTTGAAGCATCCCAGGAGTTCCTCTGCACACAAGGCAACTAGGTAACTGACACCACCATCTAAAGATCTCATAGGGGATCCAAGACATGCAGGGCAACTGAATCAACAGTCTGAAAGCCTCCCTGGAGTTCCACTACACATAGGAAAACAGAAACCAAGTCTGTAGACCTCCCCTGGAGAACAGCTTCACACAGGACAATAGCTTGACAGCTCCTCTGAAGACCCAACATTCTGAAGGCCTCTCAGGAGAAACCCTGCCTCGAAAAACCAAAAAAAAAAAAAAAAGGAGATCTACTTCAGACAGGGCAGGAGATCAGCAGCTTCTCTGCTGCTCTGAAGAACCCACAATCAGAAGGCCCCAGAGGAGATCTGCTACAACCAATGCCACAGGCCTACCAGGAGTCCTGAAGCAACCCAGTGACAAAAGAGGCAGGCTCCAGACACAGACACCTAGACCAGCAAACACTAGGGATAACCAGATGTCAAGAGGCAAGCACAAGAAAATAAAAAACAAAAGCCAATATATGGGGGCACCATCAGAACTAAGTTCTCCTACCACAGCAAGCACTGAACACACCAACACAACTAAAAATCAGGAAGCCAACCTAAAATCCTATCTCATAAAGATAATAGAGCCCTTTAAGGAGGATATAAATAACTCACTGAAGGAAATACAGGAAAACACGGGTAAACAGGTAGAAACCCTTAAAGAGGAAACACATAAATCCCTTAAACAAATGGAGGAAAACACAATCAAACAGGCGAAGGACTTGAATAAAGAGGT
The DNA here is from genome assembly GCF_978045245.1 of Mus caroli. Taxonomy (NCBI): domain Eukaryota; kingdom Metazoa; phylum Chordata; class Mammalia; order Rodentia; family Muridae; genus Mus; species Mus caroli. The sequence goes on from NW_028227271.1 coordinate 59,577,198, forward strand.
CCAAGATCTAAAAGTGGATGTAGAAACAGTAAAGAAAACACAAATGGAGGCAACCCTGGAAAAGGAAAACCTAGAAAAGAGTTCAGGAATTACAGATGTAAACATCACTAACAAGAGATAGAAGAGAGAATCTCTGGTGTAGACGATACTATAGAAGAGACTGACACAACTGTCAAAGAAAATTCAAAACATAAAAAACTCCTAACCCAAAATATCCAGAAATCCAGGACACAATGAAAAAAACAAATCTAAGAATAATTGGAATAGAGGAGAATGAAGATTCCCAGCTCAAAGAACCTAAAATTGTCTTCAACAAAATCATTGAAAAAAACTTCCCCAACCTAAAGAAAGAGATGGCCATAAAGGTACAAGAAGCCCATAGAAGACCAAATAAATGAGACCAGAAAAGAAAATCCTCTCATTACATAATAATCAAAACACTAAATGCACAGAACAAAAAATCCAGGATAGCAAAAACTATTCTAAACAATAAAAGAACTTCTGGGAGAGTCGCCTTCCCTAACTTCAAGCTGTACTACAGAGCAATTGTGATTAAAAACTGAATGGTATTGGTAAAGTGACAGGTAGGTAGATTAATGGAATAGAATTGAAGACCCATAAATGAACCCACACACCTATGATCACTTGATCTTTGACAAAGGAGCTAAAACCATTTCAGTGAAAACAAGACAGCATTTCCAGCAAATGATGCTGGTTCAACAGGTGGTCAACAGGTAGAAGAATGCAAATTGATCCATTATAATCTCCCAGTACAAAACTCAAGTCCAAATGGATCAAGGACCTCCACATAAAACCAGATACACTGAATATAATATAAGAGAAAGTGGGGGGAAACACAAACACATGGGGACAAGGGAAATGTTCCTGAACACAACACCAATGGCTTATGCTCTGAGATTAAGAATCAAGAAATGGGACCTCAAAAAATTGCAAAGCTTCTGTAAAGCAAAAGGACACAGTTTATAGGATAAAACAGCAACCAACAGAAGGGGAAAAGGCCTTTACCAATCCTGCATTCAATAGATGACTAATATCCAAAGAACTCAAGAAGATAGACTCCAGAGAATCAAATAACCCTATTAAAAATGGGGTACAGAGCTAAACAAAGAATTCTCAACTGAGTAAGATCAAATGGCAGAGAAGCACTTAAAGAAATGTTCAACATCCTTAGTTATCAGGGAAATGCAAATCAAAACAACCCCTAAGACTCCACCTCACACCAGTCAGAACAGCAGATGTTGTTGAGGATGTGGAGACAGAGAAACACGCCTCCCTTGCTGGTGTGATTGCAAGCTGGTACAACCACTCTGGAAATCAGTCTGGTGGTTCCTCAGAAAATTGGGTATAGCACTACCTGAGCACCCAGCTATACTATTCCTGGGCATATACCCAGAAGATGCTCCAACATGCAATAAGTACACATGCTACACTATGTTTATAACAGCCATATTTATAATAGCCAGAATCTAGAAACAACCCAGATGTCCCTCACAGAGGAATGGATACAGAAAATGTGATACATTTACACAATGGAATACTCAGCCATTAAAAACAATGAGTTCCTGAAAATTGCAAGCAAATGGATAGAACTTGAAAATATCATCCTGAGTTAGGTAACTCAGTCACAAAAGAACACACACATTACGCACTCACTGATAAGTGAATATTATCCTTTCCATATACAGTCACCAAACCTGGACACTATTGTGGATGCTGGGACGTGCTCGCTGACAGGAGCTTGGTGTGGCTGTCTTCTGAGAGGCTCTGCTAGAGCCTGACAAATACAGAGGTGAATGCTCGCAGCCAACCATTGAACTAAGCATGGGGTCCCAGATGAATGAGTTGTAGAAGGCTTTGAAGGAGCTGAGAGGCTTTGCATCCCCATGGGATGAGCAACATTATCAACCAGCCAGGCCCCCCAGAGCTCCTAGGGACCTGACCACCAAGGAAAGAGTACACATGCAGGAACCCATGACTCAGGCCGAATATGTGGCAGAGGATGGCCTTGTTGTACATCAGTAGGAGGAGTGGCCCTTGAGCTTGAGGGTATTTGATGCCCCAGTATAGGTGAATGCCAGGTAGGAAGCTGGGAGTTGGAGGGTGGGTGGAGGAGCACCCTCATAGAGGCAGGGGGAGGAGAATGGGATAGGGGGTTTCTGAAGGGGAGACCTGGAAAAGGGAAAATATTTGAAATGTAAATAAAGAAAATCCGATAAAAAATAAATTAAAAGGAAAAAATAGAAAGTTGAAATAATACTTACAAATACTGCTTTGTCTGCTAAGTTCTGCAAAGAACAGGGAAATGCATTGACTGTGGATCACAGCAACCATTGATTTCCTTTTATTATGCACAAAAAATGCTGCAGCACTCTACGCATTTAGGCATGAATCCATGAAGCTAAACTATAATTTCTCACAAATATTTCCAAGCCCAGTAATTACCAAGGATTGCTCATTTTACCTGAGTGGATGTGAATCAGACCTGGCTCCTGCACCACGTTAGGCACTGTCACACTAAAGGTTACATCTGATTCTTCTGTGCAAAACCTCTATCCTCCTTTGCAAACTTTAGGAAAAGTTTCCCAGCAGGCTTACTAACAGGAGGCGATGGGACAGCGCTGTTCCTACTGAAGTCATAGGCAATGAAAATTCCCCAAACCTGATGTTTCCTGATCTAACGCTCATGAAATCTCAGGGTCTTCATTATAAAATGGATAAAATTAAACCCCTACAATGACATGAGTCTAAATGAGACTCTCATAACCCACCTTTGAACTCACCTGTAAGCTGAACTCCTAAAGTGTATATCTGCTCATTCTTCTGGGTTCCTAGACCTGAATTTCATATAAGGTTACCAATGCCTTCTAAATACAGTACTTAACCTAGGCCCCCATATCAGAACTACAGAAGTGGCATAGGCTGGGTTCACAGGAGGTCTGACTCAGGATGCTTACTTTGGTAGGTAAGGCAGAATCAGAAATGACTCAGATAACAGAAAGCAAAGCAGACTAAAGTTAAGTTAGAAAAGTGTCACAGAGCCAAGCATGGTGGTGCACACCCAGGACTAAGGAAGCTGAGGCAAGAAAACTTAAAGACTGAAGCCAGCCATATCTATATAATGACTTCAAGGCTAACCTGGGCTACATGGTGAGAACTTGTTTGAGAAATTCAATCATACTTCCATAAACTTACAATGAAAAATACAAAAATGAAGGAAGTAAAATGTTCTATTTATACCCAGGATTCTAACTCACATCTGTATTCCTAGTACTTGGAAATAGGTAGGAATATCAGGAGTTTAATGCTAGCTGCAGCTACATCCCTAGTCCAAGGACAACCTGTGTGACCCTGAGAGACTCTGTGTCAAAAGAAACAAAGAAAAAGGAAAGAAAACTAGCCAAATACATCAATTTATAATAAATTATAAAGAAATGAAACAATTATAAAAGAATTAACAAAAATAAATACAAATTTATACCTTAAAAGTTATAAAACTTTGTTGAAATGAATTAAATAATTGAATGGGAAGAAACTCATAATTACAAATCATAAAATTATGAGACAGCAATATTCTCCAGATTATAGAGATTCTATATAAAGAATATAGATTCCATATAATCCTATTAAAATCCTTGCTAATATTCCTTTAAGAATTCTAAACCATATACTATTTTCAATATAAAATGGTATCTATACAAGGTTAGCGATATAGCTCACTCCTAGAGCTTGCCTGGCGTGGTAAAAGCCAGAATTTGATCTCTAGCATCTACTCCCCCCACCTCTGAAGACAATTAAGGGGAGAAGAGAAACTAAGAAATTAGTGGACTTATAATTACTATTTTCAAAGTTGCAACAAAGCTCTAATAATTAATAGAAAAAGAAAAGTGAAGAAATAAAAGCTTATATTTAAAATCCATTTATTTCATCAAGAATGTCAGATAAATCAATGAGGAAATAATCATCGTCTTTTCAACAAATGCTTCTGAAATAACTGGATATCCACTTTCACGAGAATACAGCTGGACCCCATTTCTTAGAACTGACAGGAAACTAATCAGAATGTATCACAGACTATAAGAGATGAAACTTTAAAACTGTGTGAATAAAGTTGAGGAGAAAAGATCTTGTTATATTTAGGCAGAATTTTCTTAGACATGACACCAAGAGATGAGACCATACCCAGCTCTCCCAAGGATACTCCCATTAAACTAAAAAGTAGCTTCACTTTCTGCCCTACAAGAAGAGGATTTATTGTCACCTTAATAGAAAGATTAAGATCAATCATTGTCAGGTGTTCTGAATTTCACGATGGCTGCATGAAGTATGTACCTGACTTAGTGAAATTTAAATGTTCTGAAAACTTCATGGAAGCTATTCTGGTGATATCAAAATACCATTCTCTAGCACTATGGAAAATACTTGGTGCTATAAAATAAGAAAATGTTTTATTTGTTTTTGGGCATTTAAGATAACACAAAAAACAACCTGGAACCAGGCCAGAGAGCTCACTCAGCAGGTGCTTGATACACAAGCTTGAAAGCCCAACTTTGATCCACAGAATGCACTGAAGGTGGATGGAGGGAATGGATGCCACAGAGTTGTCTTCTGATGTGCACATATACGTGGTGCCACATGTGCGCGCGTGCGCGCACACACACACACACACACACACACACACACACTCACATCATACACATACACACAATGAAAATAAATAAAATAAAATTTAAAAGAATACATTTTTTAAACATCTGGAAACCTCATAAATACAATTTATAATACATTGTCATTTCTGTATAGTTTTAAACACTATACAGCAAAGTTTCTTCCACAAATGCCAAGTATTTTGCTTTTTAAAAAGTGAATATGGTAGGGGGATACACTCCCCTTCTCAGAGGACAAGAGGAGGGGGTAGGGGATGAGGGGCTATGTGAGAGAAAACTGGGAGGAGAAGAGGGGGCTGCAATTTGGTATAAAGTGAATAAATAAATTATTTTTAAGTGAATATTTTGATTTAATATTTAGTATTTAAATTTTCTATATATTATACATTTGACATTCCAAACCATTTATAATTGAAGGCAAAGCCTTTTCAAAAGTATTTTAAAAAAAGAAGATATTTTATGCCTTTAGAGTGAAGAAGACATTTTAAATAGTATCAAGTATTCAAATGTGTTGACTGGAAGCAAAAGTTAATGTATTTTATTACACTAAAATCAAGAACCCATTTTACAAAACTATTAAGTAAGAATTCTGTTATTAAAAGACATTTGTAATATTTTAACAATAAACCCCAACATCAAGAATATTAATTAAGGACGAACTAGCGAGATTTCTCAGTGGTGTGAGCACTGGCTGCTCTTAAGAGGACCTGGGTTCAATTCTCAGCATTAAACCATCTTGGAAATGCAGTTCCAGGGGGTGTGATGCCCTCTACTGTCCTTCTTGACCCCTGCATATATGCACACTTGCACAGTGACATACATGCATACAAAACTCCTATATACAAAAAATAAAAATAAATAAATCTGAAAAAATTAAGTCTGAAGCCAGAGGTGGCGATGCACGTCTGTAATACCAGTAGTCGGTGTGTAGAGGCAAAAGAATCAGGTGTTCAAGGTTGGCTTCCAGCTTGAGGCAAGCCTGGGCTACTTAAGACCCTGTCTCAAAAAGAGCAGGAGGAGGAATGGACAGTTGTCAGCAAATAATTGGAAATGTTCACTCTTTAAAAACCAGATTTACAAATTAAAGACACTGTGAAATACAGAACATATCCAGCTATAAAACATGAAACAACTAACAAAACCAACTTTTGCTTTGATAGAGAGTGAGGAGAGCATTTGTGTGCTGTGGATATAATCAGTTTCAAGATGGTTGGGCTTGACTCACTACTACTGAAGACTCACAGACCTTACTAAGCAGCACCTTCAGCTTTGGACTGGCACAGAAGCCTCTTGCATCTGCACACCATTTGACAATAGAAAAAATAGCCCTAGCAACATTGTCTGTAATAGACGAAAGCAAAACAAACAAAAAGTCCAAAAACTAGAAATAATGTAATTGTGTATCAACAATGAATTGAATAAACTATAATATACCCACACATTACATTGTAAACATACATAAGCCAGTAGCACCCACCCATATGGATATATCACCCAGAGATAATGTTTCGCAAACACCATCATCCATAGAACATTAGAAAACACAAGTCTGAACCTAAGGCCCTAATTGGCAAAACTGAAAAATGTATTCCTAATGGATACATACTTGACAAAAGCAAAAACGTAGGGAGCTATAGTATCCACTGTAGGAAATATGAAAGGAAAGTGTATATGTTTGTACATTTTGAGTGTAAATCTGATCACTTAAAATCCAAAGTTTATAGAAAAAGGCCAAATGCCAACTATTTGACGTGTGTGTGCATGTGTGTGTGTGTGTGCGTGTGAGTGTGTGTGCACTCATGCATCCTGACATTCTGCCCTACAAGTAGCACTAAGATTGCAAGCACTTACTCTATAGGTCCAGCTTTACATCAGTAGTGGGAATTTAAATTCAACTCATCCTGCATATTCAACAATCATTTTTACTCACTGAGCCATCTCTGTAGCCCTATGGCTCCTTACACTTGTAACTTCAGAGGATTGCCACACTGACTCTAGATAACTTGAATAATAAATACAATTAATACTAAGTAATTGTTTTCAATTAAAAAGAGAAAATGTTTACTAAAAATGATCAAAATTATCAAAACATTTTTCTATATAGAAATAGAACTAGACGGAATAAAAAATTTAAAGTTGGGTAAGATTTCAAATAATCTTTAGAATTACAGATGCAGTCAAACAGCTGTATATAAAGGAGCTATAACAAACATCAGGCTAAATGCTGCCTTTTGTTCTATGTACAATATATTGAAAATATTTTTCTAATTTATTTTTCTCTCAATTTCATTCATAACATTCATGATTCAATCATGAATTCACTCTTGTGTGAATAAGATTCTGTCTACTTTTACAAACTATATTCCTATAGAAGACACATAACTTATAACAAAATCTAATAAAATTACCAGTTTAAATGTAACTCTTATAAATGATGGCACAATATTTCAGCAAATGACCTCTAAAATAAGACTTTTAAAATAGATGTGTCTAATTTTATCACAGAGACACCTGATACAATCGTATACTTTGACTCCCAAAGAAGCAAAAAAATTAGGTATGAAATCAAGAAAAGATAAAAACAGGTTTTCTTCTTAGACATAGCCTTGTGTATAGGCAATCATGGTTCTTCTGCCTCCTGCATGCAGGAATTACAGATCCAGTAAAATATTTTATTATAAGTCTATAAGAATAAATGAGATCTCTGGCGAAATAAAGACCTTCCAGCTATGGAAGTTCAAACAGAAATTATTCTCCATTGCACATCATAAATGAATGTTGCTTGTGGATGGGAGACTGACTTAAATGAATGCTAATATCCTTTCTGTCATTTGATTGTTTTTATTCATAGAGATTGTTTTTTAATTGTTTTATTTACTTACATTTTAAATGTTGCCCCCTTCCCTGTGCCCCTCCAAGAGTTCTTCACCTAATTCTCTTCCCTTTGCCTCCCAACCCCCACCCACTTCCCCCACACTCATCTCCCACTCCCCTCATCCACCCACCAGGACATAAAGTCTCTACACAAATAGGTGTATCCTTTCCCACTCAGACCAGACAAGGCAGTCCTCTGCTACATATGTGCTGGGGGCCTGGAGCAGTTCATGTATGTTCTCTGGTTGGTGGCTTAGACTCTGGGAGCTCACAGGGGTCCAAGTTGGTTGACATTATTGGTCTTCCTATGGGGTTGCAATCCCCTTCAGCTGCTTTGTTCCTTCCCCTGACTCTTCCATAAGAGTCCCCTACCTCAGTCCAAGGTTTGGCTATGACCATCTGCATCTGTCTCAGTTAGATGCTGGTAGAGCCTTGCAGAGGACAGCCATGCTAGGCTCCTGTTTATAAGAACCCAGTCTTACATAACCATGAGTTCCCGTGAGACAGTGCTCTTTAAGATTCTTGTTTCTACAACTTTTATTTGTTCCTAAATTTATCACTTGGCAGAGTAAACAGTTGGGAAGCACAACTGGACTTAAAGCAGAGAGAGAAAGGAAAATCTGAAACCATACCATATGCAAAGACACGCAGGAACAGATATGCAAACTGTAACACACTTCTTCCACTTCCTCCAGTGTGGTGGATGCCTGACCTATAGGGAAAAGCTGGTATCCTTCAACAGCCAGTGTCTTCCCATTTGAAATGTAAATAAAGAAAATATCCAAGAAAAAAGAAAGAAAAATGTTTTTAAAAAAATCAAACCTTTCCTTCCTCCCATGATGACTCATTAACCTATTCTCAGATGTTCCTTACCAAATTGCTATCAGTGTATCTAAAACTAAAATTGCCTCATCTGTACAGTCATTTTGGTCAGATAATAAGGCAAATGTTTTCCCTTTCTTGCATCGTGTCTGTTGCACTGGATGATAAAACAATTGCTGTCAATCCTGGACAGGATGGATCTGAAGCACCTGTGCCATCTGAATAAAATCTGTCATTGTGTAAGACAGCCTGGATGAAGCAAAGAAATTGCCAGTTCAATCCAAAGCAGGAATGGCACCATCAAGCATCAGCATGTTGACGGAGGACCATATATAATCATCGTCTGAGGGCTAAGCTTCAGTCACAGAAAGCTGCAAGGACAGACTTCTTCTGTGCAGCATGAGACGAGTCTGAACTTTCCTGTCAGTGACAAGGTTAGAACAGCACACCTCCCACACACAAAATGAATCAGACACAAGGAGCCTGGTTCTCCCAGAACTTAAAGCACTTCCAGAAACCACTTTAACTCTTTCAAGTACTGAGGGAAATGTTAAAAGGAAGAAGACTGAGGAAGTAGTAGCTAATAATATATTCACAGCAGTTTAACAAATGAACAAACGATGTACTTAATAATGCTATTGGTAATGTTGGAACAATGTCAAGAGCTTCAAATGTCTAAGAGGAGGGAAAATTTGAGTTCTTTATAGTTTATGTCAGAAATATTGACATATTCTGCAACTGTTATGCCTGGCATGAATCAAAATTTCCAACTGTAAGATGTGCTGACAGGTATGAAGCAAATATAACAAACTGAAAAACCGAAGTGAGCATTGATAACAAACACTGAAACTGAAAACTCTTTTAGGGGCAGGGCATGATGCCAGACTCCTGGGAGATGCTAGCAAGTGCCCGTGCACCTGACATCATCCTCACAAGGCAAAGAATAGCTGCTTCATAGAATGAAACTGTCAAAGCTCAGAGGAAACAGTTGATTAGGGCCAAGCCAAGTAAGTGTAGAAGAATACATGATCTGGGAGAACTTTATTTTTATTATAGCTCACCTGCTTCTAAATTACAACCCACATTTACCAACTTTGGAAAGTATATGGACTGGTCAGGGTCACTGAGTTAACCTTTGACTTCAGGGTATGATCTGAGTAAGGGCAAACCCAGCAACCAATAGAAGGCACCAAAAACAATAGGTGCAGGTAAGTGGGATGCACACTGATTACTTTCTCACCTTTGCTCACATTGTAAAACTCAGCAGCTCTCCATCATCATCATCATCAACCTCATCACATCAATTAATCTACAACAGCAGTGGCAGGAGCAAGCACAGCAGCAGCTGCAGGAGGTTATAAATATTTTTCTCCTCTCAAAATTAATGTATCAAGAACTTGAACAGGTGTGAAGTAGTTGTCCAACCCTCTGCACTTTACCAAGCAGAGTGCACACGCACACATACACACACACACACACACACACACACACGATAAATATAACTTTAAATTTGTTTTAGTTAGAAAGGAGTGCAAAAACTAAGCGTGGAGTGAATGAGATCTGTATAATATCATTTCTACAAATGAAAACCAATGATTAATGAAACAGTACTGCATCTTCCCAAGATGTTTGTGTGCCTATACCTTGGTGAGCATAACTTAAATAATAATAACAAATGGAGCTAGGGAAGTGAGTATAGCAGAAGATACAAAAATAAAGGCCTAGCAGAGAACTTTGATGTGCTCTGCTGTGAAAGCAAGCATCATAAACTCAATTCTCTGCCTCAGAGGGCCAAAATCAAGTTTTGGAAAAATTCTATTTAAAAGAACTGCAAAGAAGGAACTATACAAAATAATATTAACTGTGTTTGTGCCAGATCCATTTTGGTATGTTTTTCCACAATTTTAGAATTTGCTGTAAATTTTTATTTATAACACTCAAGTAAGAATAAATGCCAAGGCATTCATTTTTTACTCAAGTGTTATATAAATACAAATTTAATATCATTCAGTCAGTCTAGCTTAAACAGCAAGGTCCAGGATCACTGAGGGAATCTGTCTCCAAAAGACAAAAAGGCTGAGAATCATAGAGAAAGACATATAATGTCACAACATGAACTGTGGCCTGCATACGCATATTTAAAGACACGGGCTCCCTAAGTATACATATGCATAATGCAACATGCACAGATTTAAAAGTATAATAAAATAAAATAATAAAAAATGAATGCCTCACACCTGAAAGCAGTGAACATACTGATATAACCTGACATTAATCCTTTCTTCATTTACAGTATTAGACAGATTTTTCCTAGCTATGAGTTAGATAAAAGGCAGTACATTTGACATGGTGCCAGTTGAAGTCATTAATCCTGAAGATAACAATACAGGCCTGCCAGTCAGCAAGCGTCATCAAGAAAAAAAGAAAAAAGGTTGTCTTCATTGAAATTATCTACATGTCTAGACTTTGATATGTCCATTGATGAATTAACTTATGAGCAATACCTAAAAAAATTCCCTTTGTTGTTTCAGTTGGGTTAATGATGACTTGTTTTGATTGCTGAATCAAGTTCCCTGCTATTTCTTACTACACATGCATGAAAATTAGAATAGCCCCGATCTGTATGTTTGATAAATGCAAAACTGTTAGATATTATATTAAATTTAGAATTATCACATCAATATTTTGTGACTAGAGACAAAAATCACTTAAAAATAAATTACCTTCATGCAAAGTATGTTTGGATAGCAGTTAGTAATTCAAATAAGTCCACAAACGTCATCTTCAAAGAGATCTCCTTCCCATTAAAAAACATACCCTGAGTCCCTCTCCTCAGCTCCTAGCAATTGCTAAGCTTTTTTCTGTCTCCATAGATTTGCATACTCAGTATATTTCAAAATATACAGTCATATAATACATTTTCTTTGCCTTTTTTTCCTTTATCCTTCCAAGGAAAGCCATTTTAATTGAATGAGTTGTTAACTGCTGATTGGAACAAGCTCAATAATTCCAACCCAAGTTGCCTTTGGAATAATTGTCATTGTCCCTATCAGTAAATCACCACTTGATGTGATGAACGATGTTGAGCGCTGGGGTAAATCCAAGCCAAATCCAGCCTTATCCACTCATTGCCTTCCCTAATCTTGCTGCTCTCTATCTTGGGTGCTTGGCAATAGCTTGAATAAAATGCATACATCCACCTACTCATCTTTTTCTGTCCTTATATATACTCATCCCTAGAAGGCATTTTTACTTTTTGATCACCCTAATGTAATCTGGTTTTGGTTCCACATGCCTGCAATTCCAGCCTTTGAGAGCCACAGGCAGGAGGATTGCAAAACCAGCCTGGATTATATAAGACCCTGTCTTGAAATTCAAAATATAAGAAAGAAAACAAGTTAAAACATCACCCTGCATTTAAAAGCTCCCATATGAAACTTCCTCTGGCATGCTTTCTATGCACACACTCTTTCTCCACCTGGTACCTCTGCTGTTGGACTTACTATGGACGACACTATTAAATGTTTATGAATAAGTACTCCAGTAGATATTGGAAATTCTTATCTCTAATGTTCATCCCAATGCCTATTACTAAGAAACCAATAAATTGTTGAATACATAAAAATTGGAAAATGGACAAAATGCCCACAAATAGTCTGTGGAGCACATTTAGATAAATTTGGACAACAGTGGAGCCCAAAGCAGTATTAGCACCAGCCTAGGCAACCTCAACACTCGATCAAAATGTGAGTTCTTAGCCTCAACTCAAAACCTACTGAGTCATATATAGAGAGGGGGTCCCAGCAATCCATTGTTAACAAGACCCCCTGGCTACTGATATGCACAGTTTATACACATTCCTGAAAACAGAGAAGACAGGAACAACTGTCTTAACACAGTCTCTTGAAAACCACGCATGGGTACCTGAGAGGTTCAAAAGGTAAAACCACTCACCACCAAGACCCACAACCTGAATTGAATGCCTGAGACTCACAGAATAGAAGGCAGAACAGGCTCCTGAACATTGTCTTCTAACCTGCAATTAGATGCTGTGGCATACATCACCACCCCCACCTATACATACTACTGTAATAAAATTAAGTTCAAAGGCCAATGCTTTTTCCAGAAGCCATGCTTTCCAGTTTTCTGTGTTCAGAGGTTGCTCATTGGTAGCAGTCTGAAAGACTCCTTTTTCTGCTTCTCCACCTTCCATGCTGAAGTCTCTGGGATCATGCTTCTAGTTGCAAACCTCTATTCATTCTTGCCATGAATATTGTTTGTATAATAGCAACCATTTATTTCTCCAGTACCAACCTATCTAAACGCACCTTGTGTGAATGTGCCTTCTCAGTGCCCCTACTTAAATCCTTATTATAATAGCACTTATCTTTACCACTCAAATCACAACTTTGTATTTTCACTGTCTGGATCACTTACTTAACATTATCCTCAAATTCAGTAGTTTTAAGTTGCATGCATTTATTATCTCACACCTTTGTGGACCAGACAGGCATCTGATATAAGCAGGACTCAACTGGGAAAGAATTAACTCCAAAACTCATTGAGGTATCCATACTTTGTCTTCACAGCTGTTGGGTTGAGGGTCTAAGTTCATTACTGTGTGAACCTATCGCCATTGACTGATATTGTCACTAAAACCAGCAAGAGACTCACAGGTCTGGCATCTCCTCACTTTTCCCATAAACTAAACATTGGAAGTGAACCCCTTAGGGGATGTCACAGTAAAGAAGAAAGTTGATTACACAAGCTTCTGGATTCAAGAAATTGGAATCACAGAACACATTTCACAACCCTACCTCCTACTTTCTTACGCATGTTTCATGTGGGTAAACACAGGGCTATGAAAGAATTATTTTTCTAACTTTAAGACAAGCCTGCTAGAAATGGTGAAGCTTATAAGTTTTGTCAAATTCACCTAACTAGTCAGAGACTCATTAGGATTTGAACTTACTGGCTCCACACTATTCTTCCTGTGATCTTTGCATCTCTATGGTTGGATTCTTGTGTTGAATATATAATTCATCCCCTTAATCTTCACTTTTTCTTGTTAATGCTTACCCTTTTGTGACTAAACCCATCCTGTGTTATCATCTTTAAATGTCTAATAACATCAATGATTTCAGAAGCAATGGACCTAGATATTTGCAAACTATGGTTACTCAGTTTTCACACAGCAGTATCTCAATGTTAATTACTGTCACTGTTTATGTGGTAAAATGATACTGGAGTAAATTAACAAACATCTGCTTTTGTCCCAGATCCTAGCTCCTCTGGGTCTCATTGTGTTCATCTGTTAAATAAGATCATTGAAGTAGAGCCTTTATAAGGCTCTTCAGTTTATATAGCACAGCGAGATGCTGAGAGTGTGAAACACACAGCAAGTTCCACTAAGTCCCCTTGCACCTCACACTCCTTCTTCTGGTGAGTTAGCCTGCACACTGAGACACTTCCACCCCCAGGATTTCTGAAATTATTTACTGAATCAACAGAATTTCAGGCAGATGGTTTCTATATCCTTATGTCCTTAAAAAAAATTCTGGCATGTGAACTGAACAGGGAGATTAAAATCTAGCTCTTCCTTGTATTGTTTCCAGTTTTCCCTTTCATCTCTTCTCTCTGCCTTTCCATTTACCAGTGCTGTGAACTGAGAGAGCATCAGAACTCCGACCTGTCTTTATCACCACTGTGAAGTATTCTCTGAAATACATATAAGTCAGTAGAATGAATTATGATATGAAAGAATTTCTATGGCATATATCCCTTAATAGTTGTTCTATTTAAACTTTTAGATTATTTTCTCACAATCCTTACATGTTAATCAACCCAAGGTGGCCATTTGTAATTAAAATAAAGATCGGTTTTAATAGACTGAACTCAGCCTCACTTAACGGATATGAGTTTCTGATTTGCCAAGCTGATTTACGGCTTTTTTGAATTTTATCAACTATTAAACAGCTCATTTTTGGAAAGATTTATTAATGAAACATATACTTAGGTAACCAGAATATTGCAATATAAATCAATATAAATCTGAAAGTGATATTCACACAAGACTGTTCCATTCATCTCAACATTATGCAACATCACACAAACAGAGGCTTCTTATGCTTGAGTTGTTACCCACCCAGGCAGTCCAGGAGAAAAAATATCAAAGCACTGTCTAACTAGGGCTGTGTGAACATCCAAATGAAGTCCAAGGCCAATAATTACAGGTTTCTTCATATAGCAGGTACTCAATGATCACTGAATATCTGAAAAACAAAAGATGAGAAAAACCAAACATCAAGGAATTTAGGATCTAGAGAACTGAGTCTATTCTGTTGTATTTCTCGATGTTTTTCTAGAGTGGCTTCACAGCTAGATATGAGAAACAAAGGGACTGAGGCTTTTCATTGAAGGATATTAGCTATATGCTGTGCCATGTGAAATGCAATAGAAGTTTGTAACAGAGATCATTCCTTGTGAACTCATATGCCACTGGATCTTGGTGTTAGAAGTAAGGGGCAGTGAGTAAAGGTAGTTCCTACAAACCAAAAGACTTGAGCTAAATCATCAGGACTTCTGAAAGATTTCTTCTGATCTCCCCTGTAGTACACACACACACACACACACACACACACAAATATAAAATAAATAATTAAAATTATGGTAAGCTGAAAAAGGGAAACAGAATCTACAAACACGGAATCTTAGTGGCAAAGTCACAGGGTAGTGATTGACTATAAACAAGGTAAAGGAATAAGCAAGTGAGACATAAGAAACCCAAATAAACATGATATAAGGGATAAAAGTCTTTACTAAAGTCCATCTACATGTTTGCAGTGGCTTTTCCCCTACCTGTGGGATGTACAAAATGTTCCCTTGAATAAAAAACAATCAAGGAACGGTCTCCATTCTGGGCAATTCTGACAAAAAAATACAAACACTAGTGTTCTGGGTAATATTTGCTTTCCAGGGCTGCAATAATAAAGAGTCTCAGACTCATGACTTTCTCAACAGAAACATATTTCCCTCCCTTCTATTGGATGGAGATCTAAAAATAGAAGGGCTGGTTTCTTTTCTCTTCCTGGTGCCCCCTGGACCATGTCCTCCCTGCATCTTCACATACTCTTCCTTCAAGAAGTCCTAACCTCTTTTTATACCTGACACCTGTGATTCTGGACTAAGCCTATAATAATTTTTCTCAATATTGTAAAAGAGTCTGTCCTAAAATGTAATCATTTTCTGAGACAACACAGGTCAGAACGTCAGCATGTGAATTGGGGAGGAAAAGACAATGTAGAACACACAGATATGCTCACATGGAGTTAAGAGCAGAACAATGTAATTATACAACAAGAGGGTGGGCAAAGGGCCACAGGAAAGACTTACAGATGCCACATAATTTCACAAATATAATAACAGAAAAATTTTAAAGGAAAAAAAGGACCTTGTAAAGAAAACCCTGAGATGCAAAATGTAGTGTTAGAAAATATATTCCTGATTTCTCTGTGTTCTTCGCTCAGGTAACTATAAATTCTCATACACTACACTTGGGGTCTGTTATACATACTTACACAATGGTATATCCCCTACTATAGGGAGGAGAAGAGCTCATAAGGCCTGGGAATCTCACAAAACTTAGAAAATTAGGGGAGCTCAGAAAATTGTGAGAGTCATGAGGCCTTTCTTCCAACCCCAGGTTATAAAAACATTAAACAATCTTTGGCGGGAGGCGGGGTGGGTGGAGAGACCCTCTTCAGTGCAGCTGCCTGCAAATTGTGCAATGATATTCTAGGATGCAACTTCTGGTCGTCCATGGGGAGATGAGGTTAGGTGATGTAGCTACCCAAGGGACACCTAGGCTTCCATAAGGAGCCTGAGTCAACTCACCGACTCACCAAGCTAGATGTGAGTAGTTTTTTGATTTTTTGGTTTTTTTCTATCATAACTGCCCTATCTGAGATGGATAGATATGGGCTTATATTTTCTCAGGAAAAGTCACAGATGGAAACCTTAGACACCCCGTATTTCACTAGGGAAAGCAAGTGTCTTCTCCAAGGACAACTTTGATAATTGGTGACAAAACCTGATTCACACTCAATGTTCTTTCCACCACTACATAGTGCCTGAAAAAAATAAAAAAAGCAACACCATTCCAGTGATCATGGATTTTTTTTGTTGGTTTATTGGTTGGTTGGTTGTTGTTTTTTTTTTTTTAAGGATAAAAACTAATTTTTGCAAAGGACTTTGAAATCTGTATTGCCTTGATATACAGGTGAAATGTGACTGTACTATCAAGGTCTGTGCTGAAAGATATAGGATCTACTAGCCACATATCCCTAAATAAATTGAAGCCACTAAGTTTTTTTTTAATTTTTAATATTTTTTATTACGTATTTTCCTCAATTACATTTCCAATGCTATCCCAAAGGTCCCCCATACCTCCCCCCACTTCTCTACCCACCCATTCCCAGTTTTTTGGCCCTGGCTTTCCCCTGTACTGGGGCATATAAAGATTGTGTGTCCAATGGGCCTCTCTTTCCAGAGATGGCCGACTAGGCCATCTTTTGATACATATGCAGCTAGAGTCAAGAGCTCTAGTTAGTTTGTAATGTTGTTCCACCTATAGGGTTGCAGATCCCTTTAGCTCCTTGGGTACTTTCTCTAGCTCCTCCATTGGGGGCCCTGTGATCCATCCAATAGCTGACTGTGAGCATCCACTTCTGTGTTTGCTAGGCCCCGGCATAGTCTCACAAGAGACAGCTATATCTGGGTCCTTTCAGCAAAATCTTGCTAGTGTATGCAATGGTGTCAGCGTTTGGAAGCTGATTATGGGGTGGATCCCTGGATATGGCAGTCTCTAGATGGTCCATCCTTCCATCACAGCTCCAAACTTTGTCTCTGTAACTCCTTCCATGGGTGTTTTGTTCCCAATTCTAAGGAGGGGCACAGTGTCCACACTTTGGTATTCATTCTTCTTGAGTTTCATGCGTTTAGCAAATTGTATCTTATATCTTGGGTATCCTAAGTTTTGGGCTAATATCCACTTATCAGTGAGTACATATTGTGTGAGTTCCTTTGTGATTGTGTTACCTCACTCAGGATGATGCCCTCCAGGTCCATCCATTTGGCTAGGAATTTCATAAATTCATTCTTTTTAATAGCTGAGTAGTACTCCATTGTGTAAATGTACCACATTTTCTGTATCCAGTCCTCTGTTGAGGGGCATCTGGGTTCTTTCCAGCTTCTGGCTATTATAAATAAGGCTGCTATGAACATAGTGGAGCATGTGTCCTTCTTACCAGTTGGGACATCTTCTGGATATATGCCCAGGAGAGGTATTGCTGGATCCTCCGGTAGTACTATGTTCAATTTTCTAAGGAACCACCAGACTGACTTCCAGAGTGGTTGTACAAGATTGCAATCCCACCAACAATGGAGGAGTGTTCCTCTTTCTCCACATCCTCGCCAGTATCTGCTGTCACCTGAATTTTTGATCTTAGTCATTCTGACTGATGTGAGGTGGAATCTCAGGGTTGTTTTGATTTGCATTTCCCTGATGATTAAGGATGTTGAACATTTTCTCAGGTGCTTCTCTGCCTTTCAGTATTCCTCAGGTGAGAATTCTTTGTTCAGTTCTGAGCCCCATTTTTAATGGGGTTATTTGATTTTCTGGAGTCCACCTTTTTGAGTTCTTTATATATATTGGATATTAGTCCCCTATCTGATTTAGGATAGGTAAAGATCCCTTCCCAATCTGTTGGTGGTCTTTTTGTCTTATTGATGGTGTCTTTTGACTGGCAGAAGCTTTGCAGTTTCATGAGGTCCCATTTGTCAATTCTCGATCTTACCATGCAAGCCATTGCTGTTCTATTCAGGATTTTTTCCCCTGGAAGCCACTAAGTTTTAACAAACTCAAAGTCTAGTTCTGTTTTCCTGGCTATATTCCAAGTACTTGCGTGCCTATATGTGTTTGGAAACTACCATAGCAGACAGCACAGATATACAGAAGATTTTAATTCAGCAAGTACCCCTGGGACATACCAGTCCAGCATATTAGAGACAGCATGGACACATTTTTTTCCAGAAAGTCTTATGACGCTTAACGGTGAAATACATGTGTTCACAGCACAAAGAAGTCTCTCACAAAAACCTCTCTTGTAAATTTCAACTTCACATTGGCATTTATTTAAACAAAGCTCAACTTTTCTGGAAGTCTACAGATATAAAGATACATTGCTGATACTCCCTAATATAAATTATGTTGGATAATCTCAAATCACCAAATATAAATCAAGATTATTCCAAAAACTCTCCCTTCCTGAAGAAAGCCTGGATTTTTGTTTCACATATAAATTGCTATGGATATGCCTGAATGATATTTTATTACAATCTTTAAACACTAGTGAAGAATTCCTCTGCCCATATGTAAATTTTAAGAATTTATAACTAAAGCTTTTCTTAAGTTCACAAAAATGCATTATAATAAAAAACTACAAAAATACAACCTTTATATTTCAACAATGACAAATTTTGTGAGGTTATAGTTGTAGAGATGTGAATGAATATTCTGAGAAGTATGAGTGACATAGCAGAAGACATCTGAGTGGAATTTGCCTTAAGGACAGGCTCAAAATCCCAGATAGAGTACATCTCAAAGGATAGTACTTCTCAGCGGTACCCCCACAAGCCACAGAAAAGATTTTTCTAAACTACAAGAGCTCATAACTTCTCCACAAACCTACTAAGTTGGAATCTCTGCTGGCAGAATATTGGCCTTCCCATCTTTATAAGCTCCTTGGATAATTCTTCTTCTACTAAAATTTAAGGCAAACATGAATTATGAAATAAAATGGAAAACCCATATGCTTGATATATGATTCTGTAGGGAGGGATTATTAGTCATCCTGGCTATAACAGTTCCATACAAGGTGGAGAAGAACATCATTTATAAAGCAGATAGCATTAAATGTTTTGTGGCTGTTTTCTTATTCTGAAACCGGAATACTGACAGTATTTTCAATTATAATTAGAAAGGCAGAAAATGCCTCACTCCTCCAAACAGTTACCTAACCTGCATACACAATTATATGGTCTTCCTGAACATGTAGGAGAGAGAAAAACAACTTCTGACAGTCATTTTTAAGTTTTCTGATTTTAGAGCCTTTCTTTTATTAGCTTGCAATTTTTTCACTGTAAAAATCAGATGTGCCCTAAATGTATGTCTAATCAACTGAAGCTGCACGTGAAATACTAACAATTAGTAAAAGACACCAGAATGTGAAAGCATTAGTCAATTCTTTTAAAAAGGAAAACAAGGCAGACGTTGTGGCTCGCTCCAATTATCCCAGCATTTAGGAAGACGAGACAGGAAGATTACCATGAATTCAAGGCCCTCTTGGGATATATAGTAATTTCCAGGCGAGCCTATGCTACATAGCGAAACTCTACATAAAAGGAAAAATAGTAACACCATAATAATAATCATTTTAAAGATTTACATTTTAAAAATAGAAAGGAAAACCATACCAAGATGTACCACTTGAGTTAACACCCAATGATCCAAATCAAATCAATCCGTTGATTTTATTTAATATTTTGACAAAGAGTAGAAAGGAAAAGAACAATTTATTTAATTAATAAAATTGATCTTGCCTGATGACTGTAATGTACATAATGCCTGGGAATTTAGTGGGAAATTATATATATAAAGACACACACACACACAAAGAGAGAGAGAGTCTATCCCTGAACAGTTTATACTGAATGCTATTAAGTACAGCCCTACAGAAAACCATGTGGATGACCAGAAAAAATATATATCACCATGAGGGAGAAAATAATATCTTCTCCAAGAGAGAAATTCCATATATCTTCAAGAGTTGAGAGAACAATAGATGAACTTAAAGGGATATGAATGAATACAAGCAGGACTTTCCATAAGGCTAACTGAACAGCTACTGTGTACTTAGCACTCATCCGTGCTCGTTTTACGCATTTCAGCACTTCATAAACCTAGTCATGGCAAACCTGAGCTTCCATAGTACCAATGAGTCAACTCAAAAGAAAACCCCAGAGAGTCTCTTTCACATCCTGAGATATTGCTGGTATCTGAGTCACCGTCAGGGAGGGATGCAAAGTGTACTGATAAATTACTTCCCAACCTGCTAGATCATTTTGCTTGGCAAGTGTCCACAGTGTTGCTGACACAACCTGGAGACTTGTGTGTGCTAAAGCAGCATGTTTTGTTCCTCCTTTTTAGGAAGCAGGAGCACTCTTCATCAGCCTATTACTGTCTAAATAAAGTGAGATGGTGACAGGTGTAGGCTATGGGACTCAATCCACTCTTTTTTTATCCTGGCAAGAGGATCTATCACCCATCCGAAAAGACATTCAGTCCCTGAAAACACGATTTTAACGCTTCATCAAAGCTCGAGGAAGCCTGAAGATGTTTTGGAAGTTAGCCAATTAGGTGTATCTGCAGGGCATCTGCTCTCTCTTTCACTCAGCTAGCCTTCACTCTCTGGGTTCTTTCATCCTTTGCTAAACAGGAGCAGATGAGCCCCAGGCAGCAAATAGGATCTAAAAAGAATAGGCTTTGCATCCTCTGAAAGGCAAGTGCTTTACAGAGATGGCACATCAGAGAGTCTATCCCACGCCGGACAGTTTATACTGAATGCTATTAAGCACAGCGCTACAAAAAAACAATGTGGATGACCAGAAAAAATATATATCACCATGAGGGAGAAAATAATATCTTCTCCAAGTGAGAAATTCCATATCTCTTTCCTTGAAAATAGGTTATTTTATCAAACCATATATCCTGACGACGGATATAATTTAAAAGGATACAAATGAATACAAGCAGGACTTTCCATAAGGCTAACTGAACACCTACTGTGTACTTAGCACTCATCTGTGCTCGTTTTACGCATTTCAGCACTTCATAAACCTAGTTATTGTAAACCTGAGCTTCCATAGTACCAATGAGTCAATTCAAAAGAAAACCTCAGAGAGTCTCTTTTACACCCACTCTTCTCTATTTCTCCTAGTTTCTTCTCACCCCCCTTCCCATCCAGATCCACTCCCTTTCTATGTCTCATTAGAAAGCAAACCAGCTTCTAATAAATAACAAAATACCATAAGATTAAAACAATACCCATCTCATTGTAGTTGGACAAGAAAATGAGAAGAGCCCAAAAGAAGACATAAGAACCAGAGGCCCATTTGTTCACACACTTAGGAATACCATAAAAACACTGCACTAAGACATACCATATATACACAATGGACCTGGTGCAGACCTGTGCGGCCCTGTGAATGATGACTCCATCTCTGTGAGTTCATCTGAACCTTGCTTATGTTGATTTGGAGGGCCTTATTTTCTCAGTGTCCTCCTTCCCCTCTTGTTCTTACATTCTTTCACGGCTCTCTGAGCCCTGAGCAGAGGGATTTATATGTTCTCTATTCAATAAGTGCACTAACCATTGAGTTATTCTTTCTGTCTCCCCTATTAGACCATGAGCCCTTAGAGGGTTCATGTGCACTTACTCATCTCTCAACCTTGGTAGATATCTAGCCTAGCACATGGTAAACGTTTATAAATTTCAATGCATAAATTAGAGGGAATCAATGCTCTGCACATTTTCTTCATATCCTCATTTGGGTTCACTTTGTTTGATTTTAATAATGTCAGCGTCCCTTCCTGTTTATATTGCAGAAACCATCCTTTATTAATATGTCCAGAGTTGTCTCTCTTCAGTACCATTGCCTGGCTCTTGTAGTATTATATTCTCTCTTTAATCCCCTGCAAAGAAAATCATTGCATACATAACTTCTCACTCACTGGCAAATGAATTCATCCGTGAATTAATTCATCTATCCAACTCAAACTTTGGTCTGACCCTCCTGTCTGTTTTTAAGCAGTGAAGCATTCTAAGTACATAAACAGACTCTGGATCACTCAGTCCACAAATGTGCTGCTATATCTACCCTTCCTTATTTTCCTTTCCTACTCTCTGCCTACTTTCTCTTCATTGAAGTACTGGCTCAAGAATCAGCCACTCATAAATCTCTCCACTCATAAACCAGACTGCATTTGTAACTTCTTCACAGTGTTTGTGCCATACGCTGCTAAACCGAATCACTGAGAATTACTGCCTAAAGCAAAATGGAAAAAGACTGGGTCGATCTCTCTAGCACCCTTAAGTAAATGTCCATGAGGGGTTTGAACAGGAATGACCCATATTGCTTGTATAGTTGAGTGTTTAGTCACCAGTGAGTGGAACAATTTGAAAAGATTATTAAGATTAGGTAGGCATGGCTTTGTCGCGGAGATGGTGTGGCTTTGTTGGAGGAAATGTGTCAC
This sequence comes from Mus caroli, assembly GCF_978045245.1. Classification (NCBI taxonomy): domain Eukaryota; kingdom Metazoa; phylum Chordata; class Mammalia; order Rodentia; family Muridae; genus Mus; species Mus caroli. The sequence continues at coordinate 59,599,950 of NW_028227271.1, forward strand.
TGGGATTTGCTTTGAAGTTTCCTATAGCTCACTCTCTTCCTGTTGCCTAGGAATCAAGATGTAGAACTCTGCTTCTCCAGTACCATTCCTTCTATACCTGCTGCCATGCTTCCTGCCATGATGCTAATGAACTAAACCTTTAAAACTATAAGCAAGGTCCCAGTTAAATGCTTTCTTTTATAAGACTTGCTTTCTCCATGGTGACTTTTCACCACAATAGAACAGTGACTAAGATAATGTCCTACTATGACATCATACACACACACAAACACACACACACACACACACACACACACACTTACCCCAACTGTTTTAGATGAATGAATAAATACATAAAAAGAATTTTACAGAAAAATGTGGTACATTTATACAATAGAGTACTACACAGGTATTTAAGAAATGAAGTTATGAAATTCTTAGACAAATGGATGGATCTGGAGGATATCATCTTGAGTGAAGTAACCCAATAACAAAAGAACACACATGATATGTACTCACTGATAAGTGGATATTAGCTCAGAAGCTCAGAATCTTTTTTAGAAGGGGGAGCAAAATACCCATAGAAGGAGTTATAGAGACAAAATTTGGAGCAGAGTAGACAAAATTTGGAACGACCATCCAGAGACTGCCGCACTTGGGGATCCATTCCATAAACAACCACCAAACCCAGACACTAGGCAGATGTCAACAAGAGCCTGCTGACAGGAGCCTGATATAGCTGTCTCCTGTGAGGCTCTGCCAGTGCCTGACAAATACAGAAGTGGATGCTCACAGTCATCCAGTGGACAGAGCACAAGGTCCCCAATGAAGGAGCTAGAGAAAGTACCCAGGGAGCTGAAGGGGTCCGAAGCCCCATAGGAGGAACATCAATATGAACTAACCAGTACCCCCAGAGCTCCTTGGAACTATACCACCAATCAAAGAAAACACATGCTGGAACTTGTGACTCTAGCTGTATGTATATGTAGCAGAGGATGGCCTAGTTGGTCATCAATGGGAGGAGTGACACTTAGTTCTGTGAAGGCTTTATACCCCAGTATAGGAGAATGCCAGGACCAGGAATGGAAGTGGGTGGTTTAGGGAGCAAGGGGAGGGGGGAGGGGATCGTGGATTTTCAGAGGGGAAAGTAGGAAATGGAATGACATTTCAAATGTAAATAAAGAAAATATCTAATAAAAAAATAATTTTTCAGAAGTTGAAAATACTACACTACCTACCTTTCCTGTCATCCAACAGTGGATGCTATACAGATATTGATTTTTAAACATAGGTTAAAACTGAAAGGAAGAAATAAATACTGAGATTGAGGAATGAATACTAAGACTCAAAACTGAAGAAAATTATACTTATATTCTCAATCAAAAAATACAATTTTAAGATGACTGCTGACTGGTAAGGACTTTTTTTTTTTTTACTTCTTCAATAGTTTTTATTGTAGGTAACTAGACACAAGAAACAATTCTAAGTTCTAGTTTCAGTCAAGTCACATTTTTCCCTTGACATACTACACTAAACAATTAGATGTAAAATATAATAATGTTTTGTAATTATTTGTTTTTACTTATTATAGTTTTTACTTTTATAACATATAAAAGCATACAATTGTTGAAAGGATTTTTTTTTAATTTCCTATATTAGTAAAATTCTCAGCTATTTGGACAGTTCTTTACTAAAAGAAAAATTTGGGGGCTAAACATCGTGACACACACCTTTAATCCCAGCACTTGGGAGGTAGTGTCAGAGGGATTTCTGGGAGTTCAAGGGCAGCCTGCCTACTCGGGCAGTTCCAGGATAGTCAGATCTACATAATTGAGAGCTTTGCCTCAAAAAGGAAAGGAAAGGGAAGGGAAGGGAAGGGAAGGGAAGGGAAGGGAAGGGAAGGGAAGGGAAGGGAAGGGAAGGGAAGGGAAGGGAAGGGAAGGGAAGGGAAGGGAAGGGAAGGGAAGGGAAGGGAAGGGAAGGGAAGGGAAGGGAAGGGAAGGGAAGGGAAGGGAAGGGAAGGGAAGGGAAGGGAAGGGAAGGGAAGGAGAAGGGAAAGTCTTTTGAAATAACTGTTTTTGCTTTAAGAACAGATCCATGTGGGATAATGTGGATTTGCATCAGACTACTATTAAAAAAATCAGTTAAAGTATTCAAGATCACAAGGTCTAAAACCTACACAAAGAAATACAAGCAACTGAGGAATTCTGAGAGTGGGAGAATTAGTCTTTCCCAAGGAAGAGTACTTCAATTGGTTATCCAATGCTGAATGATCAGCCCTAAAAACATACGTATAGGTAATACATTGATATGTATATACACATACATACAAACCTGTAACAATAATCAACGAAAAAAGAGTCCATGAATTGGAAAGAGAGCAAGGAGGAAGTGGTGTAATTATATTACAGTCTCAAAAGTAAATGAAATCACTTTTAAAAATAAAAAACAAAAACCATTTAGCCCTTCATTTTGAATGGCAGAAGCAAAAAAAGATGCTAGGCATACATATCAGAGAAGCCTCTGAGTGAAGAACTAAAGCAAGTATGATCTTAAGCAAAACAGCAGAGCCTTGTTCAGAATCTGTACACAGTGCTCTAGAGAGTGCATTGACCCCACTGTGGTCAATATTCTTAGAGAAGTCCAATGTGCTATCCACTGTGCCACAGAGCCGAGTCAGTATTCTTCTTAGATCCACCTGCTTCTACTCATTTTAATTGCCCAGATAATAGTGTCTGTGTTGAGCACAAAAGTTTGCTGCAAATTAACATTCTTAGAAACTTCCAAATGAAACTGTCTTCATTAGTAGAATATGATAATAGTCACTAATGCTATCTTATTGTACAGAGTCTACACTGAGTCTCACTATAACTAAAGCTTCTTTCTCAGCTCATCACCCTATGTGTCTGTGTATTTTTCTCTGGTTTCATTTCCTGCTGAATATTTGCTATAGAAAAGGTCTTGTGAGAGAACTTTCATGTGTTCAAGTTGGTAGAAAATTGGAGTGGTTTTCATGCTGGAAATCAGCTGTGAACCAATAAAAATGGAAATCTACAAGAAATAGATAAAATGGTAACCCCAAAGACAAGGGATAGAAGGGAAGTTCCCCAAATATTTTACATCTGAATAGACTATATTAGTTTTCATGGTTTTCAAGACTGAATACCAAATGTAAAATTACAATGTCAGAAATAAAGCCTTTATAATCTGCTTAGCAAGTAAGAGAATTTCTAATATTGACTCACTCAAAATAGTAAATTTTTTTTTTTTTTTTTTTGGTTTTTTGAGACAGGGTTTCTCTGTATAGCCCTGCCTGTCCTGGAACTCACTTTGTAGAACAGGCTGGCCTCTAACTCAGAAATCCACCTGCCTCTGTCTCCCAAGTCCTGGGATTAAAGGCATGCGCCACCACCACCCGGCTCATAATAAATATTATTAAAGGTGAATATAAGATAGATCATATACAAATGAAAAAATAAGTATATCATATTTTTTTAAACTTTTACTTATAGACTTCCTAAAGAGTGAAGTGCAATAAAGGTATGTCTTAAGAATAATTAAGAATTGTATCCTGCAGTTACCCTCCTTGTCAGTAGTAGCAACAGTTACTATTAAGAGAAAATAAGGACAGAAACAACTTGGCTTGACAACAATGTGTAGCTTTTATGGATCTTTGTGACTATTTTAAAATCTCTGCATATATGGATCAATTTGTAAACTATTAACAGTGCTAGCAAGAATTTTTAGAGATTTAATACTGACCTTCTAGATTTTCAAAAGGCTCTAAGAGATGCTCTTCTATGTAAATAATTAAGCAAATATTTGTTTAAAACCAACCATGTGTAGGCATCAGGCTAACATGCAGTTTCCAATTCCAAAGCACTTACACTCACATGTAATAATTACAAGGTGATGAGACAGCACCTGCTCAGGTGTGTGCTTCATCACTCTGGGAATACCTGGGCTTCAGCACTTGGCCAAAGCATTGAAATTTCACTTCTCCAGAGAGACTTGAAACAAAATCTTTTTTTCTTACTGTGTGTAAAAGCTGAGAAAGCCACCTACATCCCTGTCTATTGAGTTTCTTCACTGAGACACACAGAAATAAGGATGCTTACCTTGTTAGGGTTGTTTGAATGAGGTGTGTTTTCCAGATAAAGTAATTGTGCTGTGATTGTCGCTGTTGATGGCAGAAGCAGAGCCAGCACTGCTGTAGGCTACAGTCTAGGAAGGAGCAGGGCACTCTACAGCCTGTATGGGATTCTACCTAGCTAAGGAGAGAAGGGAAACTATGTTAGGTAAGAACAGCAAGTAAAAAGAGCTGTGTAAAGAAACTTATTTTAAAAATATATGGCCTGAATTTTTAATGAGATAATAATTTCATGAGATAATAATTTCATGAGATACTAATACAGGAGCCAGGTGGGAAGGAAAAAAAATAAACGGAGTTTTAGAAATTTAAAGTAGCACACTCTGTCTGCTCAGTGCCAACTGGGACTCCTGTTTGTCAGAGTTAGGAAACATTGTTGCCTGGAAACATTTCCACACTCACACACAGATTAGAGACTTTACTGACATGAGGAAAGCCTGTTACCAAGTATGTTGCTTTAGAGTTGAATAACCTGCTGGCAATGGAAAGTATGTCTTTTGAAATAATAAAAATCTGTTCAGTGTCAATATTAACTTTTTTTTCTTTTTTCTTAGAAATGCTATTTACACAATGGAATATTACTAGCTATTAAAAAGAATAATATTTTGAAATTTACAGGCACCTGGATGGAACTAGGAAAGATCATCCTGAGTAAGGTAATACAGACCCAGAAAAACAAACATAATATCTACTCATTTATAAGTGGATATTAGCCATAAAGTACACGATAACCAGGCTACCATCCACAGACCCAAAAAAGCTAAGTAATAAGGAGGGCCCAAGGGAGAACCCTTGAATCTCACTGAGAAAGGGAAATAAAATAGACATCAGGTGTGGGTGAAGGGAGGAATCTGAGTAGGAGAGGGGGTAGGGAAGGTACAAGGAGGGCTCAAGTGTGGGGAGGATGAGGACAACTACAGGGAAAGAGAACTGGAATCAGTGATCGGGGGCATCTCTGGCATGAGCTAGAAACCTAGCACAATGGAGACTCCCAGGAATTTATGAATGTGGGCCTAGTTAAGACTCCTAGCAATAGATATGGAACCTGAAATGTCTACCTCCTATAACCAGGCAAAGCTAGGGATGGGAGCACCAACACAGCCACAAAAACTTTGACCAGCATTTTTGGTTTTTTTGCCTGCCTACAAGATGTGCAGGGATAAAGAGGGAACTGAAAAAAGGTACTAGCCAACCAATGACTGGCCCAACTTGAGACCCATGCCGAGAGAGAGAGAGAGAGAGAGAGAGAGAGAGAGAGAGAGAGAGAGAGAGAGAGAGAGAGAGAGAGAGAGAGCCCACCCTTGACACGATTAATGATATTCTGCTATGCTTCCAGAAAGGAACCTAGCATAACTGTCATCTGAAAGGCCTCACTCAGCTGCGGAGACCCATGTCCAAACATTAGTTGGAGCTCTGGGAATCTTGTGGAAGATGGGAAGGATGAATTGAAGGAGCCAGAGAGGTGAAGGATACCACAAGAAAACATATACAATCAACTACCTGGGTTCACAGGGGCTCACTGAGAATGAACCACCAATCAGAGAGCATGCACAGGATGGATCTAGGTCCCCTACACAACAGATGTGCAGCTTGGTCTTCATGTAGGACACCTAATAGCAGGAACAAGGGTTGTCTCTGACTCTCATGTCTGACTTTGGATCCCTTTTCCCTAACTTGTCTAATCTTAATAGAAGATGCGCCTAGACCTACTGCAGCTTGATACGGCAAGGTAGGTTGCTATCTATGACAGGCTTCCCCTTCTGTGAGGACAAAGGGAACATGGATGGGGACAAGGGAGGAAAAGGGGAAATCTGATAGGAGAGGAGGGAGGGGAAGCTGAGATCAGGATGTAAAGTAAAACAATAAATTAATAGTAATAAAAAGCAATGCTATCATTGCTGAGAAGAGGTAAAAACATAAACAAGCTCAATTCTGCATGATTGGTGGAGCTGTGCAGACGGATTTGTGCATATTCATTTGTACAATTAATTTCTCAAATAAATCTATAGTTCATTTTAAAAGCACAACTCTGTGTCAATGATCTGAAAAGTGCTAGGGTCAAAATAGACATGGTGAAGCTACCCATTTTCAAAATTGATTTGTCACAATTTAAAGAGGCCAATCATCACAAGGACAAAAGGGTTAAATATATTCAAGATATGAGGACTCTTACCCATGATGAACAAGAAAAGCAAAAGCAAACCAAAACCCCTCTCAGGTGTGAGTTTATCATGGAAGAAAGGAACAGTCCCTTGGAATCTTCACTTAACATCTGACTGAACCTGAACCGGACACACTTCATGTACAGACAATCAGATTACGCTCAACTTCTGGCTGTTTTAAGTGAGTTAAGATAAAGCATCCCAGCTCCTTGGCATTTGTTTCTCTTAAGATTACTTACAACAGAACCATTTATAATGCTCTCCCTCCGGTTTACTGAGCTAAACATCTATAGAGCAGCTACCTTACATGTGAGTTTTATCAACATGTCTTTCAAAATTTACATGAATGGGAAATTTGGAAACCAAAATTTTAAAATCTCATTTTCCTAAAAATTAACTGCTTCAAATTCAAATGGTGAAGGAATCCTTAATGTTATTTTATTGTTTGGTATATGAGAGAAGTGTAGGATATGAGACATAATTCTTGTCCTCAATAAGCATATAGAAGATGAAAACCTGGGAGACAAGATGAGATACAGTATTGATTTCCTGGTATGAACAAGAATGTGCTGAGTTCTTTTGATGTGAACCACGATTGGGAAACATCACAATACCCTTGTAAAATGGATATTTTGAGTTGAGTTTGGTTGAATTAATGGAGGTAAAAATAATTCATTAAGACAGGAGAATTCTGAGAGGTAAGTGATGGACATGGTCTGGGATCAGTTCGCTCACACTCTCCACAGAAGTAATTGTGAGAAGCATGCATTCCCAGGACTCTCACTCTCTGGGGAAGGAGAGAATGCATCACAGCATGTAGAATGTTATTGCAATTTCACGGAAAAGGAAAGAATTTTTGAGAACTCGTACAAGGAAACAGCACCAAAAACAGTAGAAAAATGAACCCAACCAAATTTTCTTTGCATGGAGGGTGGGTATTTCAGCTTACAATACACAAGTTACACTACATTGATAATGGGAGTCAGCTTAGAAACTCAAGGCAGAAACTGAAGCAGAGGCCACAGAAGGATGCTGCTTACTGGCTTGCTCTTTATGGCTTGTTCAGCTGGTTTTCTTATACCATTCAGGACCTCTTGCCCTGGGTTGGTACCTCTCACAGTTGGCTGGGCTTTCCTACATCAATCATTGATTATGAAAGTGCTCTAAAGACTACAAGCCAATCTTATGACAGCATTTTCTCAACTGAGTTTCTCTTTCCAAATGACTTGAGCTTGTGTGCAGACGACATAAAACTAACCAACACAGTTTCCTTTAAAAAGAATTTTTTTTTCTCAACAAACATGCCTTTACTTTGTCAAGTAAAGACAAAAAATTCCAGCGGTTTTATTATGATGCATTTAGAAGCAAGTGTATGTATGTTCGTTTTTGTTATTATTCTTTCAGTAGATTTTCATTTTTTTTAATTTCTTTTTTATTAGGTATTTTCCTCGTTTACATTTTCAATGCTATCCCAAAAGTCCCCCATAACAACCCCCACTTCCCTACCCACCCACTCCCCCTTTTTGGCCCTGGGGTTCCCCTGTACTGGGGCATATAAAGTTTGCAAGTCCAATGGGCCTCTCTTTGCAGTGATGGCCTACTAGGCCATCTTTTGATACATATGCAGCTAGAGTCAAGAGCTCCAGGGTGCTGGTTAGTTCATATTGTTGTTCCACCTATAGGATTGCAGTTCCCTTTAGCTCCTTGGTTAATTTCTCTAGCTCCTCCATTGGGGGCCCTGTGATCCATCCAATAGCTGACTGTGAGCATCCACTTATGTGTTTGCTAGGCCCCGACATAGTCTCACAAGAGACAGCTATATCTGGGTCCTTTCAGCAAAATCTTGCTAGTGTATGCAATGGTGTCAGCGTTTGGAAGCTGATTATGGGATAGATCCCTGCATATGGCAATCACTAGATGGTCCATCCTTTCGTCACAGCTCCAAATTTTGTCTCTGTAAATCCTTCCATGGGTGTTTTGTTCCCATTTCTAAGAAGGGGCAAAGTGTCCACACTTTGGTCTTCGTTCTTCTTGAATTTCACACGTTTAGCAAATTGTATCTTATATCGTGGGTATACTAAGTTTCTGGGCTAATATCCACTTATCAGTGAGTACATATTGTGCAGTTCCTTTGTGATTGGGTTACCTCACTCAGGATGATGCCCTCCAGGTCCATTCATTTGCCTAGGAATTTCATAAATTCATTTTTTTAGTTGCTGAGTAGTACTCCATTGTGTAAATGTACCACATTTTCTGTATCCATTCCTCTGTTGAGGGGCATCTGGGTTCTTTCCAGCTTCTGGCTATTATAAATAAGGCTGCTATGAACATAGTGGAGCATGTGTCCTTCTTACCGGTTGGAACATCTTCTGGATATATGCCCAGGAGAGGTATTGCTGGATTCTCCGGTAGTACTATGTCCAATTTTCTGAGGAACTGCCAGACTGATTTCCAGAGTGGTTGTACAAGCTTATAATCCCATCAGCAATGGAGGAGTGTTCCTCTTTCTCCACATCCTCGCCAGCATCTGCTGTCACCTGAATATTTGATCTTAGCCATTCTGACTGGAGTGAAGTGGAATCTCAGGGTTGTTTTGATTTGCATTTCCCTGATGATTAAGGATGTTGAACATTTTCTCAGGTGCTTCTCAGCCATTCGGTATTCCTCAGGTAAGAATTCTTTGTTCAGCTCTGAGCCCCATTTTTAATGGGGTTATTTCATTTTCTGGAGTCCACCTTCTTGAGTTCTTTATATATATTGGATATTAGTCCGCTATCTGATTTGGGATAGGTAAAGATACTTTCCCAATAAGTTGGTGGCCTTTTTGTCTTATTGATGGTGTCTTTTGCCTTGCAGAAGCTTTGCAATTTTATGAGGTCCCATTTATCGATTCTAGATCTTACAGCACAAGCCATTGCTGTTCTATTCAGGAATTTTTCCCCTGTACCCATATCTTCGAGGCTTTTTCCTACTTTCTCCTCTATAAGTTTCAGTGTCTCTGGCTTTATGTGGAGTTCCTTAATCCACTTAGATTTGACCTTATTACAAGGAGATAGAAATGGATAGATTCGCATATTTCTACATGATAACCACCAGTTGTGCCAGCACCATTTGTTGAAAATGCTGTCTTTCTTCCACTGGATGGTTTTAGCTCCCTTATCAAAGATCAAGTGACCATAGGTGTGTGGCTTCATCTCTAGGTCTTCAATTCTGTTCCATTGGTCTACTTGTCTGTCACTATACCAATACCATGCAGTTTTTATCACAATTGCTCTGTAGTACAGCTTTAGGTCCAGCATGGTGATTCCACCAGAGGTGCTTTTATCCTTGAGAAGAGTTTTTGCTATCCTAGGTTTTTTGGTATTCCAGATGAATCTGCTGATTGCCCTTTCTAATTCATTGAAGAATTGAGTTGGAATTTTGATGGGGATTGTATTGAATCTGTAGATTGCTTTTGGCAAGATAGCCATTTTTACAATGTTGATCCTGCCAATCCCTGAGCATGGGAGATCTTTCCATCTTCTGAGATCTTCTTTAATTTCTTTCTTCAGAGACTTCAAGTTCTTGTCATACAGATCTTTCACTTCCTTAGTTAGAGTCACGCCAAGGTATTTTATATTATTGTGACTATTGAGAAGGGTGTTGTTTCCCTAATTTCTTTCTCAGCCTGTTTATCCTTTGTGTAGAGAAAGGCCATTGACTTGAGTTAATTTTATATCCAGCTAATTCACTGAAGCTGTTTACCAGGCTTAGTTTAGGAGTTCTCTGGTGGAATTTTTAGGGTCACTTATATATACTATCATATCATCTGCAAAAAGGGATATTTTGACTTCTTCCTTTCCAATTTGTATCCCCTTGATCTCCTTTTGTTGTCTAATTGCTCTGACTAGGACTTCAAGTACAATGTTGAATAGGTAGGGCGAGAGTGGACAGCCTTGTCTAGTCCCTGATTTTACAGGGATTGCTTCCAGCTTCTCACCATTTACTTTGATGTTGGCTACTGGTTTGCTGTAGATTGCTTTTATCATGTTTAGGTATGGGCCTTGAATTCCTGATCTTTCCAAGACTTTTATCATGAATGAGTGTTTGATTTTGTCAAATGCTTTCTCAGCATCTAACAAGATGATCTTGTGCAACCATCCTTGCATCCCTGGGATGAAACCTACTTGGTCAGGATGGATGATTGTTTTGATGTGTTCTTGGATTCAGTTAGCGAGAACTTTATTGAGGATTTTTTGCATCGATATTCATAAGGGAAATTGGTCTGAAGTTCTCTATCTTTGTTGGGTCTTTTTGTGGTTTAGGTATCTGAGTAATTGTGGCTTCATAGAATGAGTTGGGTTGAGTACCTTCCGTTTTTTTTTTTTTTTTTTTTTTTTTGTGGAATAGTTTGTGAAGAACTGGAATTAGATCTTCTTTGAAGGTCTGATAGAACTCTGCACTAAACCCATCTGGTCCTGGGCTTTTTTTGGTTGGGAGACTATTAATGACTGCTTCTATTACTTTAGGGGATATAGGACTGTTTAGATCATTAACCTGATCTTGATTTAGCTTTGGTACCTGGTACCTGTCTAGAAACTTGTCCATTTCATCCAGGTTCTCCAGTTATGTTGAGTATAGCCTTTTGTAGAAGGATCTGATGGTGTTTTGGATTTCCTCAGATTCTGTTGTTATGTCTCCCTTTTCATTTCTGATTTTGTTAATTAGGATGCTTTCCCTGTGCCCTCTAGTGAGTCTGGCTAAGGGTTTATCTATCTTGTTGATTTTCTCAAAGAACCAGCTCCTTGATTGGTTGATTTTTTTTTAATCGTTCTTCTTGTTTCCACTTGGTTGATTTCACCCCTGAGTTTGATTATTTCCTGCCTTCTACTCTTATTGGGTGAATTTGCTTTCTTTTGTTCTAGAGCTTTTAGGTGTGTTGTCAAGCTGCTAATGTGTGCTCTCTCTAGATTCTTTTTGGAGGCACTCAGAGCTATGAGTTTTCCTCTTAGGAATGCTTTCATTGTGTCCCATAAGTTTGGGTATGTTGTGGCTTCATTTTCATTAAACTCCAAAAAGTCCTTAATTTCTTTCTTTATTCCTTCCTTGACCAAGTTATCATTGAGAAGAGTGTTGTTCAGTTTCCACTTGAATGTTGGCTTTCTATTATTTATTTTGTTATTGAAGATCAGCCTTAGTCCATGGTGATCTGATAGGATGCATGGGACAATTTCAATATTTTTGTATATGTTGAGGCTTGTTTTGTGACCAATTATGTGGTCAATTTTGGAGAAGGTACCATGGGGTGCTGAGAAGAAGGTATATCCTTTTGTTTTAGGATAAAATGTTCTGTAGATATCTGTTAAGTCCATTTGTTTCATAACTTATGTTAGTTTCACTGTGTCCCTGTTTAGTTTCTGTTTCCATGATCTGTCCATTGGTGAAAGTGGTGTGTTGAAGTCTCCCACTATTATTGTGTGAGGTGCAATGTGTGATTTGAGCTTTACTAAAGTTTCTTTAATTAATGTGGCTGCCCTTGTATTTGGAGCATATATATTCAGAATTGATAGTTCCTCTTGGAGGATTTTACCTTTGATGAGTATGAAGTGCCCCTCCTTGTCTTTTTTGATTATTTTGTGTTGGAAGTCGATTTTGTTAGGTATTATAATGGCTACTCCAGCTTGTTTCTTCATACCATTTGCTTGGAAAATTGTTTTCCAGCCTTTCATTCTGAGGTAGTGTCTGTCTTTTTCCCTGAGATGGGTTTCCTGTAAGCAGCAGAATGTTGGGTCCTCTTTGTGTAGCCAGTCTGTTAGTCTATGTCTTTTTATTGGGGAATTGAGTCCATTGATATTAAGAGATATTAAGGAAAAGTAATTGTTGCTTCCTGTTATTTTTGTTGTTAAAGTTGGCATTCTGTTCTTGTGGCTGTCCTCTTTTAGGTTTGTTGAGGGATTACCTTCTTGTTTTTTCTAGGGCATGGTTCCCGTCCTTGTATTGGTATTTTTCTGTTATTATCCTTTGAAGGGCTGGATTCATGGAAAGATAATGGGTGAATTTGGTTTTGCCGTGGAATACTTTGGTTTCTCCATCTATGGTAATTGAGAGTTTGGTTGGATATAGTAGCCTGGGCTAGAATTTGTGTTCTCTTAGTGTCTGTATAACATCTGTCCAGGCCCTTCTGGCTTTCATAGTCTCTGGTGAAAAATCTGGTGTAATTCTGAAAGGCTTGCCTTTATATGTTACTTGGCCTTTTTCCCTTACTGCTTTTAGTATCCTATCTTTATTTAGTGTATTTGTTGTTCTGATTATTATGTGTCGGGAGGAATTTCTTTTCTGGTCCAGTCTATTTGGTGTTCTGTAGGCTTCTTGTATGTTCATTGGCATCTCTTTCTTTAGATTTGGGAAGTTTTCTTCAATAATTTTTTTGAAGATGTTTGCTGGTCCTTTGAGTTGAAAATCTTCATTCTCATCCACTCCTATTATCCATAGGTTTGGTCTTCTCATTGTGTCCTGGATTTCCTGGATGTTTTGAGTTAGGATCTTTTTGCATTTTCCATTTTTTTTGATTGTTGTGCCGATGTTCTCTATGGAATCTTCTGCACCTGAGATTCTCTCTTCCATCTCTTGTATTCTGTTGCTGAGGCTCGTATCTATGGTTCCAGATTTCTTTCCTAGGGTTTCTATCTCCAGCGTTGCCTCACTTTGGGTTTTCTTTACTGTGTCTACTTCCCTTTTTAGGTCTTGGATGGTTTTATTCAATTCAATCACCTGTTTGGTCTGGTTTTCCTGCAATTCTTTAAGGGATTTTTGTGTTTCCTCTTTAATGTTTTCTACCTGTTTGGTTATGTTTTCCTGCAATTCTTTAAGGGATTTTTGTGTTTCCTCTTTAATGTCTTCTACTTGTTTAGCAGTGTTCTCCTGTGTTTCTTTAAGTGAGTTATTAAGGTCCTTCTTGATGTCCTCTACTATCATCATGAGATATGCTTTTAAATCCAGGTCTAGCTTTTCAGGTGTGTTGGGGTGCCCTGGACTGGGCGAAGTCGGAGTGCTGGGTTCTGATGATGGTGAGTGGTCCTGGTTTCTGTTAGTAAGATTCTTATGTTTACCTTTCGCCATCTGGTAATCTCTGGAGTTAGTTGTTATAGTTGTCTCTGTTTAGAGATTGTTCCTCTGGTGATTTTGTTACCCTCTATGAGCAGACCTGGGAGACTAGCTCTCTCCTCTGAGTTTCAGTGGTCAGGGCAGTCTCTGCAGGCAAGGTCTCCTCTTTCAGGAAGGTGCACTGTTATCTGGTGTTTGGACCTCCTCCTGGCAGAAGATGAAGGCCCAAAACAGGATCTTTCCCAGAAGCTGTGTTGCTTTGGCCTGTCACAGAAGCCGTTGTTTCAGTAGTCCACACTCTCACCTGTGTAGACTACTTTCCGTGGAGTCCCAGAAACAAGGTGGCTCCCGAGGAACCTGAGGCAGAAGCCTCTCAGGCCTGGCGGACACCTGTGCTCTGACCAGGAAGGTGGCTTGTTGTCTGGAGCCGAAAATGGTGCCACCTCAGAGGCTCTGTGGCTCTCACCTGTCCCAGAGACTGCTGGCCTCTGTATTCCACACTCTCAACTGTGCAGACTGCCCTCCGCAGAGTCCCGTAACCAAGCTGGCTCCCGTGGAACCTGAGGCAGAAGCCTCTCAGGCAGGGCGGACACCTGTGCTCTGACCAGGAAAGTGGCCGGTTGTCTGGAGCCGAAAATGGCCTAAAAGGAAATTTTTATGTGCATGTATGTCTCTACACACCTGTGTCCTCCAGTCTTCAATTTCTTATATAATTTGCTATGGATTTGGGGGTTTTATTATTTTAATATTTTGACTTTTCTTAATGATGCTAGTCTTTTCTTTTTTAAGCTTTAATATCTGACAAGAACTTAAAGTCCCTGAAGAAAGAAATTAAAGAGGATATCAGAAGATGAAAAGATCTCCCATGCTCATGGATAATTAGGATTAACACAATGAAAATGACCACCTTACCAAAAGCAATCTACAGATTCAAAGCACCCCTTATCAAAATTTCAACAGAACTTCTTATAGACCTTAAAAGAGCAATTCTCAACTCCATATGGAAAAACAAAAAGCCCAGGATAGCCAAAACTATCCTGAACAATAAAAGAGCTTCTGGGGGAATCACCATACCTGACATCAAGCTGTACTACAGAGCAATAGTGACAAAAACTGTCTGGCATTTATAGAAAGACAGACAGGCTGATCAATAGAATCTAATCGAAGACTCAGAAATAAACCCACATACCTATGAACATTTGATTTTTGACAAAGAAGGCAAAACTATAAATGGAAAAAAAAAGAAAGCATGTTTAACAAAATGGTGCTGGTCTAACTGGCAGTCTGCATGCAGAAGAATCCACATAGATCCATATTTATCATCCTGCATAAAACTCAAGTCCAAGTGGATCAAGGACCTTAACATAAAACCAAATACAACAAATCTCATACAAGAGAATGTGGGAAATAGCCTTGGGCATATTGGTACAGTAGACAATATTCTTGAGCAGAACACCAATGGCTCAGGTTCTAAGATCAATAATTGGTAAATGGGACCTAATGAAACTGAAAATTTTCTGTAAGGCAAAGGACACTGTCAATTGGAAAAACAGCAGCCCACAGATTGAGAAAGGATCTTCACCTACCCTAAATCTGACAGAGAGCTAATATACAACTAATTTTTCTAATTTAACCCCCAAATTAGATAAGAGTTCTATGGTCTGTTACCCATTTGAAGAGGCTTGTGGATCTCTCATCTCCACAAAAGGCAAGTGATGGACCCTTCTGTTGTGGGGTATTCACCAAAGCAAACTGCTCAGACGTGGGTTTATGCCAAGAGGAAGTTTTTATTAGCCATTCGGCAACTTCACTGGGTGTTCTGAATCCCAGTATAGCTCAGACCCTTTCTCAGGGTGAGCTTTAAGCACAAAATCTATGTCTTCAGTTGACATACTTCAGTTAACAAGAACTGTTAGCCAGAAAAGAACTGCAGAAGCCAAAATGCACAGTTAGTACATTGAGAAGCTTTCCCATAATTATGTTCTTTGATAGGTCTTTGTATAGGCTTTGTCTTCATCCTTGCCTTGGCAGGTGGCTTTATAGCTTGCATGGCACTGTCATCATGGAGTCAGCTGTGCTAAGGTCTGGGAACCTACTAGGATCTGGGGCCCAATAAACCTGTTAAACTGGCTATTGACATGAGCTACTAGTCATTACTCTTACCTGTACTGTAGTTCCTGAGTATTCCACAAAAGCTCTCCCACTGCACCAAAACCTTCTTTAAAAAAATAACATGTGTGTATGTGTATGGGGTTGGGAGGGCAGGGGAGGGAATTTATGGTGTTCAAACATCCAACATACTTCAACTCTCTGCCTTCGTGAAAACACAGCCAAGAAAGTTTTTAGAGGCCAAAATCAGGTCTTGCCTTTTCTCTGCTCAAAAAACATCAAATGCCTTTTATTGTATTCAAGTTTAGGTAAAAATCATTGAGATGGCACACAAGGTCCTCATAATCTGTTCACTTATAAATCTTGGTCCCACAATGATACCTTTTCAGCTTGCCATTGCTGTCTCTTCTGCCATGAGTCACCTAGCTACCTTAACATGAGAAGCAAGAGCCTAAGTCAGGCCTTTGCAGCAGCCTTTCATGCTGCACTGCTGAGTGATACTCTATCTGGATCTGAATGTGGTTCACTCTCTCCATTCCTTCGTCTCATGAGGACAGTTCTTCTTTATCCACATCACATAAAAATCACAGCCTGTCCCATCACTGCCTCCTCTCTCATTATGTCCTTCCATAGCAAATTACTGTCTGGCCACCTCCATTTGCACATCTGCAATCTTAGTCTGTCCATGAAAACCAACCTAAGGAATGGCATCTCCTGAGACTCTTTCATTTCTGAAATCCTCCAAATTGACTATGCACCACCTCACTTACATTTGGTAGTGATGCTCACTTTCTGTTAAGTTTAAGCAACAGTGTTTTTAGCTGCTATATTTTTACTTTCCTTTTTGTTGTTTTGTTTCCTTGACAATAAATCTATATACTCCCTGTAGCAAAAATTGCTTTTTATTGGTTTTTTTGGTTGGTTGATTTTTAAGCAGGGACTCGCTTTCTAGTAATGGTTCGCCTAAAATTGTCTCTGTTGACCAGGCTAGTCTTGAAGTCACAGAGAACTAGCAGCTTCTGCCTAGGATTAAAGATATGCCAAACACATTTGGCCCAAAACAATAGTTCTTTTGTATAGTCTTTTATAATTCCAAAGACAAATGTATTTTTATTTCAATAAATAGTATAAGGGGTGAACAGTAATAGTAATTACCACTAGATGTGTAATTAGCAAGGAGCCTGTGGATAGCATAATATCGTCACCTTGTGCAGATGAGATTCAGGTAGCCCACACACGTCCTGAAGCCTGTCTGGGATGGAGAATAAGAATCAAAGCCTTTTAAAGTCCACAGTTCACAATCTATTCCTCTAACACTGTCCCAAATTAATTATTTCCATTTGTTAAGCATCTACTATGGGTCTGGGTATGCCTGGCACTTCACAGGTTAGTTCACACTCAGAAAAACACAGTTGGCAAATAGTATCAGTTTTGCTTTATGAATGAGAAAACCATAGCTCAGGGGGTTCTACCACCTGACTAAGGAAGAACTCTCCAGGAACGGAAGCCATGGATGCTCAACTCAACTGCACAATTGCACTCACTGTGTATGTGCTGCCTGGCAGCTCAAAGACCTGTTTAAATAACATGCTATGCACTGAGGTTGCTGAGCTTTGTCAGAGTTCACAGAGTCCTTCTTCTGTGAGATTATAATCACAAAAGCTGCTTCACCTGGAGGCAGCCCCTCCCTTTAGCCTTCTTTCATGGACTGGTGTTAAACTTCAATATCAAGAGAAAAGAATTGACAGGTGACAAGGAAAGGGGTTTCCCCAACCCCTTTGGTTCTGGCAGGGTTTAGGTTATCTTAGCATGTCTTTTCTTCTCTCATTTGCCTATATTTCTGTGAAAGAAACCAAGATTATGAAAAAGATGGAGAAAGCTAAAGAGGTGACCATTCCTCTATGCCTTAATTACCTATAGATTTAAAAAAAAATGGCAGCCCTTTGCTCCCAGTGTGTCCCTCAGCAGTGTGACTGACCTAACAGAAGCTTTCTAAAGACTGATTTTTTAAAAAATCATTAAGCATTCATTTTAAAATGTCATAATAAATAATAATAATGTTTACATATGTATACATGTATGTTTAATCCTTGAAATTGTCATACATATATATGTATGAATATGATAAAATTCACTTCTCACTCTCACTCCAAATCCCACCAGTACTCCACAACATATTTCCCTCCCAGCTTCAAGTCCTCTTTTTATAATTTTTATTATTTATTTATATTTTCTTGCTGTGTCCAGTCGTTGCTGCCCATATGTGCAAGGGTTTGGGATCCTGCATTGGGGCCACACTCCAAAAGAAAAGTAACCATCTTCACAGATGAGCACTCTCAGCCAATTATTTTCAGCACGTTGAATGATGATACATCTCTGCATTAACCACACCCACTGCCGTAAGAAGTTTCTCTGATCAAGGATGATCAATCACAAATCAATGGGTATAAACATATATATTTATAAGGCAATATGATTATAAGACCACTTAGAAAAAACACCAATAGTTTCTCCCCTAGAGCCTTTAAATCCCCTAGCCAGGGATTTGACAATCTTTAAAGTATATGAATTTCTGTCTATGGAACAGGTCTCAAATTAATTCAAATAAGTAGTTGGTTACTCCTATATGCAGTCTTGCCACTATTGCAGTGGATACATAATGACTGGCAGGTTAGTATTATAACATACAGGGTGCATACCTGGGTGGGACCATTTATGTCTTTTATCCTTTAGCAGCCTGCACAGCAGCCTCCAACCTTTGTATGATAAGAGTAAGGAGAGTTTTCCTGTCAGTTTAAGACTGGTTTCTTTGTGTGCCGTAACTAAAGCATGTGGTGTCTTCAGCAATAGGTGTTATCATTTAGTTATGGTGCACAATCAAGAGCAATGGTAATAAATAGCCTGACATGATCTGGGTGACTCTTGTGCATTTCTAACTCACAGGGAGTTAACATTTACCAGACACTGAGATTTTCATATAATAGACCGTCATGTCTGAAACCAGATTTCTTATTTGTTCACATATATATATATATATATTTCAAACCCCATATGTGTGTGTGTATATATATACATACATATATATATAGAGAGAGAGATAATGATATACATATTATATATATACTATGCATATATATCTATTTCTTTAAATTGGCTTTCATCTAGTAAGGTTTCATAAGGCCTCTCCATAAAGTCTTTTTTTTTTTTTTTTTTTTTTTTTGCGGGGCGGGGGGGAGAGTGGGTTTTTCGAGACAGGGTTTCTCTGTATAGCCCTGGCTGTCCTGGAACTTATGCTTTTGTGTGCCTGTGGCATCCGGGAACAAAATTCAAATTCTACACTTAAGAATCCAGAGTCCAGTCTTCAGAAGAAGACTTTGAAAATAGATAAAATAAACTAATAATAAACGAGGAGGATTTGCTGAGGAGAATAATGACTCCGGGAAGAATCGGGAGCCCGAGCCAAGCTCCCCAGCACAATCCTGAATTGCATGGCTGTCAGTCAAGCCCTTGATTCCCCTGTGCAATAGATCAGCAAAGCCAGCAGCTCCATCTCCAGCATCTGTACTTACACCCTGCTGGGCTTTGCTTGTGCGGTTGCTTTGTTTGCTGGGTCTTTGGGTGGGTGAGTTTGCTCTGCTTTGCTTTATTTCAAAGAAAAACTTCAGTTCTGAACTTTGATCCTTATGCAGCCAATGCTTTGATAATATCAGAGGCCAAATATGTCTTATCAGTGTAGACAAAGCCCTAAGGTTTCTAGCATGTTCTGTCTGCTCCTTCCCACCACCACTCCGCCCAGCCTGCATGTTAAAGACCTGAACTGAGAGCCTAAGTCTTTCTGAGCTTTTCTGTCTTCTGAAGCTTGATCCCCACCTCCAGCACCAAGGAGTTATGAAAAACGTCTTTAATTCAAGAAAATACTTTGTGCAATTTTAGTATCTGCATTATGACTTCTTGTGACCGATTTTCACAGAAAGAAGTAGGGCTTCTCAAAATTACATCTGTAAACACAGGGACAGTGGGGGGTATGGAGGGGAAGACTGAGAAAATGAGCCTATAATAAGTGGAGAAGGGAGGGGCAAGGAGGGAAGGAATAAAACCTGGGGTTTTCTGGTTGTTTTTGTTTCCTGCAGCTGGATGACGGTATATTTTTGTTGTTTACTTCTGCCATCTAGTGGTTACTATAGAGTAATGCCTAAATCAGAGTGGTCTAAATTGAACACCTTTTTCATTATTTTTATTTAAAATTTTTCAGACACGTACACATGTATTTTATCATGTTCAGCCCTCTCTTCCCTCTCTGATATTCCTTGGATCCTCCATTCATGCCATTCTTAACAAAAACCGCTTCTAATTTTATTTTTGTAACGTTTTTAAAACTGATTAAGTCCAACTGGTATTATCCAGTATTTATCTTTGCAACAAGTCCTGCGCCTTGTGAAACTATGCCGGGGCCAAACAAACACAGAAGTGGATGCTCACTGTCAGCTATTGGATGGATCACAGGGCTCCCAATGGAGAAGCTATAGAAAGTACCCAAGGAGCTAAAGGGATCTGCAACCCTATAGTTGGAACAACATGATGAACTAACCAGTACCCCGGAGCTCTTGTCTCTAGCTGCATATGTATCGAAAGATGGCCTAGTCGGCCATCACTGGAAAGAGAGGCCCATTGGACTTGCAAACTTTATATGCCCCAATACAGGGGAATGCCAGGGCCAAAAGAATGGGAATGGGTGGGTAGGGAAGTGGGGGGGGGGTGGTATGGGGGACTTTTGGGATAGCATTGGAAATGTAATTGAGGAAAATACGTAATAAAAAAAAAGAGAGAGAGAAAAAAAAAAAAAAAACAAGTCCTGCGCCATTCTGTCTGTGACTGATCCATGTTTGTCATTGTCAACAGGAAGCCATATCTTGACAACAAAGACGAATTTGGAGAAGTCACAGATTTCTCTCAGCCAGCATCATTCACTGGGTAAAGTATCTCGTATTTAAAATTCTACTGGGTCAACCAATTGCTTTTTCTAAATATTGAATATGCATTTTAACTGCTAATTGTATCCTCAAAGCAAAACAATTGAACAAAGCAATAAAATAGAACTATAGTTTCTGAGTATTTTAGCTAAAAATCAAAAATACATGTACTGCCCTTTTTTAAAAGTTATATATAACATCACACATATGTTATATAGTCATTTGTATCAATTTTTTAAGTTTCACTTTAAATAACTTATTTTAAAATTGAGAAAAAATAAAATAGGAAATATTTTTAGAGAAGGTTACACTTGACACATGGTTGACAATGCAGTAAAGGACAATAGTACACAGGTAGAAGAATTTGTTGACTCAAAGATCTCCAGGCAGACTCAAAAAGTCCTGCTATGTAGCTCAGTCTTGCTAGGAACTTGCAGTTTTCCTGCCTATAGTCCTCTCTGTTTGGGATTGCAGGCATGCACTGCAATGCCTATGTAATTTCAAAACCTTTCCCTGGGGGCGAGGAGGGGGGAATCTCCCCATGATCACCATCTGGTTCTGCTGAAAACTCAGCAATGTAGAGCAGGGTGCAGTGTTTCACAGTGCTGTGCAGCAGGGTGCAGTGTTTCACAGTGCTGTGCAGCAGGGTGCAGTGTTTCACAGTGCTGTGCAGCAGGGTGCTGTGTTTCACAGTGCTGTGCAGCGGGGTGCAGTGTTTCACAGTGCTGTGCAGCAGGGTGCAGTGTTTCACAGTGCTGTGCAGCGGGGTGCAGTGTTTCACAGTGCTGTGCAGCAGGGTGCAGTGTTTCACAGTGCTGTGCAGCAGGGTGCAGTGTTTCACAGTGCTGTGCAGCAGGGTGCAGTGTTTCCACAGTGCTGTGCAGCAGGGTGCAGTGTTTCACAGTGCTGTGCAGCAGGGTGCAGTGTTTCACAGTGCTGTGCAGCGGGGTGCAGTGTTTCACAGTGCTGTGCAGCAGGGTGCAGTGTTTCACAGTGCTGTGAAGCAGGGTGCAGTGTTTCACAGTGCTGTGCAGCGGGGTGCAGTGTTTCCACAGTGCTGTGCAGCAGGGTGCAGTGTTTCACAGTGCTGTGCAGCGGGGTGCAGTGTTTCACAGTGCTGTGCAGCGGGGTGCAGTGTTTCACAGTGCTGTGCAGCAGGGTGCAGTGTTTCACAGTGCTATGCAGCAGGGTGCAGTGTTTCACAGTGCTGTGCAGCAGGGTGCAGTGTTTCACAGTGCTGTGCAGCAGGGTGCAGTGTTTCACAGTGCTGTGCAGCAGGGTGCAGTGTTTCACAGTGCTGTGCAGCAGGGTGCAGTGTTTCACAGTGCTGTGAAGCAGAGTGCAGTGTTTCACAGTGCTGTGAAGCAGGGTGCAGTGTTGCAAGTTGCTGGGTTTCAGAATGCAAGTGCAGGGTGAGTGTTAAAGGGTGAAGTGTTGCAGGATGCAGTGTTACAGGAATCTGTGTTGCAGGGTGCTGTGTTGGAGGATACAGAGTTTCAGGGTGCTGTGCTTCAGGGTGCAGAGTTGCAGGGTGCTGTGTTATAGAGTGCAGTGTTGCAGGACGCTGTGTTTCAGTGTGCAATGTAGCAGCATGCTGTGCTGCAGGGCAATGTGTTCCAGAGTGCTATGTTGCAGGGCACATTATGGCAAGGTAGTGTCTCAGGGTGCTGTTTCAGAGGCCAAGTTTCAGGGTGCTGTGTTGTGAGGTCCAGTCTTGAAAAGTGCTGTGTTCCATGGTGATGTGTTCCATGGTGATGTGTTCCATGGTGATGTGTTGCAGGATGCAGTGTTGCAGGGTGCAGTGTTGCAGGGTGCAGTGTTACAGAGTATTGTGTTATAGGGTGTAGATTTTCAAGGTCCTGTGTTGCAGGATGTTGTGTTCCATGGAACTGTGTTGCAGGGTAATGTGTTGTAGGATGCTGTGTTGCAGAGTGCTGTGTTGCAGGGTGCAGGGTTGTAGGGTGGTGTGTTACAAGGTAATGTGTTACAAGGTGCAGAGTTTCAGGGTGCTGTGTTTCAGGGTGCAGAATGCAGGATGTGGTGTTGTAGGGTGCAGTGTTGCAGGAAGGCATGTTACAGGGTGCCAAGTTACAGGGTGTTTGTTGCAGGGCGTTTAGAGCTGCAAGGTGATGTGTTGTGGGTTATGTGCTTCAGGATGCTGTTTTACAGAGTGCTCTCTTGCAGCATCAAGTGTGTAGGATACAGTGCTGTAGGGTGCTGTGTTGCAAAGGGTCGGGTCACATAGTGTAAGTATTGTAGGTTACAGTAATGCAAAATGCTGTCTTGAAGAGTGCTGTCTTGCAGTGTGCAAGGTTCAGGGTTGCAGCATGTGGTGTTACAGCATGCAGTGTTGCAGTATTTCAGCATGCAGTGTTGAAGTGTGCAGTTTTTCAATGCGCCATGTTGTGGGGTGCAGTGTTCTAGGATGGTGTGTTGAAGGGTGCTATGTTACAGGGTGATGTGTTGCAATGTGCAGAGTTGCAGGGTGCTACATTGCAGGGAGATGTGAAGCAGGGTGTTGTGTTCAAGGTTCATAATGCAGGGTGTGATATTTTAGAGTGCAGTTTTGCAAGGAGGTATGTTACAGGGGCCATGTTACAGGATGCCATGTTACAAGATGCCATGTTACAGGGTGAAGTGCTGTAGTCTGTTTTGTTTCAGGGTGCAGAGGTGCAAGGAGATGTGCTGCAGTGTGATGTGTTGCAGGATGCTGTGTCACTGAGTGCTGCCTTGCAGAGTCCTGTCTGAAAGCATGCAGTGTGCAAGGTGTAGTGTTACAGGGTGCAGTGTTGTAGGGTACTTTCTTGCAAAGAGTCATGTCATATGATGCAATATTGTAGGTTACAGTGTTGCAAAATGCTGTCTTACAGAGTGCTGTCTTGCAGCATGCAACGTGCAGGGTACAGGGTTGCAGCATGTGGTGTTACAGCATGCAGTGTTACAGCAAGCAGTGTTGCAGTGTGCAGTTTTGCTGGGTGCCATGCAGCAGAGTGCAGTTTCACAGAGTGCTGCCTTGAAGGGTGCTGTGTTGCAGGGTGCAGTGTTGGCAGGTTGCTGTGTTGCTGTTTCCAACTTACTGTGAATACCACAGTGCACTGCAGAAGTTGGTAAAGGATCAGGAACAGATCTAACTGTGGATAAGAATTGCACACCTACCTGCAGTGAGAAGTCTGCACTTTAAAATCAGAAATAATGCTTCTTTGTGTTAAAGGAGAAAAGAAAATACAAGGAAAGCTCTGTGTAAGAAGTAATAAGCTACACACATGGCTGGCTTTCTGGAAGAGAAATTTGCAATAGTAATAAAATAGACCCAGGTTTAGACATACAGATGACAAGCCCAAAGTTGAGAAGTGGCAAGCAAAAGCAGAAAAGTTCGGATATGTTTTGAAAAATAGAAAAGTAAGCAGACAAGCGTTGACCTGGATCTTCAAAAATCCCAAGGAAACCTTTTTAATGTAACTCACACATATAGATATATCTGTATTTTCTAGTATAAAAGAAACAGTTATTGACTTCCTGGAGTCCCCAGATAGGTAAGATGGGAAAAGTAGGCTTGTGTAACAAGGTCCTCTGTTCATATTTTCACCACCAACCAGATTTCTCCAAGGACTGCTTCCCAATTCTATGCTGGGCATCATGTCATTTGTCCTTTTCTGCCTTTCTTCCATCCAGTTCCAACTCTCTGAGCTACCTGTGTTCAACCACTACTGCTCCCTCTATACTATTTGTTTTTCCCAAGGACCTTGCAGCCAGCAACTTTTCTACCTGCATACTATTACCCTTTGTTTCATCTCTTTTCAGTTAGCAGTATGAGAGTTACACTAGTCCAAGTTTAATGTGAACCTGAAATGAGAACATTATTCAAGCTCTGTGCTTTTAAACTTGTAGCAATGGAGAGAAGAAAATGTCTACTTATTGCCAGGAATTCCTCACTTCAGTTTCAATGAGCCACATGCACTTAAAACCTATGAACCTTCAGCTGATTGCCCTTTGGTCCAACAGGACCTGGCATATGTTGTTATGCTAGTCACCCTGCAACTGGATGACTTTTCCATGTCCTGGATCCCTGACTGCACGACGACTGCAGGCAAATTTCATTTTAAATGTCTTTACTAGTTTTGTTTTATTGGGCTCGTCCATGGCCATCATCCTTTGAACAGCAGTCATGGTCTCCTGCCATTTCCAAATCTAACGTCATACCTCTCACCCAACATTCTACTTTTGTTCCATCAAATAAAGTATTTTTATAAAGATGATTACACAATTATTTTTGCATGTCTGTTTGTTTATTATCCATGTTCTTTTCCTAGAAGAAAACTAAGGCATAACATTATGTGCTCTGAAAGCATGTTTATTGCCAAAATTAATCAGAGCCACCACCATCCCCAACAGGAAGCACATGAGTAATTATCTGAAGGAAGTTTAATAAGGAATTATTGGTAGAATATGACTATCACTTAGTCTCTGCCTAGTGAGGGATAGTACCAGGAAGTACTCTTTTCAATCTGAGACCTGAAGGTTGGGAAGAAAACACAACTAGAAACGAGAGAGCAGGGGACCTAAGTGAAGAGGCCCCAGGTAACAAGAGCAGGGACCTGCAGTAGAGGTGCGCTAGCCTTTGGACACTTTGTGTGAAAATCATTGCTTCCACTTCTCTCTCTCTTCCATAAACAAAATTCCCTAACTGAGGCTGCCTGAGGCCAAACCCCCAAAGAAAGCAAACAGATCAGCCTCCCGGCCACAGAGCATGGTAACAAGTAGATCTGCAAGAATGATGAGAACACATCCAGAAGGTGATCATACCCAGTACTGCGAGAGGGTCTGACCTGGAACAGATCCTAGCAATGCATGTGTCGTCTACAAATAGTATCTTGCCTGGGAATGCAAACATGAACAAATCTCCTGTTTAAAAGCTGGAGGCTAGACTCAGCCTCTGTTAAGAGCACTTAGTGCTCTTATAGAGGACCCAGATTTTTCAGTACCACGCATGGTGGCTTACAATCATCTGTAACTCCAGTTCCGGGTGATCTGGCACCCTCTTCTGGCCTTTTCTTTACACTGCATGCGTGTACATACAGGTAAACCAATTTGATTTCCCTGTAGACCAATTTTCACCCAGCAGGAGACTAAAGATACCTGCTTCCAGAATGGCACAAATGAGCAAGACTCACGGCTGTGAAGGACAAGTGTCTGGTTGTGCAGTGTATTAAAAACACAATTATAACCTTACAGAGAGCTAAGACTAGGACTGAAATTAGAAGGGAGGGTTTGTACACTAGAGCGCAGTATCGGCCGTTCATCTTTGTTTGAAAGCCTTTGTAGAAACGTTTGAGGAGCATCCTATATACCCTGGAATTCAAGTCTCAGCATCTCACAGCACATAGTAAAGAATTCCTCACTTCCTCAGGCAAATTCATTTGGGCCAAAACACGTGTTTTATTCAAGGTCATAAAGCTTTCAGGACTGGACACATTCAGTTATGGAGAAATGAAAAAGAAGCCTGCAAGGAAAAGGGAATCCATTAAAAATTAATGCACTGAGCAGTGAGGATTGGGGCTAAGTTGATCATGATGCTTTGGGAGTGGCTATTCTGCTATGACAGCCTTCGACTTTCATGGAAGTCTTTGAACTATCTGAATTAGTGAGGTAAATAAAAATGAAATAAACACAGACGCCATGAAAAAGGGAATGTCAAAATCTATGTAATCCGTCTGAATAATTCAAAACCTAAGAAGATGACACCTAAATAATAATAATAATAATAATGCCTTCAAAATGATCGCTTTCCTTCCTGCACCTAAATCATGGCCCTGGAATTCGAAGTAAGATACAAAAATATGCATTTCCATGTGACAACAATCCTTATGAAATACTGAGAAGTA
The DNA here is from genome assembly GCF_978045245.1 of Mus caroli. Taxonomy (NCBI): domain Eukaryota; kingdom Metazoa; phylum Chordata; class Mammalia; order Rodentia; family Muridae; genus Mus; species Mus caroli. The sequence goes on from NW_028227271.1 coordinate 59,626,285, forward strand.
GGCTTTTATGACTCAAATATTAAATCTGTCCAGATAGTAGAGGTCTGAACTCTCAGGGGCAAACCATGAAACAAGAAAGGGATCTTTAACTCTTTGTATTCAATCATGCACACTAACCTGCAATCAATTTAATCTGTCTCCATAACATGGACCCTAACATTAGAATGCCACAGTAACGTTTGTTGTAGAGCCTAAGATATTCTTTGTTCCACCCTTCCTACTTCTCCATAGATGTGTTAGACCCTGGACACAGGCTGCTCTGGAAAATCTCAATGAGACACGAACAAAGATGCAACTGCAGGACTGAGATGACTTAGCCTGTAAAGGGACCAAGCCTGATGGCATAAGTTCAAACCTGGTCTACGTGGTAGAGAGAACTGACCCTACTGAACTGTGTTCTTACCCCTACACACACGTGTCCTGGCACACATCCACGCACACACATAAATAAATAAATAAATAAATAAATAAATAAATAAATAAATAAATAAATAAATAAGGAAAGAGAGAGAAGGAAAGAGAGAAGAGGAAAGAAAGGAAAGAAGGAAGGAAGGAGGGAAGGAGGAAAGGAAGGAAGGAAGGAAGGAAGGAGGGAGGGAGGGAGGGAGGGAGGGAGGGAGGGAGGGAGGGAAGGAAGGAAGGAAGGAAGGAAGGAAGGAAGGAAGGAAGGAAGGAAGGAAAAAAGGAAAAAGAGAGAGAAAAAGAGAAAAGAAACTTTACTGAAGTTTTGTTGCTCCTGGAGATACGTCAAAAACTAGCTAACATTGATCTGTGTCCTCTGCCACAGTTTAAACATGCTCTTCAGAGAAGCCACAATCATCCCAGACATGATGCATTAGCATCCATAGCTACATTCAAATTAGCACACCAGGCATGACTGCCTAAGACTCTTGAAGACTGCCCACCAATAAAAACCCTTCATGTGAATAATATGTAATAAATAGATACTTATAGAATAAAACAAACATCATCTTTTAAAAACATCTAGATGTATATATCCTCAAGATCTATACATGGATAAGAGTCCTCTCGGGTGACATAGACACTGATTTGCATTACCCAACAAACTTGACTGCCATTAATCTAAAATCCTCGCTCCTTTCCTTTCTATTTAAGCTGAACAGCATGGAACAAAACAACTGGAAAATGAGCCTTCCTGCTTGATTATTCACAAGCTGTGTTCCACAGCTGCCACTCATAGACAAGTTTGTTCTGAGACCACAGGCAATTAAGTGGACAGAAAGTTAATTCTACAGTCTCTGCAACAGAAGTAAATATTCGGAAAGTTCATATTATAGCTGATTATGTCTTTTAGAATACAGGTTGAACCTTTTGTTGCTCAGTTATCCTGTTTACAGAAAGAAAGTTATTACAGTATTCAATAGTAGGACTCCCTGGAATTAGCAGGAGTCAGATATATTGACACATGCTTTTTGAAAATGGACACTAAAAATGAATAAATAAACAGATTAAATACTCTTATAGGGTGACTCAATTATCTGTTTGGGTGCTGTAAAAATGGAGTTTGTATTTAAGTTAGATTGGGGTGTAGCTTTAAAGACTACTCATTGTTCCCTGACTTCAGTTTCTTCATCTGTGAAGGAGAATAGCTGTACATAGTTGTGTGGATGGCTAAATGACAGAAAGAGGGACTATGTGTAGCCTGCATGATTCCCAGCCCCTTGGGACATGAAAGCCACATGTATCTCCCATCCCATTTGAGTCAGAAGCAAAGCTCTCTTCTCCTAAGCTGGACTTCTCCAGCACACAGCGAGCATGCCCAGAATTCTCCTTACACAGCTTGGCCCCTTTCCTCTGTACTCTGATCCCTTTGCCCCAAATCATCTCTCATATCCTATTACCGCCTCAGGGCTGGGGGTGCCAGGGTGACCTTCACATCTGCGGAGCTCACCTTCTGATACCCCAGCATCCTCTGAAGCTCTGCAGAGATGAAGGAGGAGGCAAGTAAAAATCCAATAACCTGAGGTGAGGACAGGGAAGAAATCTGAGCTCTATCACAGAAACATAGAAATCACCAAGCCTGATAGAGTGACAGGCTGTTTATTTCCTGCAGCATCCCTTGACTGTCCTTCAAACACCTAGCATTGCTTTGTCCCTTCGACTGTGTCGACTGGACATGAGTGTTCCTTTTAATTTATTTTTGTCCTTCCACTGTCATTAAATCATAAATATTTGGTAAGCTGATATACAGTATGACTCCCTGAAAAAAAAACTACAACAATTAATATTTCTGTTATGATCTGCCAAATGAACCCTCACACCCACCTTAGACGACTCACCACCTTTTCTATTTATTGCATGCTTCTCCCACAGTTTCCAGTCACCTGCTCCTAGCACAGCTAAACTTTACCATTCCTTAGGTAACTCTGACTGTACCTTCTCTCTCTCCTTTATCTACAACTAAGTCATACCAGCCACTTGAAAATCTGATTCCTTGGACTGATCTCTCTCTCTCTCTCTCTCTCTCTCTCTCTCTCTCTCTCTCTCTCTCTCTCTCTCTCTCTCTCTCTCTCTCTCCTTCCCTCCCTCCCTCTCTCCCTCTCTCCCTCTCTCCCTCTCTTCATCCCTCCCTCCATCTTTTCCCCCTCCCCTCTCCTCTCTCTCCCGCTCCATTTCCTTTCTTCCCCAACACATGAAAGTTTAGGAGATGACACCACAGAGAATAAATCGATTGCAAATTAAAAGTGGGACTTGGAGCTCCCCAGATTCATCTGCCATTCCCAGTTTCCACAGAGGATTCCCAGCAGGCCCTGTTCCTGTGATCTCTCTCACAACACCACTTCACTACTACCTACTTCTTTATGTATGTGCTTCCCACTTCCTAGTTTACATTCAGGATATTAGTGTAGCTGTCATTCACCTATCTCAAGTGTCTTCATAGGCACAGAATTATTTACTTCTGATCAAAACACTGTCTACTTATTTGCACATTTAACTATTTAGATACCCAACAGGACAACCTAAATTTCAGGATATGTCAATTATCCAGCCTCGCTGTCTGGGTGGTATTTTCCCTCCTTCCCTACTTTAGTTTTAAGTTTTCTACTTGCCTCCAAAACCCACCTACACACATTCTCTTACTGAGGACACAGTCAATGATCCTTAGAGAATACATGTCTGGCCACAGGAACTGCCTGTATTCCAGACAGAATGAATCTGGTTTGTACATGTATACAGAACTGACCACTTAAGATTGAACATGCTATGTAGAAACAAGTCCCCAGATACAACTGTTCCCCCTCTCTCAAAAACCACTGGGCATCTGTAACTCTTTATCTAGGGGTGAGGTGATATGGAATTTCCCGGTCCATGTTAAATGAATATACAATGCTTATGTTTGATTCCCCACCCCTCCCTGCACCCAAAAGAAAAGGCATCTTTTTTGTTTGTTTGTTTGTTTGTTTTCCATTTCCTAAACTATATAGATAGAGACTGGTGTTCATTTTATAATTTTTCTGTAAATTATACAAGCACTTTTCTTTTTTATTTAAAAAATTTTTATACAATATCTTTTGATCATGGTTGCCCTTCCCCAGATCCTCCTGACCGACCTACCCACCCACTTGATCTCTCTCTCTCTCTCTCTCTCTCTCTCTCTCTCTCTCTCTCTCTCAAAAAGGCACAAAAGAAGAGGTAGAGAGATTGTAAGAGCCAGAGGTAGTGGATGGTTCCATTAACAAAAAGCGGGATACATATTTGACCTCACATAAGCTATGGTGATCTATAAAGACTTGACAGATTCAAGCTAGACAAAATCCCAGCACTGACAAGAGGAAGTAGACACAAAGTCTCATCACAAACCAAGCAGCAATTTTCAGTTGCTACCTGCTAGGAAAGGAAAAGTCCGATTTCTCCAAGGGAATGTCATTGTGTATGCCAGCCACACATCAGGGCAGGCCAACACAAATGAATGCCATGGGGGTTTGCTTGCTTGCTTGCTTGCTTGCTTGCTTGCTTGCTTGCTTGCTCTTTAGTGGGCTCTATGCTTTGTTTTGACTTTTTTTTTTTGTCTCATTGTTTTGGTTTTTTTAAAACAAGTTTAACATTCTTCAATGCTCTTTTTATTCTAATTTATGTTTTCTAAGGTTTTTTTGTTTCTTACAAGCAAAAATACATTTTATTTGATTATGTGATTTTGTAAGCTAAAAACTGCCAAAATAATGACTTTGCATTAATAAACACAACTAATATTTCAAAGCATGATGCTGCCAATGAAGAAAATACATGTGAGGTTGTTATAAAATGTCTTTTTATTTAATCTTTTATTAAATGAATATTTTATTGGAATGTAGCATATGTACAGAACATCAGAATATCATACTTTCTGAGCCATGATTTCACTTTTGCTTTTAAAAGACAGTCTGGATGGATCTTTCCTAAAGTTTTGAAAGGCTGTGTAGCACAATCATCAAAATCCAACTGAGATGTTACTCAGACCTCCACAACCTGATGAGACAGCAATGGAACAGGGAAATCCATTCATCTTCATGAGCTCTCTCACCTACTAGCTACTTAGGTTATTATTTAGGCTAACGCATGCATGCACATAAAGCCTAGGTCAGGAAAAAACTGTATCTGCTATGATTATTGCCTGGACTTTCTTGAAATACTCTGCTTACATCTTCACCTCATCTTAGGCTACTTCCCTTCATTTCACCCTATGTCACAGCCAGATCTCTAGGTGCAAGGCTTACAGGGTACATGACCTGGTGCCTAGCCCATTCCCTCTGAAAGTCTGACCCACTTCAGTTCACTCCATTTCTGTTCTCAGTTTCCAAATTCCATCTTAAGACAAGACATAGCAGACCCTCTAAGCCCAGAACACACAGCACTCATTGTGAACACGCGTATTTGCACTACATAGCTTACTTTCTGTGTTTTTCTTTGTTGTACCATTCTGTAAACCCGTTGGAAGCAGGGAGCTTCTCTCCTTCAGGTCCCTACTTGCAGTATCAGGCACAGTGCTAATATTTGATACATCACAAATGCCTCTTCAGTAAATATCAAAAGCCAAGAAAGTAGGCAAAACCAAGACACATTTTGCCATTCACACACCTTTTTAATACTGAACATAAATGCTTATAAAATTCTAGTCTACCCCTTGTTGCTTTAAGTGGTAGCACCTCAAAGTGGGTCTGTAAGACCTTCTTTAGCCCCGATCATACAGCAAGCTTGATGACAAGAATGCAAACAGAAGTAAGTCATTGCAGATGAGCAGGTCCTCTGCTCTTTCTCAACCTGTGCTATATACCGACCTGGCTGAGCCAGCCCTTTTGGCTGTCAGACAGGGAAAAGAATTATGGGTGTTTGTTTGCTTGTTTGTTTTTGTGAATGTCACATCATGTAGATATTTATGTACTTCTATGACAGTGATAAAGAGACCACTGAAGACTATCAAAACTGTCCTCTCGGATGTGTTCCTCTCTTCTACCCACTTCCTTACCAAGTGCTACCGAGACCATCTCCTTAACATCCAGTAAGCCTACTTTCTTTTCTGCATCACCTTAAATGTATTCAAATCTATCTCCATTCAGTACTAGACAGTCTACGTGTAGCCACAATCTCAACAATGCGCCTTTACAGTCCATTTCTTAAAGCAGTGGCTCTCAGCCTTCCTAATGGTGTAAGCATATAATACAGTTCCTCCCGTTACAGTGACCTCCAATCATAAAAAAAGTTTTCGTTGCTATTTCAAGACTATAATTGTGTTCTTGTGACTTGTAGAATAGATATCTGTGTTTTCTGATGGTCTTAGACAGCCCTTGTGAAAGGGTTGTTCAAACCCTTCAAAGGGGTTGCAACCACAGATTGGAAACCACTCCCTTAAAGTGTATAGCAAGACACACACACACACACACACACACCAAGTGAAGCCATTTACTAATCCTTGAGTGCCCTAAAGGAAAAGGAAATAACCATCCCCCTATTCAAAAGAACTTTCTACCTTCTTCTCACCAGCCACACCTCATGTTACCCCCACACTCCTACATTAGCCTGTCTTTAAAAGCCCTCCCATTTCAACTGCTCCTTATAATTCTTTGTATATTTGTCTTCAACTTTTAGCTCTCATATGAGTGACTAAGAAAACCTTATTCAGATTTTTCATATAAAGATGAATTTCCCAAGGATAATCCCTACATTCTGATACTTTATAAGAAAGAAAACAACTACCTTTCCCATCAAATAATATTAATTTCCTCCTTAAGTACCATGAGCTCTCTGGTTCATCAGGATAAGCTTAGTCCTTGCAGTAAAAAAGGTTTTCAGCAGTATTCATTGCCTTTGAAAACAAAACAAGTCTTGATGTCATCGTCCCTCTACTATTGAGAAAATAGAACACAGTTCTTACCATGACTCTCCACGAATCTTCCCAAACAAAATCCAAGTTGTTCTTCTGATATTAACTAACTCACATTGATAAGTATAGATAATAGCAAGATTACATTTTATAATTAGTCTAAAAAGATCTAGGTTTCCTCTGCTTCCTAACACATGACAGAATTGCCTAATCCGGAAGACAGAGTGTGTTGTGTAGTATCCACAAACTGGACAATTTTGTGTAAGTGGTCAGTTGGCCTGAGCATTGGTGAAGCCATGAAGCTAGTCTAGTGAGGCAGTAAAGCTCGTGTAATGGAACCAGGCTATGCAGGTCAGGCTCTGGGGCATCCTCTTATGTCTATGTGATCAAATCAAGCTTCTCTGGCCCTCCACTTCATGTCTGTCAATGTAATTATAAATGGGGATCCTTCACAAGGTTGTAGAAAGGAGGTGAAGGGTAAACCTATGCAGAGCACTGCAAATGATTTGTGATCAACCCTGCAGCCATGCATGTGCAGGGGTACTCAGCCAGGCTGTTGTTGTTGTTGTTGTTGTTGTTGTTGTTGTTTCAGCTCGAAGGCATTAAGGCTGAATCTTCTTCTTAGTCCTTTTTGAGGTGACCATCTCATGTGATTTTTAAGCGGATTATAGGACCCTTACAATAGCTCATGTGATTTTTTTTCCACTATCTCTAGTTTGCAGATGAAAAGACTGGCACTTGAGTGACTTCCCTAAGACCACACACAGAACCAAGCCCTAAGCCCACAGATTTTGGCTACAAATCAGACCTGTGGACTCAAGTCTCTCTGCCATCACACCTAAGAAGTCTGCTTCCCTATGCTCGCACTATTTCTCAAAGGGCTTCCTGCATCTCATCCTGTTTAGTGCTGGCCACAGTTCTTGAAGAGACTCATAAAAAAAGAGGTCTCTCATGAAGTTGGATGACCAAAGAAAGAGTGAGCTGGGCATTTATAGGTTCTATATGGGTTTATTGGCTCTTTTCTCATGAAAACCAGTTAAATACCCTAGTCTAGTTATCTGTATTTGGAACATAATTAAACTAGGAGATCTATATTGGTTTTCTGGGTCTACCAGAGAGAAGAGGGAGAGAGGAAGGAAGGGAGGAAGAAGATGAAGATGATGATGAAGAAGAAGAAGAGGAGGAGGAGGAGGAGGAAGAGGAAGAGGAAGAGGAAGAGGAAGAGGAAGAGGAAGAAGAAGAAGAAGAAGAAGAAGAAGAAGAAGAAGAAGAAGAAGAAGAAGAGGAAATAGGAGGAGGGGAGAAGGAGGAGGAGGAGGAGGAGGAGGAAGAAGAAGAAGAAGAAGAAGAAGAAGAAGAAGAAGAAGAAGAAGAAGAAGAAGAAGAAGAAGAAGAAGAAGAAGAAGAAGAAACAGGAGAAGGTGAGAAGGAGGAGGAGGAGGAGAAGGAAGGGGGAGGAGGAGGAGAAGAAGAAAGGGCGAGGAGGAGGAGAAGAAGCCCTCATTCTCAAATACATCCTTTCACTCTTTTAAAGTATTTAACTCCATCTGCTCTCCACCCAAAAACAGTGTATTCTTAAAGTAAAACCACAAATCCCTTAATACACTATACAAAAGTTTACCTCATGTTACATGGACCTATTCTAAGATTAATTTACAGTTAATATTTTAGTTTATACATCCAAATCATACCTGAATTTTTTTTCAATACCAGCATTTGAAAACAAAGTGCCAATAACAACAGCATTATACTAGTCTCACAACATCTAAAATGCATAAAGTCATCCCACTTTGGATACACACACACACACAAAAAAAAAAAACAACAACAAAAAAAAAACCCACACACAATTTGTTAATGTATAGTAAGATACCAAGAAAGAAAATACAAAATGAATCCTTGGAAAAGATCTGTCCTGAAATTCTAAACTTAACCACAAGAGGGCAGGCTTGACTCAGTTCTGGAGTTCATAGCTTTCAAAGTGCTTGGAGGAATACACAGATGCATGACAGATGGGAGTATAAATTAGTAAAAAAAAAAAAGAAAAGAAAAAATAGGATAGGTTCGTTTACAGAAATAATAAGAATGCTCACCACACTTTGACTTGTTTTCAACCAAATAAAATGCTTTGTAAAGCATGAGCCTTAAACTCATAAAAGATGCACAAGAAATAGTCCTACAACACTTGAAAATACCTTATAAAAGTGAGAATAACCAAAAATTTTAAATAAGTAAATTGACTATACAGCAATCAGGATAGTTTGGTAGCAGTTAACTTAAACATGACATAGTAAACAGAAAATGAAAAGGATGTGATATTTGATTTATTCTGGATTGAAAGCATGAACAAATCGAATCCAGAAAGAAGTATACAAAATGAAAACAGGCTTTTAGGAAGGTAGAATTTTCAATGATTTCTTATTTTCAGTATCATTATAGAGCCTTATTTACACCATGTATTTTAATCTCTTTGTCTAGAATAAAATGTGCATTAAATATTATATATACATGACCTTCATCAGTAAACTTGGCTGCATCTTTAATGCTATAAACCAATCTGAGCATAACCCACACAGGCTGCTTAGCACTGGGCAAAAGCACAGAAGCCAAGGGCATGCACTCTCTGATCAGCTCACAGAGAGGGTGAGGATGTCATGAATACAGCAGGTTGCAGGGACTGAGATTCAAATACAGGTAAAACCCAGAGCTTGTCTCTGGACAGTTTATGGTCCACCAGCACCACTGCCATAGGAAAATGTGACACAGCCATATAATTTACTTCTTTGATTCAGGAATTTCAAAAGGACCTTTGTGTTTACCAACTTTCCTTTATTATAACAAATAAATAGCTGGGCTGAATCACTTACATAGAGTAGGGGTGTTGGGAATAAAATTTTTCTCTTATATAGAATGAGATGGTTTGGGAACAAAATTTAGGAAAGTTGATTCTACCCATTGGTTTAATCTTGCTGCAAAGCACCATGATGGCAGGAGTATTCGGCAGAACAAATCCCATCTACATCATAGGTAGGAGGAGGAGGAGGACAGACTAGAAAGGACATACAGTCCCCTTTAATGGCATGTCCCCTATGACTAAAGACTTCCAATTAGGCTATATTAATCCTTCCTAGATTTTGGCCCCTCCTCCCACTGCCCAGAATTTGACTATGATATTTTATGTGTGTTGTGGAATGAACGTGATGTTTTCCCCCACAGGATTATAGGTTTAAATACTTAATCTCTGATTGGTGAACTGTGTGGGAATCTCATGGGCACATTAGGAGATGCAGCCTAACAAGAATGTAAATAAACTTGGGGAGTAGGACTGGAGATGATGCCCATCTCTGGTTTCCATCCTGGATCTCAGCCCCATAAAGCTTCGAGGCTTGAATATGTCCAGTTTACACTCCCAGCATGCCATGCTTTCCTTGACATAATAGGCTATGGCCTCTGAATTGTGAGCCAAGTAAGTCCTTCCTCCACTAAGTGTTTCTGCTAGGTATTTGGTCAAAGCCCTTAGAAAGGTAACTCAGTGTGCTCGCCTGATCTCTGAACTCACAAGACTGAGTTATTCTTTGTGCTTTTCTGCCAGCCTTCCGGAAGAGCTTGTGGAGTGAGGAGAGGAGCCTCAAGAAGACTGGGGACGAGTCTTTGACTTAGTATGGGAAGAAAAGTCATGAAGCTAATTGTATTCAAAGCACTGAGATTCTTATTCAGTTTTTAGTTCAGTACACATTAGTTGATATCTACTGAAGGCCATAAATGAAATGAAGGCGATACAGGAAATGAAAGACAGCTCTTGTTCTGTGGAGAGCAAAGGCTTGTGCTTGCTACAGTCAAGTGACTATCCAGGGGGAACATGCAAGAGTAACAAGGAAGCTTTTAGATTAAACATTTGAGAATGACCAGCAATGCAGATCCTGTATTATTCTGGGAAAGAAGAAGAATGAATTTTTTTTAATGAGCCATGTGAAAAACTTTGGATACTTAACTATATCTAAGAACAAGTAATAGCAGAGACAAATTTGACAGTAGAAACCAAGGTCAATAAAATACTATGACAATTTGCCTAGATGGTCCTAAATGTCCTCATGATGATCAAATGACATTGATACATGTCAAGTATGGAAATAATGTAATCAAAGTGCTCTTCTAAAGTGACTGCTCAAATCTTATTTTGAAGAATGGATTGAAATTGTATTCCATTGCATTAACATTTACACTGAGATACATGGTATCTCATGGTAACCTGCAGGATGCATAAGAAAGACTTTCATTGCATGAGCCTGAGATAATATGTATGAAGAGAATAAACTAACATATTGCAGGTAGGAAGGCAGCCATGCAATAACAGTAGGAGTATATAAACCTTATTTTATGTCATCAGTATATCAATTATGCAGAGTATTTACTGGAACTGTCTTATAGAAGAAAAATGAGAGTATGAAAGTTACGTAATTTATTAAAGACTCATAGCTAGCAAGTAACAGAATCTAAAATCAGAGTTAAATTGCTCTGAATTTTAAATCAGGGAACCCTGAACTCCTACTCTATGTAGCCCTTTGTCTCTGGGCTATTTATTTGGTATCTGAGTTCCTACTTAGCAAAGATGCAGACAAAATACAGAGACGTGAATACAAGTACCATCTAAACGTTCAATTCTCTAACTCCACAGCTTTTCAGTCATTGGGCAGCATATAGGACCAGAGTTAATCCAGCAGGACTGACAGCAGGAGGCAAAAGAAGTCATGTGGCCCTGCAGGTCTCTGAGATTACTTGATTTCCATTCCTATTAACTGGCAGTCTGAGCCACATTATTTGGAATAATTAACTATATGTCTCTAAGGAATATGTCCATTCCTCCTCTCTTGCCTTTCTGATAGAAGAATGAGTCTAGGAGAAAGGACAAAATATCTCCATGGAAATGAACCTTCTGTCTCATTTCCAACAATGAGGCCATCTTTAATTTTTCCTGCTCATCCTCCTCCACCTTGATAATGTCATCGTTTTTATACCATTTCTGAGGATAAGCAGCTCTGAGGCACCTGTATTAAGCAATTATCCTAGGGATCAGCAAGCACAAGCCCGTGATATTTACTTAAAATTCTCAATTTGGTGGATATGTCAAGGTCTTTATAAACAATACTGACTTTTTCCACGTTAGCAAATTAGTACCGTGTCCAGAATAATCATTCCCACAAGGAGAATGACATGTCCTTATATCCTATCTTCTTCATGGGTGACAAGTGCCATTTCAAGCAATTTGTGAAATAAATTTTTAAGATTGCATGGGAATAATGCCTAAGTTGCGAAACAGAAAAAATGATTGAGTGAAGCTAAAAGAGAAAACGGGGTCTATCCTGAGGGTAGGCAGTACAAAGCTATCTTAGTCTTTGACAGATTTTTGACTTACAAAAAGCATTTTACAAGACAGTAACATGCAAAAAGCACTTTTGAAAGCTTCGTGATCACACAGACGGCTCATGTGGAGTCCTATCAAATAAGATGCAGACAATAAAATCAAGGAACCAAGAATTTGAGTATGCATATTATAAGAGTTTTTCTTAATAAACAAAAGATAACAATGTAACATTTTAATCTAATAGAAAGAGGACTTTCCCAGAAATTCCATTCTTAGTTTTATTTTGTTTTATATCCAGAATAGTTAAAAGCAGCAATTTAAACAGCAATATTAAACCAATATTTACAATAACATTATTCACAATAGCTACAATAGTAAAAGCAACCGACTACCTATCTCTAGATAAAAACATAGAAATATCCTATAAAATGCAATGGCTTAGCACACAGACATAAAAAGGAAAACAACTTTCTTTCACATACAACAATATACATAAACCTTGAAAATAGTATAACACTGAAATAAATCAAACACAGAGCAAATGCTGTGTGTTTCCACTAGAAGAGGCAAGTCCACAGAGAGACAGTAGAGCAGATGCTAAGCTGGGGCAGGAGAAAGAATCACTAGTTATTGGGTTCGGAATTTTTACTGGGGATGATGAAAATTTGACATATAGATAATAATGGTGCTTACACACAGTTCTGGTTGTATCTAAAACCACTCAAGTGTACAGTTTCAAGTGGTTACAACATACTTTATCATAGTATCCTCTAGAAAGAAGTCTATCTATTCTTAAACTAAAAATGCTTAGAGTCTGTGGTGACAGAGAGTCCAGGACTCTGAACCACAATAAAACATCATTTTCAAACTTCTTCTAATGAGTGGTATCCTGATGAATTTTCAAGAAATGATGAACCTCTTTCTGGTGAAAGCACTATGAAGAAAACATAAAAACACTGTTGTGGGAAATTTGGGAGCAAATTTTATGATATCCAGAAGCCCCTCACTGAGTTTGATTTGGAGATCAGCCATGTTGCAAAGACACCAGATGTGAGGAGTTCTAGTCATCTGCTCCTGCCGCTGAGAATTTCCCCACCAGAATAGGCACACACCATCCCAAACCAGGAGCCAAAATAAAGCTGCTGCCTTTGTGTTATTCCTATTAGATGCTTTATCACAGAGGCAAGAAAAGTAACAATAGAGCAACAGCCAAAGGAAGAGGATTCTCACTGACATGCGATGTTTGAGTGTATCTGATGTCCTCAAGAAACAAACAAACAAACAAACAAACAAAAAATAAAATCACAGAAGAAAGGGACACCCCTCCCAAAGTGCATGCATGAGGTCTGAGCTTTGCTATGCTGAGTCTTGCAGCCCACATCAGGCATGGGGAAGGATAATAAAGTCAGTGTAAATGATAAGGCATCAAACACTGTGGCTCATCTCATTGCAATACAGTCTGTTTAATAAGCTATTGCATTCATTTTTAGGGCTATTTTGAGACTTCCCTGCACACAGCTGTCTTCTCCCTGCCCCCCAAGGAAAACTTAATGATATGCTTTCTGTGTGAAAAGAGGTTGTTGTTTTTTTTTTTTTAAAATCCGGTTATAATTTGAAAAGGAACAACTAAAATTACACATGTTGAAATAATAAAGGAAACGCACTCCCCTTTATTACTGGTTACAAAGTTCTATTTTTATACTACTATCTAGTGTATAGTATTTTCTGTGGGTTTCTAAGATTGGTAGCATTTTTACAGTTTGTACAAATTGGTGCTTGTTAACCCTGGTTTTAAAAATTCATTAAATTTGTAATATTTTAAATAATAACTTCTTCTTCTCTAGCTTCCAACATATAAGAATATCCAGCGTACATGTTAGTGTGTTCTTAGCAAATCAAATAGTGAAGACATTCAAACACACACTATGTCTACTGCACCTCTACTAAGTATACTAATAGCGAATACAAATGTTTACAACAGAGGCTATTAGGAAGTATTTTGAACTGTATATTTGAACTTTTCCAATAAAGGTCCTCTTAAGAGTTTTCTAACTCTAAGTACCACAAAGCCAAGTGGCATATACATGTAAGTCCAGTCTGGCAGCCGCACTTGAGCATTCCCAACCGTTAATATGGTCTTGTGTTTTATTCTGAGTTCATGTACATTCTACCCCATAATCTATCACATCTAGCCTGATAGTAGAATTTTCCATGACAACATCTGCCTCTGAGGGGCAACATTCCACTTCCACTGCTCTGCTGATGCCATTGTCATTTCTGTGTTTGATGTTTCCCTTTCTGAGTTAAGACAAACACTGCAGGGCTGATGGCTAAGGAGCACGTTTATCTGTTTATAAACATTATAATGCAACCACTGCAGAACTAACCTGATCCTCTGGCACAGTATTAAGACTGACACGATTCATTCAAACTAAATGTAACACCAAAAGACATATCCAATCTTTCAAAAAAATTTACCCTTCCATAATTACAATTATATAATGGCCTGGAAATATTTGCCAGAACTTCTCTCTGTAACTTGGATTTTCAATGATGCAATCAACAGTGCATGTGGGTGGTATTGTAAGAGCACCAATATGCCAGTGTTGCTATGCAAGATGATGTTAAAAAATGTTGGGTGCAGACAGATTGTTATAGCATTTTTTTTTATTTTGATGGGTTTCTCATATCTATTGCAAGTCACACTGAGTTTCCATTTAATGCAGAAATACAAATGTTCTTTTAAAAGCAGTATTATTTAAGTTAATAATCATCTATATGTTAGTGAATGTTATTAAGAAAAGAAAATATATTTAGTTTGCTATAACAAACATTAGGAAAATAATGTAAAGAAAAGTATATACTCTATGACTTTCTAATGAAAGAATAAGTGACTGTATTTGAATCTAGAAAGATAAGCAAGAATTTCTAAGAAGACAAGGAAAACAGAAATTCATCCCAGACAGATAGCCAGGATGAGCACTCTGAAATTAACACAAAATATTAGAGAGTACTAGACAGCTGAATAAGAGAAAACAAGGAACCAGATCACAAACAACTTTACTAAGCTAAAATCATATCAATAATGAAAGAGCATGAGAAGCTATCAGAATGTTACAAGCCAGAATCAACAGGGCTGACTGAGAAGGGGGACAGGGGGAGTGGCGGGGAGGCACTTGAGAAAGGGCAAGGAGACTGTAAGGTTAATTATGAAGATGTAAAAGGAAAGACCAGGAGGTGTTACCTCATTTAAATAAAAAATTGAATTGTTAAAAAATAACACCATGAAGCAGCTTTAATTTAATACATATATTTAAGTGAATTATGTTTATGGTGATTCATGAGAATGATGGGTAGTTCATATCTTAAGTGGCTAAGAACACAAAAATATTTTTTCATGACATAGCACAATTTGCTGATGTTCAGAAAGTGGTACATTAAAACAATAAGGTATAGCCATTTGAGCCTTAGACTGTTGAAAGTAGGTGATAAAACAGTATGAATAAAGTTTCTCTATGACGACAGTGAGAGAAACACATCATCTTATTGATGATGTGAAGAACATGTGGTCATTAGGGAAAAACTGCTACCAGTGAGGGTGGAGTTTGTCTTTGAACTTGAACTAATACATTTCAACATATTTTACTGACAAACAGTTTATAAGGAAATGGGAAACAGAGCTATGTGTTCAGTGGTTAACTCTGCTTAATGAAACATATCTGTCAAATAAGTCACTCATTTCCCTGTTCTTTCAACTTCCATCCTCTATAAACCAGTAACTCAACTGACACCCTGAGTAAACACAAGTGGCTATAAAAAACAGAGGAGCAAGCTGATATATGTGTGCATCATTAAGTACCTATACATATTTATTAAATATATTTATCTAATAATATGTGTACATATACATCCTATGATACAATCGGTACAGGATAAAATACAGTCACTTTTTGAAATTTCCCAAGAGTGTGTAGCATGAATAAAAAAGACCCACCAAGGAAAAGCTTTCGGAACACCAACATGTTAATTTGAAAAAGGAGGGAGAACCCACACCAAGGAGGACCTCCTGGACCACATCTAGACTTAGACAAAGAGCACTGTCCTTCCCTCATCCAGCTGGTCTGGGAACCCACATGTGGTACTATCACAGCTGGGGCCAGGTGAGAGTCTTTCTTAGTCTGTGCTAACATGACACTCACCATTACTGGACAAAAGTGTGAGTGTAGGTGAGCCAACACATCTTCTTTGTCTGTATCAGAAAGGGTACCCTCATTTACAAAGAGGCACCACACATACAAAAAAAAAAAAAAAAAAAAAAAAAAAGTAAGTCTTAGTGGCCATATGGGTTCTAAGCCCAGAAATCTTGCTCTCCAGATCCAAGCAAAGAAATTATCAGGAGGCCTCGTCTCTTTTCTCATGTATTATTGAAGAGCCTACACCATTCTGCATACACACAAAAATAATCATATTAGTCCAATTGGATTAGTTCAATGCATATCATTTGTAAAGCCCTTGGGGGGAAATGGCGAATACTTTCCTTTGTTTTGAGAAAATCTGATTGAAGCAGATCATACATATGTTTGCAAAGGATAAAGAACCAGATTAATTTAAATAGGGAAAGCTACAGGGAGCATTAGTCATAGGCATTATTTTGCTAACAAAGGCTACCAGAAAAAAAATTTAAATAAAAATCACTGATGGGTAGCTATGATGCATTAAAATATAACCTAATTGACAGTTCTTACATAATAAATCCTAAAGTAAATTTATTTACAAAATCAGATTCTATTCTAACATTTACTAATACTGAATCCCATGGTAAATTTGGTTATAAAATGAAGCTCTAATGTGAGAAAAATATAAAGCAGAATAAAATATAGGATAAAATTAGTACAATGAATTATACAAAATATGCAGACTATTCTGACATGTCTTTTGTTTGCAATTTTTTAAATTAAATCTTAAATTGTGTATTTGTTGTTAAGTTAACCTCTAAAAATAAAATATTGTTATCAGAGCTGTGCAAGAACTATAGAATATTCATTTGCTGAGTCATGGTCCAAGCCTGACCACTCATACTACATAGAAATGTTTGTTATAGTGCTTTTATTATAATTGCATTCACACACACTTCAAATCTTCATGAAAAAAAAAGTATTCTTTATTAAAGTTCCATGTCCCATTTTAAGTCATTTTCCCAGGAACACAGATAAAGAATATTTTTCACCCTATTTAACCAGGAAACAAAATATTGCTCAGTCTCAAGATGGGAAGACAATGGATTTCCATCTATACTGAATGACATTTTTAAAATCTCTGTTCCCTATGCCTTCCAAATAAACATTGCTCACCACATGAAAGAAAGGGATCAGAAAGAAATAAAGGATTGAAGGGAGAAATTTGAGGCAGGATGACAGGCTCATTAAAATGTGCAGAAAGCATCTCCAACTCCCTGGAGAATGCTGCCATCATGAAATAATCGCAGATGAATGTGGAAACAGTGGACTCTGGCAGGCGCCTTATATTGCACCCAAGAAGTTGGTGATTATATCCTGGAAATGTGACCCTATGAAAGGCCAGCTTCTTTGTTGCTTAATAGAGTTCACAGAAAATGCTTGTCTCTAAAATGAGATTTCTCCCATATTCACTGTGCAGCATGGACGTCTTGACAGGATGAGTAGGGGGCTGTTTCTCCTAATCAAGGGGGGCACATGAACCCCTGGGGGTGGAAGATTGCAAGCAATCAAGATCAACAGTTACAGCAAAAGCCATTGCCTTCTGCTCCATTGTCAAGTGGGCATAAAGCAAGGGTGAGAGAGGCTGCTGGAACTTGGTAGAATGAGGGATAATGGATCAGATGGAGCCATTTGTCTTGGTAATCATCCCATTTCAGTCACCAAGGGTCTGGGAAGTATTCCCTCGCTGCCTGGGTAGCCTATTTATGTAGCATGTTTATCCCTTAATTAAAATCCCCATTTGCTCATCCAGTTAGTTCAAAAATATGAATATTTTATTATGAAAACACAAGGATACCTAAATTGTATGGAATACGGTGTCTTGCCTCTTGGTGCAGCTGAAAAACAGCAAAGGCAGTGCAGGTGAAACTAGCCAGGTCAAGGCTGTACCGTAAGAGGTCTTTGGAAAAATGTCTCTCATTCAGTTTCCAAGATGGAGATATATTCCCAAGCCTCATGGTCTCTGATTTAAATATTGTTTGCTTATATTTTTAAATAAAACTAAAATAGTAGGAAATCAGACTTTGTAATTTCTTTAATTTTTGGTAAATTACATATTTAAATGTGTATGTATAAGCACACACACACACTCCAAATAACAAAGTATTATTATTGCATTTATGAGGCCCTAAGTTAATTCCAAGCGTGTGTGTGGGGTGTGTGTGTGTGTGTGTTTAATACATGCATATGTGTATTCACTTATTACTATCTTTAAATTTTATACACACACACATATATATGTGTATGTATGTATATATATATATATATATATATATATATATAATACAATGATTAGAAAAGTAGTTCAGTATTAATACTGGCTACATTTATAACAGGGTCAGTAAGTGTAGAATTAGGAACACTTCTAAATAATCAAGTATTTATCTTGCATTTATGAAGCCCTAAGTTCAATTCCAAGTATGTAGTGTGGTATATATGTGTGTGAATAATACATACATATGTGCATTCACTTAGTATTCAGATAAGCTAATCATTAAAATATGTTTTAACCACCGGGCAGGTGGCACACGCCTTTAATCCCAGCACTCGGGAGGCAGAGGCAGTCGGATTTCTGAGTTTGAGGCTAGCCTGGTCTACAAAGTGAGTTCTAGGACAGCCAGGGCTATACAGAGAAACCCTGTCTCGAAAAACCAAAATATATATATATATATATATATATATATATATATATATATATATATGTTTTAACCATGGTTATTCTGAAGCTGGACTTGCCTACAGCTGTAGAATACAGCTAAATCTCAAATAAGGTAACTAAAGAGGAATTGCAAAAATGAAGCTTTACCAGTGACGGTTCTACCATATCCAAAGGTTCTCTGAAGCTAGGTTTAGAATGCTGAAAGACTGGGATGGAGAGACATCCCTATGTTGTAGTTTGCATGTGAAAGTTCATGTGATAAAGGCTCAGTCTCTAGCTTGGCAGCAGTATCTGAGAAGTGATGGAAATCTTTAAGAAGTGAAGCCCAGGTGCCCCTCTCTTTCTCAAGGATCACGCATCTTTCTTTCTTTTGATGTGGCTTACTTTCTTTCAATAACTTTTTTCTTCTAGTCTTCACACTGAAGCCTATATTAAAATAAATTTACTAATATTTCCAGTATATCTTCACCAAAAAAGAGAAGTCCTCTCCTGTGGGAGATCTTAGCTCATTAGTACATGACCTCAAAAATAATTACGTGATGAGGACCCTGTTCATCCTCCTTTCCTATGTTTCCCAGCCACAATAAAGTGAGCCTTATCCTGGCCTCCTGCTGTGATGTGCCACTTTATCAGAGGTACAAGGCAGTAGGACCAGCTTGACAAGAACTTAAGTTTCCAAACCATAAGCTAAAACAACCCTTTTTGTTATCGCTCAGGTGTTTCATTACAGTAATACAAAACAGACTAGCACACTTTTGTCTCACGAAGTATTTCTTAGGCTAAATTTAAAAGTAGTCTCCAAGTGGTCCTTAACTCTGTTTATAATATGCCAGTCTTATCAAGCTGTGGAAATCAGGACCCAATCTTGTCATAATGATATGTCCATAATCAGTGTGGTTTCTCTCAAAAAGATCCCCTATTTATAAGATTTAAGGGGAAAATGCTATGTTTCTTAAAGTAAACTTTCCACAATCATAGCTACTAAGATATAATGCTAGAGAGCTCAGAATGTAAGAACTGAGGCATAATTCACTTCCCAATCACCATATTAGCTACTTCTATGTATAGAAACCCCTGACAAAAAGCAATTTAGAGGCAAAGGGATTCATTTGACTTAAGAGTTTCAGACAGGACGTAGGGCCACAAGCGGCTTCCTGTCAGAAAAGCACCTGGGTGGCTAGGGCGCAGGGTCGGCTGTCACTCGCCAGCTACCCACAACACCCGCCACAGGATCTTAAGACTTCTGGTGAGTGGAACACAGCTTCTGCTCCAATCCAATTGCGCGCGGGACCTGAGACTGCATTAGTTAGGGAAGCAGAAACCGGCCTGAGTAGGGCCACAGGCCTCATCCGGCCGGAACAGCACCGGGGTAGCTAGAGCGCAGGGTCGGCTGACACCCGCCAGCTACCCACGACCCCCGCCACAGGATTTTGAGACTGCTGGTGAGTGGAACACAGCTTCTGCTCCAGTCCAATCACGCGGGACCTTAGACTGCTTTGGTTGGGGAGGCAGAAATCCAGCCTACATAGGGCCACAAGCAGCTTCTGGTCAGAAAAGCACCAGGTAGCTAGGGCGAAAGGTCGGCTGACACTCGCCAGCTACCCACAACACCAGCCACAGGATCTTAAGATTTCTGGTGAGTGGAACACAGCTTCTGCTCCAAACCAATTGCACGCATGAACTGAGACTGCATTAGTTAGGGAAGCAGAAAACCGGCCTGAGTAGGACCACAGGCCTCTTCCAGCATACCGCCAGCTACCCACGACCCCCGCCACAGGATTTTGAGACTGCTGGTGAGTGGAACACAGCTTCTGCTCCAATCTTTAAACAGTGACAACGACAACAACTAACCCCAGAGATTACCAGATGGCAAAAGGTAAACGTAATAATCTTACTAACAGAAACCAAGACCACTCACCATCATCAGAACCCAGCACTCCCACTTCGCCCAGTCCAGGGCACCCCAACACACCGGAAAAGCTAGACACGGATCTAAAAGCATATCTCCTGATGATGGTAGAGGACTTCAAGAAGGACTTTAATAACACACTTA
The DNA here is from genome assembly GCF_978045245.1 of Mus caroli. Taxonomy (NCBI): domain Eukaryota; kingdom Metazoa; phylum Chordata; class Mammalia; order Rodentia; family Muridae; genus Mus; species Mus caroli. Next base: position 59,646,913 of record NW_028227271.1, read on the forward strand.
AAGAAATACAAAGGAACACTGGTAAACAGGTAGAAGACAGTAAAGAGGAAGCACAAAAATCCCTTAAAGAATTGCAGGAGAACACTGCTAAAGAGTTACAAATCCTTAAAGAAAAACAGGATAACCTAATCAAACAGGTAGAAGTCCTTAATGAAAAACAGGAAAACACATCCAAACAGATGATGGAAATGAACAAAACCATACTAGACCTAAAAAGGGAAGTAGACACAACAAAGAAAACCCAAAATGAGGCAACACTGGATATAGAAACCCTAGGAAAGAAATCTGGAACCATAGATACCAGCATCAGCAACAGAATACAAGAGATGGAAGAGAGAATCTCAGGTGAAGAAGATTCCATAGAGAACATCGGCACAACAATCAAGGAAAATGTAAAATGCAAAAAGATCCTAACTCAAAACATCCAAGAAATACAGGACACAATGAGAAGACCAAACCTACGGATAATAGGAGTGGATGAGAATGAAGATTTTCAACTCAAAGGACCAGCAAACATCTTCAACAAAATTATAGAAGAAAACTTCCCAAATCTAAAGAAAGAGATGCCCATGAACATAGAAGAAGCCTACAGAACTCCAAATAGACTGGACCAGAAAAGAAATACCTCCCGACACATAATAATCAGAACAACAAATGCTCTAAATAAAGATAGAATACTAAAAGCAGTAAGAGAAAAAGGCCAACTAACATATAAAGGCAAGCCTATCAGAATTACACCAGATTTTTCAACAGAGACTATGAAAGCCAGAAGATCCTGGACGGATGTTATACAGACACTAAAAGAACACAAATTCCAGCCCAGGCTACTATACCCAGCCAAACTCTCAATTAACATAGATGGAGAAACCAAAGTATTCCACAACAAAACCAAATTCACACATTATCTCTCCACGAATCCAGCCCTTCAAAGGATAATAACAGAAAAAAACCAATACAAGGACAGGAACCACGCCCTAGAAACAACAAGAAGGTAATCCCTCAACAAACCTAAAAGAAGACAGCCACAAGAACAGAATGCCAACTTTAACAACAAAAATAACAGGAAACAACAATTACTTTTCCTTAATATCTCTTAATATCAATGGACTCAACTCCCCGATAAAAAGACATAGACTAACAAACTGGCTACACAAACAAGACCCAACATTTTGCTGCTTACAGGAAACTCATCTCAGAGAAAAAGATAGACACTACCTCAGAATGAAAGGCTGGAAAACAATTTTCCAAGCAAATGGCATGAAGAAACAAGCTGGAGTAGCCATTCTAATATCTGATAAGATTGACTTCCAACCCAAAGTCATTAAAAAAGACAGGGAGGGACACTTCATACTCATCAAAGGTAAAATCCTCCAAGAGGAACTATCAATCCTGAATATCTATGCTCCAAATACAAAGGCAGCCACATTCATTAAAGAAACTTTAGTAAATCTCAAAGCACACATTGCACCTCATACAATAATAGTGGGAGACTTCAACACACCACTTTCACCAATGGACAGATCATGGAAACAGAAACTAAACAGGGACACAGAGAAACTAAGAGAAATTATGAATCAAATGGATCTGGCAGATATCTACAGAACATTCTATCCTAAAACAAAAGGATATACCTTCTTCTCAGCACCTCATGGTACCTTCTCCAAAATTGACCACATAATTGGTCACAAAACAGGCCTCAACAGATACAAAAATATTGAAATTGTCCCATGCATCCTATCAGATCACCATGGACTAAAGCTGATCTTCAATAACAAAATAAATAATAGAAAGCCAACATTCACGTGGAAACTGAACAACACTCTTCTCAATGATACCTTGGTCAAGGAAGGAATAAAGAAAGAAATTAAGGACTTTTTAGAGTTCAATGAAAATGAAGCCACAACATACCCAAACTTATGGGACGCAATGAAAGCATTTCTAAGAGGAAAACTCATAGCTCTGAGTGCCTCCAAAAGGAAACTAGAGAGAGCACACATTAGCAGCTTGACAACATACCTAAAAGCACTAGAACAAAAGGAAGCAAATTCACCCAAGAGAAGTAGACGGCACGAAATAATCAAACTCAGGGGCGAAATCAACCAAGTGGAAACAAGAAAAACTATTCAAAGAATCAACCAATCAAGGAGCTGGTTCTTTGAGAAAATAAACAAGATAGATAAACCCTTAGCCAGACTCACGAGAGGGCACAGGGAAAGCATCCTAATTAACAAAATCAGAAATGAAAAAGGAAACATAACAACAGATCCTGAAGACATCCAAAACACCATCAGATCCTTCTATCAAAGGCTATACTCAACAAAACTGGAGAACCTGGATGAAATGGAGAAGTTCCTAGACAGATACCAGGTACCAAAGTTGAATCAAGATCAGGTTAATGATCTAAACAGCCCTATATCCCCCAGAGAAATAGAAGCAGTCATTAATAGTCTCCCAACTAAAAAAGCCCAGGACCAGATGGGTTTAGTGCAGAGTTCTATCAGACCTTCAAAGAAGATCTAATCCCAGTTCTTCACAAACTATTCCACAAAATAGAAACAGAAGGTACTCTACCCAACTCATTCTATGAAGCCACAATTACTCTGATACCTAAACCACAAAAAGACCCAACAAAGATAGAAAACTTCAGACCAATATCACTTATGAATATTGATGCAAAAATACTCAATAAAGTTCTTGCTAACCGAATTAAAGAACACATCAAAACAATCATCCATCCTGACCAAGTAGGTTTCATCCCAGGGATGCAGGAATGGTTCAATATATGGAAATCCATCAACGTTATCCAGTATATAAACAAACTCAAAGACAAAAACCACATGGTCATCTCGTTAAATGCGGAAAAAGCATTTGACAAGATCCAACACCCATTCATGATAAAAGTCTTGGAAAGATCAGGAATTCAAGGCCCATACCTAAACATGATAAAAGCAATCTACAGCAAACCAGTAGCCAACATCAAAGTAAATGGTGAGAAGCTTGAAGCAATCCCTCTAAAATCAGGGACTAGACAAGGCTGTCCACTTTCTCCATACCTATTCGACATTGTACTTGAAGTCCTAGCCAGAGCAATTCGACAACAAAAGGAGATCAAAGGGATACAAATTGGAAAAGATGAAGTCAAAATATCACTTTTTGCAGATGATATGATAGTATATATAAGTGACCCTAAAAATTCCACCAGAGAACTCCTAAGCCTGATAAACAGCTTCGGTGAAGTAGCTGGATATAAAATTAACTCAAACAAATCAATGGCCTTTCTCTACACAAAGAATAAACAGGCTGAGAAAGAAATTAGGGAAACAACACCCTTCTCAATAGTCACAAATAATATAAAATATCTTGGCGTGACTCTAACTAAGGAAGTGAAAGATCTGTATAATAAAAACTTCAAGTCTCTGAAGAAAGAAATTATAGAAGATCTCAGAAGATGGAAAGATCTCCCATGCTCATGGATTGGCAGGATCAACATTGTAAAAATGGCTATCTTGCCAAAAGCAATCTACAGATTCAATGCAATCCCCATCAAAATTCCAACTCAATTCTTCAACGAATTAGAAAGTGCAATTTGCAAATTCATCTGGAATAACAAAAAACCTAGGATAGAAAAAACTCTTCTCAAGGATAAAAGAACCTCTGGTGGAATCACCATGCCGGACCTAAAGCTCTACTACAGAGTAATTGTGATAAAAACTGCATGGTACTGGTATAGTGACAGACAAATAGACCAATGGAATAGAATTGAAGACCCAGAAATGAACCCACACACCTACGGTCACTTGATCTTCGACAAGGGAGCTAAAACCATCCAGTGGAAGAAAGACAGCATTTTCAACAAATGGTGCTGGCACAACTGGTTGTTAACATGTAGAAGAATGCGAATCGATCCATTCCTATCTCCTTGTACTAAGGTCAAGTCTAAGTGGATCAAGGAACTTCACATAAAACCAGAGACACTGAAACTTATAGAGGAGAAAGTGGGGAAAAGCCTTGAAGATATGGGCACAGGGGAAAAATTCCTGAATAGAACAGTAATGGCTTGTGCTGTAAGATCGAGAATTGACAAGTGGGACCTCATGAAACTGCAAAGCTTCTGCAAGGCTAAAGACACCATCAATAAGACAAAAAAACCACCAACAGATTGGTAAAGGACCTTCACCTATCCTAAATCAGATAAGGGACTAATATCCAATATATATAAAGAACTCAAGAAGGTGGACTCCAGAAAGTCAAATAACCCCATTAAAAAATGGGGCTCAGAACTGAACAAAGAATTCTCACCTGAGGAATACCGAATGGCAGAGAAGCACCTGAAAAAATGTTCAACATCCTTAATCATCAGGGAATTGCAAATGAAAACAACCCTGAGATTCCACCTCACACCAGTCAGAATGGCTAAGATCAAAAATTCAGGTGACAGCAGATGCTGGCGAGGATGTGGAGAAAGAGGAATACTCCTCCATTGTTGGTGGGATTGCAAGTATGTACAACCACTCTGGAAATCAGTCTGGCGGTTCCTCAGAAAATTGGACATAGTACTACCGGAGGATCCAGCAATACCTCTCCTGGGCATATATCCAGAAGATGTCCCAACCGGTAAAAAGGACACATGCTCCACTATGTTCATAGCAGCCCTATTTATAATAGCCAGAAGCTGGAAAGAACCCAGATGTCCCTCAACAGAGGAATGGATACAGAAATTATGGTACATTTACACAATGGAGTACTACTCAGCTATTAAAAAGAATGAATTTATGAAATTCCTAGCCAAATGGATGGACCTGGAGGGCATCATCTTGAGTGAAGTAACACAATCACAAAAGAACTCACACAATATGTATTCACTGGTAAGTGGATATAGCCCAAAACTTAGGATACCCAAGATATAAGATACAATTTGCTAAACGCATGAAACTCAAGAAGAATGAAGACCAAAGTGTGGACACTGTGCCCCTTCTTAGAATTGGGAACAAAACACCCAGGGAAGGAGTTACAGAGACAAAGTTCGTAGCTGTGATGAAAGGATGGACCATTTAGAGACTGCCGTATCCAGGGATCCATCCCATAATCAGCTTCTAAACGCTGACACCATTGCATACACTAGCAAGATTTTGCTTAAAGGACCCAAATTTAGCTGTCTCTTGTGAGACGATGCCGGGGCCTAGCAAACACAGGAGTGGATGTTCAAAGTCAGCTATTGGATGTATCACAGGGCTCCCAATGGAGAAGCTAGAGAAAGTACCCAAGGAGCTAAAGGGATCTGCAACCCTATTGTTGGAACAACATGATGTACTAACCAGAACCCCGGAGCTCTTGTCTCTAGCTGCATATGTATCGAAAGATGGCCTAGTCAGCCATCACTGGAAAGAGAGGCCCATTGGACTTGCAAACTTTATATGCCCCAATATAGGGGAATGCCAGGGCCAAAAGAATGGGAATGGGTGGGTAGGGAAGTGGGGGGCGCTATGGGGGACTTTTGGGTTAGCATTGGAAATGTAATTGAGGAAAATATGTAATAAAAATATTAAAAATTTAAAAAAAAAAAGAAAAAAAAGATATATGTGAAAAAAAAAAAAAGAGTTTCAGACAGGATACAGTTCCTCCTGGTTAGCAGGCACACAAGGATGGCCTATCAGCCAGGAAGCTCGCTGATCATATTTTATTGGCACACAAGAGGCAGAAAATGAAGAGAAAGTAGAGCCAATGTTTCCCACCTCCTAAAGGTTCAGTTAATTATCCAAATAGCACTTTCAATTTGAGACCAAACTTCAAATACGTAACCCCTTAAAGAACAATCCTCATTCCAATTATAATATTAATGTAAGACTAAGGCATTCCCAGCAAAACTCATACAACACTTGCAGAAAACGCTAAGACACTAAGCAGAACTATTCTTGATTATGGTTTTGTTTTGGTTATTGTTGTTTGTTTGTTTTTCCATCTGACAATAATTCTGGACTTCATGAATCATCAGGTCAGTAATTTTCTGCAGGAAGCAGTCATTGGCTAAAGGTAGGGCTTCCCTACTTATCTCGGGTATTTCTCTTATTTCTCAACTTATTCCTTGGGTATTAGCCCTTAAGTCAAGAATACTGTGAGTAGTGAATGGGTCAGAAAGTATTATAAACTAAAGCCAGCTATCCAGGCATTGATATTGTATAAACTAAAGCCAGGAATCATGGCATTGATACTGTATCAACTAGAGCCAGGTATCCAGGCATTGATACTGTATAAACTAAAGCCAGGTATCCAGGCATTGATACTGTATAAACTAAAGCCAGGTATCCAGGCATTGATATTGTCCTCTCTCTAATTTCAAGAATCAAGTTGGTCCAAATCACCATATACTGCTTCTAAAGAAGGCTAAATTGCCCCAAATGTCTAAAAAAAAATCCTTTTAAGGGAATCCATTATACTAATATCTGACAATTAGGAACTGAGTCTCATTTAACATGCTTGATGCCCTCACTTAAAGGCAATAATTACTAAAAGGAGTGAGTTGTATAAACCTGTGTCCCAGCATCTAGGTTGATACGACACCCCACTGGTTCTAATGCAACCATCAGGCAGAGCTTTTTATATTTAATGTTGAACAAATTATCCTTTGTAAAAGGCAGATTGAGGACTCCGGCTGTCAATCTTCTTTCCCAAACTGCTATATTTCCATTTCCTAGGACATCCTGAAAATCCATGCTGAAGGAGGCAAGGATCCCTAAAATCATACAGCAAGAATAAATCCAAATAGAAAGGGAAGCTCCACACTGAGCCAGTGGCAGGAAAGTGTCCTGTAAGTCAATGTTCCCTTAAAGATTGACATCCAAATCCCAAAGGAGGAACTGTCTGTGCCCAGGGCAAGAATCTCAAGAGAATTAAGGTTAGGAGGGTTTCACACAAACAAGGAGAGAACGGTGCCTGCAATATATGAAATGTTTTACCTTGCAAGGCAGAATGGAATTAAAGGTAGGAGATAGTTCAAGAGGTTATATCTGGTGACCCCCACCATGGAAATTTCCATCCAGATGGAAATTCCAGCTCCATGTGATTATCTTTAATATTGGGCCAGGCAGCCTTCTGAAGCAGGGCTTATGTTTGTCAGCTCTCTCCCCATATCTTCCCAATAATGAACTACAACCTAGAGTCTTTTAATTTCACCAAATTTGACCCTCAGGGCAATATATTCCAATTGATTGTGAACCATAAACTTGCTTCATGAAAACATAGAATTTCATAATCTGCTTTACAATGTTACAATCACTTTAGGAAGAATAACAAAGTAATAATCTCTTCATTTTACATGAAACTAGTATTAAACATTCTATCGGAAAGTAGGTTTCTTTAAATATTTTTCGCTTATTTTATTTTTTATTTTCTATTTTCTTAAGAGACATAATCTCATATAAGCTGCATTAAACATGATATGTATCTGAGGATGCCCTGGAACATCTGACTCTCTTGCTGTCTCCTCCCAAGGGTGGGGAATCACATGCTATACCACTGAGCTTAGTTTATGCAGAGATGGGGTCAACCCCTGAGCTTTTTGCATTAAACACTCAACTGAGCTAAACATTTGGCCTCCAAATAAGGTTTACTCTAATTAAAAATATACAGCAAATCTATAGAAGGCTTTTAAAGATTTTTTTTATGTCTGTGACTACTCTAGCTGCATGTACAACTGCATGCCAGAAGAAGGCATTAGATCACATTATAGATGATTGTGAGCCTCCATGAGGTTGCTGGAAATAAAACTCAGAACCACTGGAAGAGCAGCCAGTGCCCTTATCTGCTGAGCCATCTTTTCAAACCCCTGAAAACAAGTGTTTATTTCTCCCCACTTATTAGTTTTTACTAATGTTTTTGGTCATGCAATAAAATGCTTTATATTTACATTTTATATAATTTTGTGAAAAAACGAGTTTTGAAAAATAAAAAAATCTGTTCCAAAATTAAAAAAATAGACTTACAAGACACTGAGGATAAAAATAAATAACATCTATAGTGAGTTTCCACCTCCAGTTCAGCTAATTAGAAGTGAAATTCTAGCATGGGATTCTATCATACACCAGACCTGTACCACTAGTAACAGGCCCATGTGGTTTAACCTTCAGACTTCTCTGGTTAAAACTGCTGACAAAGACAAATTTTATACTGCCTCTACCTGACAAAGGGCCTGTATCAGAACATATGTAGAACTGCTACAGAATACAGACACAGACATACACATATTCAGCATAAACTGTCAACAGGAACTCCACAAGAACACATAACCAAATAGTAAAATAGGTCCTCACTATTATTAGTCATGACATGAATGCAAGCAACAGTATTCTATTATTTCACAACACAGGCCATAGAATGTCCAAAATGAAACCAAATGTCTCCAATAAAGATGAGCTGAACTTTAGGCTGCTGCAAATGGGGGTGCAGCTATGAATGTTGCAGAAGACTGATGGCAGTATCTGCTAACCTTATGTATTTGAGCTTTTCTGGAACCCCAATTCCTAGGCATTGGTGCATATAATCTCCAAATGACAGGTGAAAATTATCTATTGTACTACTATTAATGCCCACAGATTAAAATAAATAAGCCTTAATGTTCCTCTAGAGTAGAAAGGGTAAATTATAGTATATTTGTATGAAGGAATCCTACTAGCAATATCTATGGATAAATAACAGCTACATCCTTTCACATGAATTGATTCTACATGTTTCATATGGCAGTAGTGAGCTACAAAGAATGAACCTTTGACAGTTCCATTTCATGAAATGGAGAAACAAATGTCCAAAGTTATAATTTGAGACAGTATTTAATTTTGAAGAAAACTTACAGGGAAAAGGCAAACAGAAAGCTCTGGCTGCTGGTAAGAATTTTACTTGGGAGTTGGCTGTATGAGTTCTACATCTTATAAATCTTAAGCTTTTCTAAATGCAGTTGTACTTCAAAAATAGCCAACACCCATCATAATAAAATAACCCCTTTCACCAGAATGGGTTTTTATAATTAAAAGCTGTTTTCATATATGTTACCCTGTCACTGTTGTGTGAGTCACCAGCTTGGCTACTCATTAGTCAGAGATTAAAGTGTCTCATCTATATAAGGGACTATCCCAGATACTGTAAGACACAAAGACCAAAATACCTAAACACTAAGTAGCCACACAGCTGTGGCCACAACACCAGTTCATTCTCTGTTGTGTAGCAAGCATGGTAGCTTACCACACTATCATACTCTTACATCAAGAGAAGAAGGATCCTCATATCATGCTTATTCTCCTCTTAGCACATTATTATATAAAGGAAAATATAATGACATGTGTGGAGGGGAAAAATACATTTCTGTTCCTAATTCTGAACATGACAGGGAAGATTGTGAAGGAAGTATAACAACCTAATTCCCAGTGATGTCCTTGGCTACTTCAAGAATTAGATAAATTGACAAGTGAAAAAAGATAAACATGCCAATTCTAAACCAAATTGTATTTTGATTTCATTATTTCATATACTAATACCTAATAGGAACTATGTGATTATCTAAAATTATTCCTAAAGCTCAAGAAATTTTAACTTTTAAAATAAGGTATCAGTCTGAGAAACTCTGGAAGAATCTATACAATAACTATGAAGGTTAAATTATGTGTTTCTGAAAAAAAAAGTTATACTTCCATTTATTAAAATATTGGTTTTATAAATGTATTATTTTCCTTTGAGCTAATGCCTTCTAATATATGTGACCATTTACATTAGTGGTTCAGCCTTTAATATAAGTGACATTTTCAAAAGCTTATGAATATATTTTGTAAGACTACTTCCTCTATAGCCCACAGGATTTTTGCTGATAACAAATGCAGTAATTTTTGTTTGACATTTAGGTTTTTCTTTCGAGTCGTCCTATGGTGACCTTGCATTGATTTTTCCAGGCTGGTCCTATTCTTACCATATATGAATCTTCTACTGTCCACTTCAGAGGAACACTCTTCCGGCTCCTGAGGGAAACACACACACTGAGCTTTACAATTTGCAAGATGGCTCAGTGGGTAAGAGCACTTACTGCTCTTCTGAAGGTCCCGAGTTCAAATCCCAGCAACCACATGGTGCCTCACAATGACCTGTAATGAGATCAGACATCCTCTTCTGGTGTCTCTGAGGACAGCTACTGTGTATTTATTTCAAATAATAAATCTTTGGGCCTGAGTGAGCAAAGTTGATGGGGGCCTTTGACCAGAGCAAGCAGGCTGAGTGAGGTTGACCGTCAAGCTGGTGGTGAAATCAAAGAAGTGTAAAGGCAGGATTCTTTAATACTTGTCCCCTCCTCCCCACAGACTGCCAGCTCTCAGGATCTGGAACATCTCAGAAGCAGCTGCAGCCTGTGCTCACTTGCCACTGTCTGCACTCTCATAAAATCTGAGTTCCAGGGCACAGGGACCCATGAGCACACATTCTTTCAGATGGTAAACTCACAGTCACAGACACTTGATCCAAGCTTATCTATGGATCCATGTCTTGCATGAGTCTTCTTCAGTTGATAGAGTCTGGGAAGAAGACATAGTGTGGTCCACCAATGAACTTCAAATGGTAATGCAAAGACTACATGCCATTGTTTCAGCTTGCTGCCTGGGGTGGTTTGAATAAGAATACCCCCCTTCCCCAATAGGCTCATACATTTGAATGCTTAGTCCCAAAGGAGTTATACTATTTGAAAGTAGGATTAGGAGGTGTGGCCTTATTGGAAGACGTATTCCAATGTTGGAGATAGTGTGTCACTAGGGTTGAGCTTTGAGCTTTCAAAAGCCCAAGCCAGGTCCAGTGTCCCCACTCCACATTCTCCTCTCTTCCATACCCCTAGCCTGGGAACCAAGATAATGGGATGAAGCTATCAGCTAAGGTTCGAGTGACATGCGCACTGCCGTGCTTCCTGACATGATAAAGGAATAGGCCTCTGAAACTGTAAGTGAGCCCCACACCCAACTAAATACTTTCTTTCATTTGTGTCTCTTCACAGCAATAGAATAGTGACCAAGACATTGACTCACAAAAATGATGGAAAAATTAGAATGATGGTAGAGAAGGGAGGGGAAAGATGGAGGGAGGGAGGGAGGGAGGGAGGGAGGACGGGAGGGAGAGGGAGAGGGAGAGGGAGAGAGAGAGAGAGAGAGAGAGAACTGGAATGGCAGCTGGAAGACAATTTTAAGAGTTATTTTATATTGTCACAAGGAAAATTCACTTTATCTTTTAGGCAATAATGAAACTGTAAGAACCCTCAATTGGGACTGGGGTAATTAGATGATTAGACTGTATTAACTCTGTTCATAAAATTATATGTTGATAGTTACAATACATTGTGTGTTTTGATATATGAGTATTGGGATATTGATGTGTCCTACTTGAGTATAAAAATGATTTAGATTTAAATTCCTATTGGGCAATGATCTATCACTATGAGTTGGCAATTTGACCTCTTTCTAATTAAATGGCATTTATTCTCTGTATGCAGAGTATACAGCTGGCATTGACTCGAAGGTTAATTAAGTAAGAATCTAAATGTAAAGAACTTACCATTTGGTACACAGATAGCAATGGCTAGTATTATTTTTAGTGCGATTCATTGTTGTTATAATACACAATATTTTAGATAATCACTGGATTAACAGTGCTCAATTGCAGCCCAAGCTTTATTTCAAGAAGCATCAATTTTTTTTAAATACATATACTAAGATACCATCTAAATATTCTAATTCAGTGTCTCTGCAGCAAGTCTCTGTATTTACTTCAGGTTCCAGGATAACTTGGACACATAGTCACAATCAAGAGTACTTTATTAAATGCTACTGTTAGATTCATTCAGATAAACCTTGCTTAAAAATCAGCTGAACTGGATTTGGTCATTTCTTCACTTCAGTTTTTACCATCCTAAGGGAGTAGGAATAGTGTCCTTGTGTAAAAGAAATGATTATACAAGGCCTGGCTCACAATCAAAGAGAATAATATGCAAAGCAAATTCGGATGAAGGGAAACCAGATGAAGAGATCAAAAGTAACTATATTACATAGCTCACATTTCAACCACACAAAGGAGTCAAAGGTCATGATGTTGCCATCAGTTAAAGACCAAGACACAAGGAAAAAAATATATCAGTGACTATGTGGGCGATCAGAGCAAACAGCTGGTGGATGAGAAGGAAGGCAGAGATGAACTGGAGGCTCCCAGAGCTGGAAGGCAAGGCAGGTGGTCAAAAGCTGAGGCAGGGCAGCAGGAGCCAGGTGATCTGTAAGTAAGATGAGCAGAACAGGTACCAGGTACCAGCATAAGGGAGAGCTTGATTCCAAGGCAATCTTCAGTCCCTGACAGGAAGCTTCTTACAGACTTCCCGCGGTAGCAGGAACCAGTCTAGGCCTGTAGGTGGAAGCAAGAAAATGCATGAAAATGGAGAAGGCAAGGCTAATGTAATGAGAGCAGGAATAGTATAAGATCTCTGTCAAAATGTAGGCACCCACACCAAGACTCAAAGTCACAATGAAATCCTAGTTATTACTGAAACAAGCAAGAAATTATGACACATGCCTAAAGTATGTTACCATAATGTACACTTTAGAAGAAACGTGGAATCGTAATTCCACAAATTCATCTGCTCATTCTGATGAAATGGAAATGACTGAATTCTTTTGATAGTCAAGCCCCAGGCAGAGTCCTTAATGACAACCATATTTTCTAGTAGAGGCAACAAGGATAAGATTCATCCCAATATGATGCAGGACTCTTAAGATATAGTTGATACTAGGTTACCAGGGAGACTCTCTCTGAAAGTAAAACATTCAATAGCTCACCATAGATAACAAGGACATAATATGATCCACTTTGGATAAATAGCATGCATAAAGACACAATGGTGGGGTCAGAATAGAATGTTTGTGGAGAAACCATTAAGTAGTGCTTCCATATGTGTTGCATAGTAGATAAGAATGGAAAGTTCAGACTATAGACAAAAAGAACATACATGGCAGGCCTTGATAAAATTCACAGTAATAAAGAAAAAGAAGGGACATGAAGTCAGATAGAAAAGTGGCAGGAAGGAGCCTGGAGTGAGTAAGCAGGAGAAGGGGGTGATTATGATCAAAATCCAGTGTATACAATATATTAAATTGTCAAGGAATAAATAAATTTCTACAATGAGAAGTAAAGAATTAAATATATATGGATTCTAAATAGCACATATAAATTCAAACATACACATAGCATGCAAAGTGGAGTGACATTTGTGGTTAAAAACAAACTGGTTTAAGCACTTAACAGCATAAAATATAGACAATGAGTTTCTGAGTAGAGCCTATTTCTGAGTGAAATCTATTTCACAGGCAATAGGCCCAAGATTGACAAATGGAATTACATTAAATTATAAAGCTTAAGAGCAGTAAAAGACAGAAAGCATCAACAGAATAAAAAGAATGAGAGAAATATTTGTCTGCTATATTTCAGGCAGGAGGTTAACATTTACACTTTACAAAGAACAGCAAAAATGAAACACCAAACAAAACTTCCAATCAATAAAAGGGCCATTTTCAGAACAGATAGTTCTCAAAAGACAAACTACAAATAGCAAGTAAGCACTTTCAAAGGTGTCTAACAATGCTAACCATGAAACAAATGCAAATTAAAACTATTTTAAGATTTTATCACATCCCCGCCAAAATGGCCACCACCAAGAAAATAGCAGCAAAGGATGTTGAGGATACAGGAAGCAAAGAACTCACCCATAATCACTGTGGGTGGATGTGTAAACTTTGCAGCCATGGTGCAACTCAAAGTGGAGGGTTCTCTAAAATCTAATAACAGAACTACCGAATGATAGAGCATTATCACTCCTGGGCATACACCCCAAGGGCACTATGTCCTACCACAGAGATACTTGTATAAGCATGTTTGTTGCTATTCTTTCAAAGTAGCAAGGAAATAAAATCAGTCTAGATGCCTACCAAAGAAAAAGTTAATGAAACTGTGGTACATAAATACAATGGAATTTATTTAACCATAAAGAAAAAAGAAATTTTGATGAAAGTAAATACAACTGGAAAATATTGTATTGATTAATGTAACCAGGGCCCAGAAAGACAATTATTGTATTTTCCCATTGTATTAATTAATATAGCCAGAGCCCAGAAAGATAAATATCGTATTTTCCCGCATATATATGGACCATAGCCCCATACTGTTAAATGTGTATATCCAGGTGAATACAGACATGGGCAAGGGCTGGGAATGTATAAAGGGACCCAAGTGACTGATGACAAATGAAGCTTCAACGAAGGAAGAGGAGATGGCAACCTAATAAGGCAAAAGGAGGACACTGGGGTAAAAGAACACAATGAGAAAAGAAAGGCTAGGAAATAAAGGGGAGCTGGGGAGGGATTAAGCAAAATGAAATACACATGGAAACCCATTACTTTGTAAGCTAATTTAAAAATAAGAATACTCAAGGAAGTTAGTCGCCACATGCTGCTTGATGCTTATTCTAGTGAACAAGTCTAGTCTTGGTTAACCCCTCCTATGATGAGTCTAGTCTTGGCTAACCCCTCCCATTATTGCATTTGTTAAATTTTAGTGGAGGCAGTCTGTCCTGGGAAAAAGATTTCTACTTAGTCTTAGTGTGTTATTTGCTAATCTGAAATAAGTATTTTTGGTAGTGCATGAATGAGTTCTAGTTACAATTTCTCTTATCTAAAAATAAACCAAGTCTCTTAAATGTAAATAATAATAATAATAAGTTGGTTTAGACCAGTGTTGAAAATACAAGGGAGTCCTTTTCTGTCATTACTTACACCACAGCCTGCTCTGAGTCCAATTCGTCACCATCACATCTGCTACCTTCATCACCTCTGTCTCACCCCACCTGAGGACCAGCACCACTCCCAGCATGTTTGAAATCTCCACCATCACTTCTTTACTTCCTCCACCAATGTTGACACCACCATTACATGTAGTGGAGGAATTGGAGTCAGTCCAAGGCAAAATGACAACCTAAGGTATAGTGATCGTCAGGATGAATGTGATGGCTCTGGTGGCAATAGCAACAATGAAAGGACTCGTTTTAAATATAGGACACGTGATCAGGTTTACCTACTAAGGAGAGAGATAAGAAAGATAAAAAAGGATAACTCTATGGGTCCTAGATTATAATGGACAAGAATATTAGAATATCAGTAGAAGAATAAACAGGCATACTGCTTTCTACAACTATAATTTCCATACCATGCCTATCTGCAGTTCCCTACATGTATTGTGTAGTTCTGTGCTTGCCTCTGTGCTTTTATTTAGCAATACACTCCCAGTCAACAGGACCTTCTCTCTCTCTAATCCCAAACGTATGACCTCTCACTTTTCTGTAAAACAGGCCTCAGAATCTGCTTCTTCCTGGAAACCTTTTCTAGCCCCTTCTTCTTCTAAGAGAACCATGATATTCTCTGGTTCTAGAATCACTGCCCGTGACCCATCCCAGCACTTTTTCTATAGTCTATTTTAGTTATTTCATCTTCAAAAATAGCCAGAGTTCCCAGACTGCATAATGCTTTCACTTATGCACTCAAAAATAATAATAAAAAACAACTAAAATATCACTACTACTACTAACATTTTTTTAAACTACCAAAGCTAGGTTTATAATCCTAGTTTGAATACAACCAAGTAAGAAGATTATGAGTTCCAGATTAATCTGAGCCACACAGGGAAACTATGTCTCAAAATCAACAAAACCAAAAATATTTTATTGAACATTTTCATGTCAACAAAGGTTTAACCTACTGTTATGTTTGGTAAATGGAAATGTTTCGAACACAGGCACATGTAATTGCTTTCATATTACCTATTGCATCTATCACATTTCAATCAAAACCTTAGCATCTGTGGCAGAAACTGATTGGCCCACAGGTCCTAAAATGTCTGTTTATCCCACCTCTTTACAGAAAAGATTTGCAAATCCCAACTTTACCCAACAGATGCAGAAATGGTGATTCAATCCTACCCAACAGGGCTCTGCTTCAGTAGGATATAGTAATAGTTAAAGCACACAAATTCTCAAGGTGAGATTTTTAAACCCTGTGAGAGCAGGTAGAAGTACTTGATGAAAACTTTGAGACTTTAGGGGTTTCTGGATGTCGCACCCATCACTCTCTAGGATATTTATGGTTGTTCTACATATGAGCCATCTTGTTGAGAAGGCAGAATTCATCTAGTACATGAAAGACTTGAGGGAAATTCTGATGCATATGTTTGGGCCACCATTCCAAAGCACTAGAGAGATCTCCGTCTGTAGGATCTAAATTAAGATTCCACCTAGTTAGAATGGCCAGTTTATTGTAAAGTTAATATGTCCAAATAGCGCAGGCTATTATCCAGTTCTAAGATATACGATTCCAAGTTGGAACTCTCTATAATAAAGTAGCAACTCTGAGACTGGGGATTGACCAGAGAGGCTAGCTTTTAGCATTGCCTACAACTGGGAAGTCTATATAATACACATTTCTCTTTGAAGTCTTTTCAGAATTTATTGTCAATTTTAATAACAAAGCCAGGCCTAAAAATATGATGTTAATAACTCCCTTGGTTTTTCTTTTATCTCATATACATAGATACATACATATCGACACACATAGCAACACATGGGGACACACAACCTGAAAACAAATACATGTGCCCATATAAATACATAGCCTACATATGCATATGTCTTTGATAAATATGTAATTAAATCTAATGCATGTATGCTTACAAATTTGTCATTATTGAAGATGGCCAGTAGGATCTCCTAAAGTGTTGATTCAGTTCGTCAGAGGGACTGCCCATGAACTCAGTCAAGGAAGCAAGAACATGAGGCCATCTTTGAGCTCATAAAGAATAGCATTAATAGTTTCTTGCTTCTCTGGCAGTATCTTATTTGGATAGAGGGGATGGAGTTAATATATTTGCTATTCTGCCCTCATAAGCTCCTTATGCTGACAGATTTTTAAGTATACTCAAAATCCCATAGGTAATGGGGTAGTGATTGGCTCTCCCAAGAACTGAAGCACACATCTGCAAATGAAAAATGAGTTTTCTCCAAGGGAGTCTCACTGGAGAAACAAACCACTCTGAAGGGTAGGCTCCTTGCCCAGCAATAGATGAACAACACAAAATGAACTCCATCATGAGGTTCTTTGTCTCATAACGCTGAGCCAGGGCATTTTTCTTTTCTCACCTTGCAGGTCCTCTGTGTTTCATATCATGGCTTTTAGTTTTTGTGTTTTTAAGAAATTCCTGTGTGTAAATATATGTGTCTCTGCATCTATATGTGTCTCTTGTACCTTTTCCTGTTTGTTTTGGTAGTCTGATTTTTTTTCTTTTAGCTTATTGTATTTTATTATTATTGCTTAGGTGCTGGTTTGTTTTCCAAGGAGAAAAAAAAAGGGTATGAATTCAGAAGCTAGGGGATACAGGGAGGAACTTGGAGAGGGAGGGAAAATCATGAGAATATATTGTATCAAAAAATCTATTTTCTATAATAAAAATCCATTATTCTATGTCTAGATTTTATATTTAAAAAAAAACTATTTTTCTATAATAAAAACAACTAAGATAGATAGAAAAGTTCTTGATGCAGACGAACTGGATGGAAAACAGAAGAGTAATATCTTAAATCTGCAAAGCCCTGAAGTGATTTCAGTCTTCATGGGTTTCATCTTCCCGACATCCATAACTCCCTTTAAGTCTCAGCTACTCTACCCTGGTCATGTATAATTTTCCAGAAATTACCACTCTTCTAGCTTCAGGAACAGGTACCTTCCCAGGAATTTCAGGCAGTCCTCTGCTCTTAGATAACATATCACATTTTAAGACACATTGAGGGAATGAGTTTTCATTAAGTATCTATTGTTTTCAAGAGAAAAATAACAAGAGTATATTAGGATTGTCTGAATAACATGATATAATTGGAAAAACATAATGCAAGGATTTACTGCATTAAAGTGTCAGATAGATAATGTGACACAAACAGCCATTACTTTCTGTCCCAGGCACTGTGCAAAGTAGCAGAGACAGACACAAATAAGAAGAAATGCCTAGTGGTAAGAACTCCCAAATATTTTTTTAAGTTTCTCAATTCTTATTCTCTCTAGAAATTGCACATCTAAATTGTTCCAAGAGAAGTGTGTTAAATTTCTAAATATGCTATCAGGCAGTGGGCCACTGGAGAGGCTGAGGCAGGTGGATCTCTGTCAGTTCAAGGACAGGATGACAACCAGGACTACACACAGAGAAACCCAGTCTCAAGGAACTTAAAAAAAATTGGATATTTTATTTATCTAGATTTCAAATGTTATCCCCTCTGGAATCCCCTATCTCCTCCTCCCTCTCCCTGCTTATGTGAGGGTACTACACACACACACACACACACACACACACCGCCTCCCATCCTGGCAATTTTAAACGTTAAATTTGCATACTTTGAAGCCATGGCACTAGCTGAGCCTTGTTTACCACAGTTTACTTTGAGAATCTCAAGACACAGGTCCTTGCCTGGGTCTCACTCATTTTTTGGCGTCTGTATCACCTGTAGTGGCTTTTACATCTACGCCTCCATAATAGTCACGATGAAAAAGGTTCTAGTTGTCTAGCAACATGCAGCCCTTTCTGAACAACTTTTATAACTCTGGCTAACCTGCACTTGAGCATGACTCAGCATTGCAGCATCACCATGGCCATCACCCTCATCTCTTGTGTCTACAATGCAGAAACTTGCCACTGTGCTGTTTTCTCCCTCATCGGTCACCTCAGTACATTATTAGCTTGCCACACCCCACATAAAATTATTAAAGACATTAATTCCAACTTGAAGAGTCTGTTTCTCCTTTACATGAACCTCCTGCACTGTCTGCACACATCTTTTTGCCCAAAACGTCCTAGGATGGCCAAATATGATAACAGGAAACTGTTACAATTACACAGCAGAATCAACAGTCAATAACACAGTTCTCAAGTATTGATTCCCAATCTGGCTCAGTCTCCTCTGAGCTCCAGATTCAAGCTCTAAATTCCTTTGTCTGGCTTGATTATTATTTGAAATGTTGTATAAACAAAGAAAACCTAGTCATTTCTCCTAACCCTATCCCAACCATAGCTACAATCCTGTCTCATCTAAGGAAGCTGTCTACTTAATTGTTCAGTCATTCAAGCCAAATAGTCTGGCATTCTTGACTCTTTCTCATGCAAACCACTGGTAACTCCTGTCAACCTGACATCTAGCCAGTCTGAAATATTCTCATGCCTTATCCCTGTTAGCCTTGGAGCTCCTAACTACATCTCCAATTCTAAGAACTTTAAGATAATTACTGGCTAAGATGACTGTTTGCTCTTTCCATTAGGGTTTCAGATTTTAGAAGTCAGGAATCATAATTGTTTTGTGCTTTGCTGCATTTCTGGCAATGAGCTGCCATATAATAGCTACTCAACAAACACTGACTCTGCCACTTTCCATGGAACAACCTTTCTGACAGATTTTTTGATATTATAATTTAATTACAATATATCTCTCTTCCTTACTCTTCCTCCAAACCCTCCCAAATATCTCTTTCCAGTCTTTCTTCAAATCTGTGGCCACCTTTTTCATTGGAGGAACCACCTTTTTTGTTATAAAAATTTCAACAGTATTCTTAGGTGTGGGAACATCACTGAAGACTATTTATGGATATTTGCTTCTTCACATACAAAATGAGACAAATTAAATAGTGTATAAATTCCCAATTCATGCAAAAAATCTATAACTGCGAGTACATGTGGATCTGACTAAAACTATAGAACATTCCTTTTCTACTCATTCCACTCTTTGAGGTCCCCTTGGCTTCCCTTTACTGTTATGTCTGATGATATGCATGCTGTGTAGTTCACTTTTGTTTCTGTTGCCTCCTTTGGCATTGACTCGAAACTGCCAGGACATCATATCATTTCTACCTCATGGGTGAAGGTCTACAGACTCCGAAGTTATGAGATTGTTTTCAAATTCTTACATATATCTCATTTCAGTTAACAAATCTACTATGTATAACGCACATTACCTAGTACTTGAAGTTTTTATAATCATGATGTGCACCAGAAACTGTTCAAAATGTTATTTAACTCATACTAATTGCTACATATGTGGCGCTAACCCAATACACCTTTACGAGAGTAAGTGCTGTGATGGCTAACTTTCAGGGTGAATTTGAATGGACTTAGAACCATCTAGGAAACAGACACGTGCCCATGTCCCTGAGGGAGTTTCCAGAGACATTTAACTAAGGGGAACTCACCCTGAATATGAACAGCACCTTTTCATGGGCTGGGATTCAAAGACAAATAAAAAGGAGAAAGCAATCTGATAACAATTGCTCATGTCTCTGCTTGCTAGCTGCAGTCACAGTGTCACCAGCCACCTCATGTGCCTACCAATGTGTACTCTCTGTTATGCTGGTATCTTCTCAAAATGTGGGCCAGAATATATCTTCTCTCCTCCGAGCTTTCTTCTTGGGTATTTTATCATAGCAATGAGTCCTGAATAAACCCACAAGACCAAAACTACCCCCTTTTCACTACAAGAGCACTGACTACCTATCCTACTTGTATATTAGCTTGAATAAATGATTACCTCCAGAAAGCTGCAAGAAAGGAGTAGAGAATAATTTTAAAGGTGTAACTACCTGTTAGCATCCCCATACAGACAGGGGGAATTCCACATATTTCCACTTCTAGGTAGAATGCTACAGGAATTCAATGGCTGCTGAGAGAAAATCAGTTTTCCCCACAGATGACCTCCCACATAGATTCTCCAATCTCAGACCTAGACATATATATGCATAAAAAAAAACAAATTGACTTAGTAGGGTATATGTATATATATACATATATATATGTGTGTACATATATACATGTGTGTATATGTGCATATATGTACACATACATATATATCAACAATAACATCATCATCATCATAATGAGATCATGAATTTGGGAGAGAGAGAAAGGACAGGAGAGGTCAGCTACTGTACTCATATATGAAATGCTCAAAACTTAAAGTTAAATAAAGATTTAGCTTCGGGGGCTAGAGAGATGGCTCAGCGATTCAGAGCACTGATTGCTCTTCAAGAGGTTCTGAGTTGGATTCCCAGCAATCACATGGTGACTCAGAACCATCTGTATTGAGATCTGATGCCCTCTTCTGGTGTGTGTGAAGACAGCTACAGTGTACTTATATATAATAAATAAATCTTTAAAAAAATGATTTAGCTTCAAGTCAGGCAACAGGTATGTTATATCCTCAATTTCAAAAGACCTTTTAATATCTATGTACTATGCTGCCAAGGAATGATAAACGAAACTCCTGTTGGGAAGCAATCCATCCTGGTTCTACAGTGTGATCAGTCCTGTGCCCACTTTGCTGAAAAGCATTCCGTCCACAATTTCCCTTCTCATCCTTCCATATTTAATCTAGATGGTCTGGTCTGGAGCTACTCATGAGCACATGCACACCTTCCCACTCCTTGCCCCTGCCACTTGCATTCAAACTCTCACACCCAATGTACCACACTCAGTGTTCTTAATGCCCAGTGTACCTGTTTCAGTCTTCTGTATAAGAATATAGTGATGTTCCCTTCCAAACAGGTAGAACCTATGTTGTAAGGGCCAAACTGGTTCATTTGAAACTAATCATCTGAATTTCTATTGTACTTTTCTTCTAGCTCCACAGTGATCTTTGAAGGACTCACATGGAGTTCAAAGGACACAAGCTCTGACACAGATGCTCTGGAAGCCTGGGATGTAGAAAGAGGAAACCAAATCCCAAGGGCACAGTACAAAGAGAACCTAAACCAAGCTAATGAAGAATATACAGGAAAACCAGCAATATTAACCAAAAGCCACACTGGGAGTTTGCACCTATCTGTTAAAATTTGAAGGTTAAATTCAAAGGTCGGTACCTGGACAGAAGTGGAGGGGGTGGGGCAAAGTGCATCTATTAATGTCAAGATGTAAAGGGAAAGAGAGATGGAGGCAGGACAGGGCAAGGAAGTGGGAGGGGGTTACTTAAAACTATCTGTGAGCAAAACAATAGGGAAAATGGTGTTATCCAGAGAGTTGGGGAGATGAGATAGAACAAGAACAGCCTTTCTTGCAGAATATGTCCTGCAGGGACACAAACACAGAGTACATGTAAAATCAGAAAGAAATTCACTTGCAAGTATTTAGCCAACTATGCCCTTGCACCCCTTAGCTTATGGGAGGAGGAGCAATCACACTCATTCTGAATAGTTCTAGAGGACCTGAATTTTCTGATGAACTACCTGGAACTGCATTTTTGATGAAAGCAAACATCCTCCTACTGGTTTCTTCAGAATCTTACCTTTCCAGAAGAGCAGATAGAGAAGTTAATGCTTAGTTTTGTAGTTGTGCTAACAAATTAAAACACGATTTCTCTCCAGCCTCTTGAGGCTTTTCAGCTTCTTCTAAAACCAGCACAAATACTCTCTCCATTTCACTAGCTGTTCAAGAATTTGTTATTGTTGTCAATCCTATTATCTTCTAATAGCTAGAAAGTAAATGGCCGTGTATGTCTTCAGATCAGAAATCAGAACAGTTAGATAACTTGTTTGGAGGAGGTGGGAAAGGTAATTGGTGAACTTGGGAAAAGGGCTTACAGATGCATAAATGTTTTTCCCTAGTTGGGAATGTTGTCTCCTTTTGTGAACCCAAGCAGCCTTTGATGACGGAATTTTTCCAAAGTCAGGATGTTTCAAAGGCCCCCTTAGGTTCCTGCTGCGGTTTCCTGGGTTTTAGATCTCCTGCTCAGAGATCAGAATACCCCTGCCTCAGGCCCACAACCGCCCCCAGGGCTTCCGAGTAGCCCTGCAATACAGACAAACCATCTCCCGCCCTAGATGGGGCTCCCCCAACTGGCGGGAAACGGAGGCACTGCAGTGCGACATCCTGCCGGGAGCTGAATCTGAAGCCCGAGCTTGTGAGCCACACAGGCCCTGGTGACAGCGGTCTGACCTTGGGTTTGTGAGCCCCAGAGCAGGACCCTAGGGGTATCGGTCCTCTGGTCGCTAGCGTCTATGCGCCCCCACCTACCCGTACAGAGTCTCCGGCCTCCGGCGACTGTCCCCACGTGTTCTGAAGCTCCAGGTGCCACCGCGCTGGCTCCAGAAGCCAAGAGGCCGAGGGAACCGGAGCGCGCTGGCGGCTGCCGGACCACGTGTGCTAACCGGGCTGGTGGCGCGAGCGGAGCGGGCCGGGGCTGGCTCCTCCAGCCCCAGCGCAAACCCGTTGCCACGCGCTGTGTCGCCGGCCGGCGGTCCAGTCCAGCACAAGTCTCTAGGGCATTTGGGGACACTGTCTGGACAGCGCAATGGACACGGTCTGCAAAGGAAACGGTAAGATGCACGCTTTGGTGTCAATGTCTGAGAGCACCGCAACCAATGCCTTGGGTTCAGTGAAGGCAGAGTGGACTGCTGACTCCAGAACTTTCCCTTCCATTGAAGAAGGCACCCAGGGGACTCTGGACAAACTCAAGGAGGTCATGGGAAATTGGGCACAGAGGGACACCAAGGCGAAAGTGTCCCTGTCTGATTGGTTATTGAAAGGATATAACTGGACTCTGCAACAATCAGGTTGGCTAGACCAGCATCTAGACCAGGTTGGCAATCAGTGTTGCATGTCCCTTGCTTAGTGTTTCTCAGAAGCCAGGCTTGGAAATGGCGCCTTTAGAAAGCGAGGTGTCTCCAAAAGGCCTCTGGGGGATGGATGGTTCTCAAGTCTGCAGTCTTCATGTTTGTGTTTCCTAGGCGATTTTTCATAAAGATTATCCGAGGTGAAAAGATTAATCTGGATTTCATTACTATGTGATTGAAGAGGTTGAACATCTCATAATGGGTGGTGTCAACAGCTTACAGTATATAGTGGGAGTGAGCTGTAGAACCAACCAAACGAAGGAATATGGAAACTTAAATTGGTGTGAGGGGAGACACCTACGCCTTCAAATGGGGGAACACCTTTTTCCCTGATGTTTTTATCTTCTCCAGTGCAGTGGAACCAAGTGAGAGACTTTTCTGCTGATTCTCGGGGTCCTTTCTAGGTGTCTTGCTTCATGATCACAAAGCATGGCAATTCAACTCCTGAATGTCTTTTTCCAGAAAAGAGCCAAACTTGAACCCACCACAGTTCAGAATCTGCATTTTAGTCTCTGCTGTAGCAATGCCAGCTCGGTGTTTCATGAGGTATATTTGGGAGATGGTGTCTTTTCTATCCTCAAAGGAAACCCTTGGAGCAAAAGAAACCAAGCAGGCTTTCTGTGCCAAAATTTCTCCATGTAGCATTTGAGGGAATAGTCCATTTGTTACTTTGAAAGCAGCATATTACTATAATGCATATTTCAGTTGCACTGTTTAAGTGAAAATCCATGGAAAGCACACTGTTCAATCTATTTTAAGTTATATTTCATTAACTTAATGTGGGCTTTATAGCCACACTACTTACTCCTATGTTTCAACTGGTCTTGCAAACAGCCTGGTTGTAACTAGAGGAGTTCTGTTCTAGCAATAGAAAAAAGTCAGGATCTTTCTACTAAAATTAGCTAAGAATTCTCACAATCACAGTATATCTCCTGCACCCAGTAAGAAATTCTCAGTAATAATCTCGTGTGAATCTTTCCAGATGCCTTGCTGAAGTACACACTTCCCACATGTCCCAAGATGACAGTCTATGGACCAGCTTCATTTCCCAAATGTGTTTACTTCACTTAAAAATCTTTAAAAATCAAAGAGAATTTGCTCTGAGAAATCCAAATTTCTAGCTTCATCAGGCCTGGCAAATCCTAGTGAGGGCACAGACTTTTCTAAAGAGGGTGTCCACTGTTTTTCTGTTGATGGTACACTACCGGCTCATGTATAATGACTGCCTTTAAAAAGTGTCTAAGCTTTGTGACTTGTGCTCTAAACCACCTTCCAAATATGCTAGTCCCATTCCATCTATAGATATATGAGTAAAAATAAAGTGAGTTACTTATGGCTCAGACATTCCATTAAACAAAAGCTGATCTCTAAGCACCAATGTTTTCTTCACTAAGTGTTCAGAATGCACTGCTTAAATTGTCAGATGAAATATTAAATGTTTAGAATATTTAAATACCACAGATAAATATTTAAATTAAAATGTAAATAAGATTAAATATGTAAAATAATTGAATATTACAATTATAAACAAATGTAAGTCTCTACAGTTTTAGAGGCTCTTCCTTCTATAGTATTTGAAACAGAAAAATTAGATGTTTCCTTTCTACATCTGATTTTGTGAGGGTGCAGGGGGTGTCTTTTCTCTTCTCCAGGGTTCTGTAGATGTTCACAGTAGTGCCATGATTCTGTTCTATTGGTAAAAGTTGCCACTATAAAGCCTGACCACACTATTTGGCTGTCAAATGAACCAAGTGCTTTCATGTAGCACCCAATCTAAGGGTTACTTCCCATTTGTAAGCACTGTTCTGCAGTTTTTACTCTTGAAATTATTTTTGTTTCCTTCAAATATAATTAAAACGAACAGGTTTTTTTTGTTTGTTTCTTAATATTTCTGCAAGATGTAGTCAGAATTCATTTCTAATCTTCTTGACACTCTTAAATTAAGTGTCATTGTATCACATGTTTCTGAAATTAAAATTCCAGATTTTTTTGACTATTCACAGTTATATTAGTAGTTATAACTTTCATTATCATAATGTTGAGCTAAAATATTTAACCAGCTAAACATTGTTATTTGAGTGAAATAGATAATGTAAAATAATAACATCTTGAATGGTCCTCTATACTGAAACAGGGAAAGAAAAAACAATAATAAGTAATCTATTTCTCAAAAAATATAAATATATAAAATATAAATTCAATATCAAAAGAGAACATTCTATCTTATTTCCCTAAGAAAATGATGAACCTTTGATGACCCAGCCAAAGACAATTTCTTGAGTTAAAACCATAAAAATCATGTTAGGTTCAATCTACTAACAGTGCATTTTCTTTCCCTGGGGCAGAGTGACATAATTCTGTAGTGTGAATGAAGAGTCGGATAGAGGGTAACATTAACCAGTCATCTCCCTACTTTCTTGGTTAGACTTGTGCCCAGGGAAACCCAATTTGTAATTTCATCAATTTCACACCATTAATACACATTAAACTAACTTTAAAAGATACAGAATAATGGTCTGAGTGAGTAGGTGCTATTAAATCTAATGACACTTTAATGTATTTATTAAAATGATGCATGCCTTTGAAAGGACCATTATGTTTCCATAAGATAGCAAGGGGTAGACTTGTAAACTTTATATCATCTAGATGAACATCCTTCCATATTCATTTGGTTCTTGGCATGATAAAAAGAAAGGTGACTACTCTAAGGTTATTTCTTTTTTGTAATTATTTCTATAATATATTTTGAGATTACAATATAATTACATCATTTATCTTTCCCCTTCCTCTCCCCCCCCAAGCAATCCTGTGTGCCCCTTCTTGTTGTCTTTCAAATTCATGGCCTCAATTCTCACTAGTTGTTACATACATATATGTATATACATATATACTCTTAAATACATAAATACAACCTGCTCAGTCTGTATAATTTTACTTGTATGTATGTTTCAAGACTGATTATTCATTATTGGATAATAAAATAGTGTGATCTTCCGTGGGAAGAGCTTTCTGTTTTCCTTAGTTGCTTATAGTTCTTCATGTTAGTTTGAATACTAGCATGCTTATTGATGTTGTCCTATTCAGCTCAAGACTGGGCAGTCATGTTGATGAGACTTTACATGTGTAGCTTCTAACATTCCTAAGAGGCAAACTCACACCAAACTCTGATTCTCTGACTCAAATAATCTTTCCACCCCCTCCTCTGCAATGGTACTTGAAATTCTCTCATCTGGGAAAACAATGCTCCTTCAAAAAGCCAAAGACCACTAACAAAAACCACATTACCAGTCATGAGAAGCTCTCTTTTGAATTGTTGGTAAGGTTTGTTCAAGAAAGCTTTAAAAACATTGTAAGCTATTGTTAATTCCCTTGGTTTCCTCACCCTTTTGGGGCAGGGAATATAAGTTTCTATTGATGAAGACACCATGTACTTCAGATATAGAACCCAGAGGCCCTTGAGCTAAAACTGAACTTCATGCCCCTACCTGAGGAATAGTTTTCATGGTGCCAGAGAGCATCAGGTAAGTTTCCAAAGTGGAGAATCAACCAACTGTTCTGCACAACTATGATGCTTATGAACCACAGCAACCACATCATGGTATGATAACCTGAAAAAAGTGCACAGTAGTGACACACGTATCCTGGAAGTAACCAACAGCTCTCTAATTGGATTCAGCACTCACTCAACAAGAAGAAAACCACTCCTTGTCCTGGAAAACCTAGCAAGGCTAATAAAGTCCTGGATCTTTATGGAGTACCCACAAATGCCACTTTACTAAACCAACACAATCATTAACTATATTCTAAACATTTGTTCTTATATCCACAAATAACTGTAGTATCCAACTAACATTAAAAAGATTACTTTTTGCAATAAACACAGACTATTAGAGAAGGCCATAACCAATCAAAATGCAGAGTTGTGGAATCCAGCCCAAACTGATATATCTACAAAATAGCTCACACCTAGGACTATTTCTGTTCTTATTACTGAAAATATTTTGATTGCACAATATATTCTTATCATGGCTTCTTCCCACTGCTCATCCCAAATCATCCCTACCTCCTCCCCTATCCAAGTCCTTTGTGTTTAATGGGTTTTGTTTTGTGTTTGTGTGGGGTTTATGTGTGTATGTGCTTTTATTGTTGTTGTTTATCTGTTTGTCACTCTGGTTTCTTTCTTTGTTTTTATTTGGCTATTTGTTTTCTAAGTTTATTTCTTACATCTAACCCAAGGAAATGGTTCTTAGTAGCTCTTGTATTGTCTTGAGTGATCTATCCATGGTGCTGAATTACTTTCTTTGATTGAGACGCCTCCCACCCTGACTACAAAAGTAAACAATGAAGAAGGGAAGACTGATGTTTCTCTTGCTCAACAATTTAAAAATAATAATAATATAAGGCTGGAAAATGGTGCTGTGTACCTTTAATTCCAGCACTCAGGAGGCAGAGGCAGGCTGAACTCTGAGTTTGAAGACAACCTAGTCTACAGAGTGTGTTTCAGTACCACCAGACCTACACACACACACACACACACACACACACACACACCTGTCTAGAGTAAAACAAGAGCTATAATTGAAATTTAGAAATTCACATATTGTACAATTTTGTACTTAGCATAGAAGATATGAAAACATTATTGATTCGTGTATTTGAGGAATTTGAAGGGGGAACAGAAAGCATTCGTTTGTAGCCTAATGTTCCAACTAGGCATTTCCACCTTCTCACTCTTACTATTCCTTTATTTACAAAACTGCAATGTGATAGTCATAGTCTCTGACTTGTGCTCATTTACCAGAAACTTCAGTTTATGTTTTGAGAGGCCAATACTTTGAGCATTCTTCATGTAATTTCAGGCAAGGCAAAGTCATACCGTTTCTAATAGTGAACCATAATTTGCAATCCTCTTTATATACTTACATAATACCTATGATCAGTTTCAGATTAATTTGGTGAGAAATATAGCCCTGAAGATTACAAATGATTTTAACACATGGTGCTTGCCACAGGAAGCCAAAAGTTAATAACGATTGCACATATATTGAAAATAAAATGATACCATAAACCAATACATATCATTAAAACAACATCAGGGAGGAACTGAGTCAGTTTGGTATTTTCACTATCTTATTATTGCTATTTCCTAACTCAGTTATTAACACATAGTAAGTACGACCTATTACTTGTATGAATTAAAATCTGAATGTAAGAATACATACGGAAGTAAAAGAGATGCTAACACTGATCACATGGCACAAGCTCACAGGTATCAATTAGCAAGTTAGACACTTGGTATCAGTTATTCCCAATGCATTAAAATATTTAGAGCAAAGTAAGTGTGTCTGCTTTAGTGTATATTAAATGATACATATGTGGTGTGCTTTCTCTATACTATTCCTTTAATATTTACATAATTAATTGTCTTTTTTTATTCAAATATGGGAAGTTAAGTGACTTGCTTAAAACCAAGCAACTAAATAAGAATTAAATGTTTTTATATGCCTAATTTTGAGTTTTTAAAAAACTTTAACATTTAAGTGCCTTCTTAATTTTCATATGACCATCTAAATTAAAGCTCTTCAAAAATCTATTTCTTGAAATCACCATGCCTGACATTAAACTGTACTACAGAGCAATTGTGATAAAAATGCATGGTAGTGGTACAGTGACCGACAGGTAGATCAATGAAATAGAGTTGAAGACCCAGAAATGAATCCACACACCTATGGTAACTTGATCTTTGACAAGGGAATTAAAACCATCCAGTAGAAAAAAAGACAGCATTTTCAACAAATAGTGCTGGCCCACCTGGCTGTTATCATGTAGAAGAATGCTAATTGATCCATTCTTATCTCCTTGTACAAAGCTCAAGTCTAAGTGGAACAAAGAACTCCACATAAAACCAGAGACACTGAAACTTATAGAGGAGAAAGTGGGGAGAAGCCTCGAAGATATGGGCACAGGGGGAAAATTCCTAAACAGAACAGCAATGGCTTGTGCTGTAAGATCAAGAATTGACAAATGGGACCTCATAAAATTGCAAAGCTTCTTTAAGGCAAAAGACACTGTCAAAAAGACAAAAAGGCCACCAACAGATTGGGAAAGGATTTTTACCAAGCCTAAATCTGATAGGGGACTAATATCCAACATATACAAAGAGCTCAAGAAGCTGGACTCCAGAAATTCAAATAACCCCATTAAAAAAATGGAGTACAGAGGTAAACAAAGAATTCTCAACTGAGGAATACCGAATGGCTGAGAAGCACCTGAAAAAATGTTCAACATCCTTAATCATCAGGGAAATGCAAATCAAAACAACCCTGAGATTCCACCTCACACCAGTCAGAATGGCTAAGATCAAAAATTCAGGTGACAGCAGATGCTGGTAAGGATGTGGAGAAAGAGGAACACTCCTCCATTGCTGGTGGGATTACAAGCTTGTACAACCACTCTGGAAGTCAGTCTGGAGGTTGCTCAGAAAATTGGACATAATACTACCAGAAGATCCAGCAATACCTCTCCTGGGCATATATCCAGAAGAAGTTCCAACTGGTAATAAGAACACATGCTCCACTATGTTTATCACAGCCTTATTTATAATAGCCAGAAGCTGGAAAGAACCCAGATGTCCCTCAACAGAAGAATGAATACAGAAAATGTGGTACATTTACACAATGGAGTACTACTCAGCTATTAAAAACAATGAATTTATGAAATTCTTGGACAAATGGATGTATCTGGAGGATATCATCCTTAGTGAGGTAACCCAATCACAAAAGAAGTCATTAGATTTGCACTCACTGATAAGTGGATATTAGCCCACAAACATAGAACATCCAAGATACAATTTGCAAAACACAAGACAATCAAGAAGAGGGAAGACCAACAGGTGGATACTTCATTCCTTCTTAGAATAGGGAACAAAATACCCATGAAAGGAGTTACAGAGACAAAGTTTGGAGCTAAGATGAAAGGATGGACTATCCAGAGACTACCCCACCCAGGGATCCATCCCATAATCAGCCACCAAATCCCGACACTATTGCATGTGCCAGCAAGATTTTGCTAAAGGGACCCTGGTATAGTTGTCTTGTATGAGGCTATGCCAGTGCCTGGCAAATACAGAAGTGGATGCTCACAGTCATCTATAAGGTGGAACACAGGGCCCCCAATGGAGAAACTAGAGAAAGCACCCAAGGAGCTGAAGGGGACTGCAACACTATAGGTAGAACAACAATATGAACTAACCAGTACCCCCAGAGCTCGTATCTCTAGCTGCATATGTAGCAGAAGATGGCCTAGTCAGCCATCATTGGGAAGAGAGGCCCCTTGGTCTTGCAAACTTTATATGCCCCAGTACAGGGGAATGCCAGGACCAAGAAGTTGGAGTGGGGGGGGAGGGGAGTGGGGGGGGGGGAGGTATGGGGGACTTTGGGGATAGCATTTGAAATGTATATAAAGAAAATATCTAATTAAAAAAAAAAGAGCCGGGTGGTGGTAGAGCATGCCTTTAATCCCAGCACTTGGGAGGCAGAGGCAGGTGGATTTCTGAGTTTGAGGCCAGCCTGGTCTACAAAGTGAGTTCCAGGACAGTCAGGGCTATACAGAGAAACCCTGTCTCAAAAACAAAAACAAACAAACAAATACAAAAAACAGAAAACAAAACAAAAAACAAACAAAAAAAGTTATAACCTTAAAAAAATCTATTTCTTGTGATTAGTTTATGACAAGTTTCTTTTGCCTAGATACATTTCCTTTCCCAGATATCTGGAGTTACCTGGAAAATGGAGAAAAAAATGGAATTATGGGAAATGAATAATACTCAGTGCTTTCAGTTAATAATGTTTACTGACACTCCACTCGAGGAATAATTCTCCAATCATGTAGTCTCTCCTATAGTAAACTAGGCATGGCGTGATGTCCAGTCACAGATTTGAGGAAAGGGTTCTGCAATGGAAATATTTCCTACTTTCCAACAAGTCCTATGTCAAACAACTGAACATGTTAACCAATTCTGACTTACATATTAAACTCATTTATAGAAGTATTATTTAAAAATTCTACAATTTTTTTTATTTTTTAATGTGACTGATACTTTATCTTTATGTTACATTTTTTGAGACAAAAATTTATAAATCTAGCAGAGATTGAGTTTGCTGTTAATCATCACTAAAATGTGTCCAGAAAACTCACCAATCATCTTAAACTAAAGAAAATAACAATTTTTTCATAAAAGAGCACTGGGAGAAAGGAATCTATAAAGAAGTTACATGCTTACCATTCATAAATTAGTCCTCTGACATCCAGCTAAGGAACTCAAAACTGAAAAAAATTCACTAAAGTAAATGCTGATAAAAAAACACTATATACACTAGAAATACCTCATTTTTCTCACTACAAAAGGCAAACAACAATCTTGTTTACTTTGGTGAAATGAGGTTGGACTTCTGTATTAGATGAAGTGGCTGATATGTTATGTATGTACACAGTCATCCTGTATGTGAATAAATATCCATGGAGATTTATAATAGATAGATAGATGACAGACGGACAGACAGACAAATAGAGATAAACAGATACATAAACGATAGAGATGGATGTTGATGATGATAGCTCCATCACTTGCTCTAAAAGGCGTTGTATATTTTGTTGTCTAATTATCACATATAAGAAGAGGAAAATGAACATTAGTCAATGAACACTAAGAAAGGGAAACTACGAAAAGTAATTCAAACCTAAAAATCTGAAATAAGATAACTTGCTTAATGTTTCATGCTAACATATAACTAATGTGGCTAGCTGTTTTGGTTTGGTTACTTTTTTATTATTTCATGGTGTTAACTTTTTCATAGCATTTTTCATCATGTTGTGCTTTCATCTATATTTCACTGTTCTTAGAAACTGATTTCCACACAGCTCTTATACATGTCACTGACAAATTTTGCACACTAGGGAGAAGAAAATGGTTAAGAAAAATTTTCAAAAACCTCTCCTTGGATTTCTTAAGGCACATTTAAAGTAAGCAATAATACAATGTTTATAACATATGCCTCATATAAATAAGACCAATAGCAACATGATAACAAATTTCTAACTGGATTTACACCCATTGTGTGACTGGTTTTGCTGGAGTGCAAGAGAGGACCCAGTCCCTTGGCCTTACTCACCCTATCAGAGTACTTCGGTTGGCAGCTTTGTCAGAGAGCATCATTGTGCCCTGAGCACACAGAAACGCAAACTGCTAATTTAGCATTCGTATTCTACTTGAACAAAGGGGTACCAGAAGGCACCATAAATCAATACAGATTTCTCTGGTTTCCAGTTAGAGAGGAGACAGAGCAACCCAGCTCTTGAATTCTTTAAAGCAAGTCTTCAAACCTTGCCTCAGAACTAAAATTTTTATTCATTTATTTATTTATTTATTTTGACACAGGATCTCACTATGTAGTCTCACCTAGCCTGGAACTTTACTATGTAAAATCTGCTAGACTTGAACTCACATAGATCCACCTGCCCCAGCTTCTCAAGTACTAAAATTAAAGTCATTTGCTACCACTCCTGGCAGATGAAATAGTAATTTTTCTATACAACTTCTCTTTCTTAATAGGTAAGCTTTCTTGTGGTCATGAGTAAGAAACACTTGTTTTAATAGGGGCTATTATCTATCAAAGATTTGTCTGTCATAATGTCATAAGAAGTTTAAAGAAAATAGGTTAACTGGGCATAGTTTTGTGAAATGCTGCTGGCTTTTCAAAGTTTAGTTTTGAAGTTAGGGGTCTGTAGAAAACTTAAATTTTCAAGAGAGCAATTAAACTATGAACAACTTACACTGCCTGACCTTTCTCAAAAGAAAAATTAAAAATGATGGAACTTACAATTTATTTCAAAATTTCATTTGGGTAGAAAGCAGCTTTGTTTCCATCAAACCACACAGAACCACCTTCTGTCATCTTCACTATGACTGTCTTTGAGCTGACTGACAGGAAAGAGCTGCATGTAGTTAGTTCTACACACAGCAGATTGAAAGCAGCTGGTGACTGCGTTCCAGTTAGTGTCTATTCTGAGTTTATTTCAGGTCATATGGTTTTATTTTGCAAGCACTGTTGTAGAAAGTAACTGAGAACTAATTATCAGTTTAAAATCATTTCTCATAAATAAAAATTTTTGTGATAAGTTAGCTGTCTTAAAGTTGAACAAACTGGCTGTTTCTGCAGAATTTAAGAATTTATACATGCTTTCCTAGTTTGGAATCAGCATAGTTTAGAATTCATTTCTGCTCCTAACTGGGACTTCTGTAGCATATTTTATTTTTACTTAATTATCTCTTATTTATATTTTGAAACATACTTAATGTGATTATAATGGTATACTTTAGACCCTATTAGAGACTCCTGAAAACAAAACTGGATTTAAAATGTTTATAGATTCCAGTGCTACTTAGCATCAGGGAGACCCAATGTTAAACTTCAACAAAGGGGAAAAACTTTTGACCAATGAATGACCTCAGGCTACTTTGTAGTAAGGCTTATGTTTTTCAAGACACTCAGAAATCGATTCTAAAGTGATGGAGGTTACTGTTACTAAATTATGACATCACTGACAACAGAGAGTCACTGAATCACTCTGTGTTTCATTCCTCATAACCATCTGGTACCCCGAACTTCATGAGTCACATGTTTGAGTCACAAGAACGTAGTAACAAACAATTGCAGAAAAGTGTTTCTACTGTGAGAAACAACTAAGAGCTGTGTGTGAGAATCAATTAGTCACATAGTACACCCAAGTTATTCTAGTCTTAACCTGGCATAAGCCACTGCCTATGAAAGAACCATCTTTTCCCATAATCTTCAATTCCTTTGGAACTTCTCTTTTTCCTGTACCTAAATCAGGTACAGATAATATAGGTACATGTATATGGCAAAACAGTAAATGGCATTTCAAGACTAATAATTCAAGATGCCATTCTTGCTATATAGTAATGGCGAATAAAATACGTAGGAGTATAAATATATTTGTTTTCCAAAATGTGACACAAAATGCCCTAAGTGTTAATGTATTTGGAGTCAGGTCTTAAAAAGCAAATTTTTTCTTTTCTTTTTTTAAAGGTTTAAGTAGTGTTAAATTGCATTTCTCCAGATCTAAATATTCTGTAGCTAAATATAACAAAAGCATTCAAGTTTTCATATATCTCCTGTCTCTGAGATCCATCTCAGTCCGTAGTTTGGAAGTCATCATATTGAAGACAGTTTCAACACACAGGGGGGAAAATGAGGTTGGACCGTGGCTTCAAGGTTACAAAAAGGATCCAAAAGATGATGCCCATTCAAATTTCTAAAGGTGCCTGACACACAGTGGTTACTCATTTCAAGATGGTCTTAACAGTTTTTCTTTATCTTACCAATTTTAACATTAAAACATCTTCTACCTTTAACAAAGAATATAAAAAATGTTTATGTCCTGTAATTATAATGATTATTTGCTTATCTGTGTTTTCATGTGTGTGATAATGCTTTTGTGGAACTCACAGGACCTATGGGCACTGGCTCCCTTTCTAATGTGTGAGTCCAGGGGTAGAACTGGGTTTGTCAGGCTTGGCAGCAGGAGCCTTTACCTGCTGAGCCATCTCACCAACCCTATTTGTTGTTTTTAAAATGCAGATTCACTCAAACCTTTGCTGGAATATAATGTGTATTTCTTTGTAACAGTTTTCAAAATAATGAATGAATTTGAAGTTACGAAGATAATGCAGGAAATGCAAATGCTTTTTCTACAACATATACTATAAGGCTTAAATGATTTTAGCAGATGACCAATTCCAATATTATCTTCTAAATGCCAGGCTTACATGTTTCTAATTTCATAAGAAATCCATTCCCTCTCAAGTGCTATGACCGGTGTTCAGCT
The DNA here is from genome assembly GCF_978045245.1 of Mus caroli. Classification (NCBI taxonomy): domain Eukaryota; kingdom Metazoa; phylum Chordata; class Mammalia; order Rodentia; family Muridae; genus Mus; species Mus caroli. Next base: position 59,682,552 of record NW_028227271.1, read on the forward strand.
CAATAAAGTGGCTAAAAATAGATTAAGTAAATAAATAAATAAAAATAAAATGGCTAAGTAGTTTTTAATCATCATGCACCTTTTACACATCAGTGGAATGGTGAGTCTCAGCACAGAAAAAAGTCCTTGATGATGTGTTCTCAAATTGGAGTTACACAGATAGTCTTAATACTGGGGCCCAAGATTCCCAGTTGTCCAACCACAGTTTATTAAATGCACAATAGAGTTAAAATTATTCTATTTTATACAATCTTTTCCAACAATGACAGTCTACATGATAAGCACTGGATAACTCTGGAAAGAGTTTTCTTAAGTTGATAAATATGAGTCTAAAACACATGTAGAAGATGGGAGGAGGAGGTCCCTTCAACATTCCACTTTATCTGCTTCATTGCTAAGGTTTGTTTGTTTGTTTGTTTGTTTGTTTGTTTATTCTAGTGTCAGTTCTGGGTGAACCAGGGTGGCCTCTTCCTGTGTTGTGCAACAGTTCTGCCTGATCCTGTTCTGATGGTGTCTCTCACATGTGCAGTGTCTGTGGGAGGAGCTTTAACACATCCCCCCCCACCCCTTTCACAAATTGATCCCACCAGATAGACCAGGCTGGCCTTGAATTCAGAGGGAGATCCAAACATCTCTGCCTCCTGAGTGCTGAGATTAAAGGTGTGCTCCACCATGCCCAGCTCCCACTTCTTGATTCCTTGTTTGTTGTCTCCTCAAGCATTTTCTCAGAGTTAGTCCCAGAGAAAGTGTTTCTGCTTCAAGTGACTACATTCAGGACGAATGTCTATACTGTTCTTTTTTTTTTTTTAAGATTTATTTATTTATTTTATGTAAATGAACACACTGATGCTCTCTTCAACCACACCAGAAGAGGGCATTGGATCCCATTACAGATGGTTGTGAGCCACCATGTAGTTGCTGGAATTGAACTCAGAACCTCTGGAAGAACAATCAGTATTCTTAGCCACTGAGCCATTTCTCCAGTCCATTACTAAGGTCTTACTCATTATCCAAATTGTACACATCATAGAAGCTGGGCAGTGGTGGCACACACCTTTAATCCCAGCACTTTGGAGGCAGAGGCAGGCAGATTTCTGAGTTGAAGGCCAGCCTGGTCTACAGAGTGAGTTCTAGGACAGCCAGGGCTATAGAGAGAAACCTTGTCTTGAAAAAAACAAACAAACAACAACAACAACAACAACAAAAACAAAAACAGCATAATTTAATGAAAGGATATTTGCAACCTTATTCTTAAATTACATGCTGTGCTTTTACACCCACATTATTGGTTTTCTTACAAATGTTATGCAAAAGGAGCTATAGCAATAGTCACTTTTTGTATTTGTAGAGGAGTAAGCTACACTCTTCATTTTTATAAGTGAATAGTGATAAAGTAACCACGAACTTTTCTGTGCGCATCCACTATGTTAAAACCCCAAATCAGCTATACGTTCTTGTAAGAATCATAAATCCCTTTTCACTCAAAATAAAAAAATAAATAAATAAGTGCTGTAAGCCCTCCAGAAACTGACTAGTTTTCAATTTTACTTCCTATTTTTACCCTTTAAAAGTTTATGAGACAGAGGCCCCTTGGGCTAGCAAACCTTATATGCCCCAGTACAGGGGAATGCCAGAGCCAAGAAGTGGGAGTGAGTGGGTAGGGGAGCAAGGCAGGGGGAAGGTAAAGGGGACTTTTGGGATAACATTTGAAATGTAAATGAAGAAAATATCTAATAAAAAATTGTGGGCTACAGATTCAATGCAATCCCCATCAAAATTCCAACTCAATTCTTCAACGAATTAGAAAGAGCAATCTGCAAATTCATCTGGAATAACAAAAAACCTAGGATAGCAAAAACTTTTCTCAAGGATAAAAGAACCTCTGGTGGAATCACCATGCCTGACCTAAAGCTGTAACTACAGAACAATTGTGATAAAAACTGCATGGTACTGGTATAGCGACAGACAAGTAGACCAATGGAATAGGATTGAAGACCCAGAAATGAACCCACACACCTATAGTCACCTGATATTTGACAAGGGAGCTAAAACCATCCAGTGGAAAAAAGACAGCATTTTCAACAAATGGTGCTGGCACAACAGGCAGTTATTATGCAGAAGAATTCGAACTGATCCATTCCTATCTCCTTGTACTAAGGTCAAATCTAAGTGGATCAAGGAACTTCACATAAAACCAGAGACACTGAAACTTATAGAGGAGAAAGAGGGGAAAAGCATCGAAGATATGAGCACAGGGGGAAAATTCCTGAATAGAACAGCAATGGCTTGTGCTGTAAGATCGACAAATGGGACATCATAAAATTGCAAAGCTTCTGTAAGGCAAAAGACACTGTCAATAAGACAAAAAGGCCATCAACAGATTGGGAAAGGATCTTTACCTATCCTAAATCAGATAGGGGAATAATATACAATATATATAAAGAACTCAAGAAGGTGGACTCCAGAAAATCAAATAACCCCATTAAAAAATGGGGCTCAGAGCTAAACAAAGAATTCTCACCTGAGGAATACTGAATAGCTGAGAAGCACCTGAAAAAATGTTCAGCATCCTTAATCATCAGGGAAATGCAAATCAAAACAACCCTGAGATTCCACCTCACACCAGGCAGAATGGCTAAGATCAAAAATTCAGGTGACAGCAGATGCTGGCGAGGATGTGGAGAAAGAGGAACACTCCTCCATTGCTGGTGGGATTGCAAGCTTGTACAACCACTCTGGAAGTCAGTCTGGTGGTTCCTCAGAAAATTGGACATAGTACTACCGGAGGATCCAGCAATACCTCTCCTGGGCATATATCCAGAAGATGTTCCAACTGGTAAGTAGGATACATGCTCCACTATGTTCATAGCAGCCTTATTTATAATAACCAGAAGCTGGAAAGAACCCAGATGCCCCTCAACAGAGGAATGGATACAGAAAATGTGGTACATTTACAAAGTGGAGTACTACTCAGCTATTAAAAAGAATGAATTTATGAAATTCCTAGGCAAATGGATGGATCTGTAGGGCATCATCCTGAGTGAGGTTACCCAATAACAAAAGAACTCACATGATATGTACTCACTGATAAGTGGATATTAGCCCAGAAACTTAGAATACCCAAGATACAAGATGCAATCTGCAAAACACAGGAAACTCAAGAAGAATGAAGACCAAAATGTGGACACTTTGCCCCTTCTTAGAATTGGGAACAAAACACCCATGGAAAGAGTTACAGAGACAAAGTTTGGAACTGAGACAAAAGGATGGACCATCTAGAGACTGTCATACCAGGGGATCCATCCCATAATCAGCCTCCAAACGCTGACAATGTTACATACACTAGCAAGATTTTGCTGAAAGGACCCTGATATAGATGTCTCTTGTGAGGCTATGCCGGGGCCTAGCAAACACAGAAGTGGATGCTCACAGTCAGCTAGTGGATGGATCACAGGGCCCCCAATGGAGGAGCTAGAGAAAATACCCAAGGAGCTACAGGGATCTGCAATCCTATAGGTGGAACAACAATATGAACTAACCAGTACCCCCCGGAGCTCTTGTCTCTAGCTGCATATGTATCAGAAGATGGCCTAGTCAGCCATCACTGGAAAGAGAGGCCCATTGGTCTTGCAAACTTTATATGCCTCAGTACAGGGGAACGCCAGCGCCAAGAAGTGGGAGTGGGTGGGTAGGGGAGTGGTGGTGGGGGAGGTATGGGGGACTTTTGAGATAGCGTTGGAAATGTAAATGAAGAAAATACCTAATAAAAATTAATAATAAAAAAATTGTGGGGAAAAAAAAGTTTATGAGACACATAGAGCAAACTTAGTTTGAAACTTCTCAAAGACAACTATCACTCAAATTATTTTAGGGGGAAGTGCTGTTGGCCTAATGCACAGGATGGGAACTTAAACTCTAGTGGATCTTAGGACCCTCTGGAGCACTACTGCAAGACCTTACCAAGGGAGGCCATCTGCTATCCTCAGTAAGCAACATTTCACCTCATTGAAAAAGCACCTCTAAAGTGGAGGCTGCATATACTGCTCAGACCATGTGTCTCAACGAGTGCCCATGTGCATACATTCCTTCTGTTTCTAATGGCATGCATGAATAATGAATAAGAAGCCTATGAAATATGCACTCAGATAGCCTTCCTCTGATTTTATACTTTAGTTCTCCCATAAGAAAGAAACAAATGTTGCTAAAATATCAGTCTCAGATTTCATATGATTTACATAAAGTATAGTTTACTCCATACAAGTTTAGTCTACTCTGCCAAAAAAGAATTAATCTGAAGACAGAAAACCAGGATCACACATTGAAGTGAGATTTTCATACTTCCTTGCTCTACTGGGAAGAGCAAATAATTTTCACTAGAAAATAGTCTGAGAGATGGTGCTAATCTTTTATAAAGAATATGCCAATTTTTGCACTTGAAACACAAGGAAGAGAAATTATATGCTAAAGTTCCCATCTTATCTTTTCTGTTTTTCTTCTCTTTTTCCCTCCCTGTCCTTTCAAATTATATATCACACACAGAAAGAACAGAGAGTAGAGGTGGGAATGGAGAAAGAGAGAACAAGAGTAACAGAAGGGAATGAATAAGGATATTGGTGAAAACATATTCTGGAATGTTGAAACATGTTCAGTCTCTACTGAAACACCTTATACTTAAATGATGAAGGAAGTTCTGTGATGGAAGTGAAATATCCTTTAGATTTCAATCAGCAGTATTCACAAGATCAAAAAGTAATTTTACAGAATCCTTATACAGTATTAAATATTTTGAGGAAAGCATCATCCTAAGAGGTGAGATAGTATGCATAGGATATTTAAACAAAGGTAATATTAAAGATGTAGTTTTGTGGGATTTAAAAAGAATAAATACTGTAGTCTCATTTTCAAATTTTTTTCTTCAGGTAGAACTTAACCTGTTTGACACACAGTTTTGATGCTGTTACTCATATGTTCTTATACACAAGTGTCAGCCATAGCTTATAACAGAATGATAAAAGAAAAGGCTAGTCTCTACATAAAAAGTGAATTATTTGTGTTCTGCTCATACTTTTATTGCTATTGCTAATCTTTTCTTTGTTTTACCTTCAAATTTAAAATAATCACAATGGTGATGGTGTGTCCATTATTTATTAAGGGTTAAAGCTCATATTGCACACCCACAAATGGGTTTCACAGTTCAAATTCCTAGCTAGGAAAAGGGTCACTCAATACTACTTGCACAAAGACAATGACAAAGATTTGTTTTAGCTAACAAATAAATGTCTAAATAGAAATTCTGAGGTCAATTAATGTATTCTTGCATGCTTAAATAATACCTGCTGGCTGCCTAGCATTTTCCTTGAACAAATAGGAGAAAAAAGCTCTAGAGAGGAGAAAGCCGATAAAAATAATGCATACTATGATGTATGTCTACATTTCTCAACTACAGCCCAGATATTAAAACATACAGCGTTTATGTAAAACTGACATAATATTAAATCAGAAATAATGAGGTGTTTTCCTGTTGTAACCCTATGCTTTGGTAGACATGACACCCTATAAATGCAATCTAGTCAATCAGATTTTTTAGTTTTTTTAATGCCAATGCCAATAAATATTTCCAATATTACAGATCAGTTGTTTTATAGAACTAAACACATCAGGGAAGCGAGTCTGAATTCCCACCCCTAGTGACATTCATGTTCTGTCTCTCATTCTTCTTCATTTGTATACACATAGTGTCAAAGTGTGGATATATTTTAATCCATCTGTACTTAATATTTAATATAGTTGAATTAAATATATAGTTATTATTATTTGCAAAATATCATAACAAAAGTTAAGAGAAATTTCAAACAAAAAGTTTCTAATATTGGGTTACAAGCCCAAATGTTTTTTTTTTTTTCACTATTGATCTTCTGTTGGACTCTAGGTTTGGAAATAAAATATTTACCATTCAGCATGACCTTGCCTCAGTCTGAACTGCATTCATCTTGCAGTCTTATAAAACATATTCATATTTGGCAGGAATGGCCTGAAAGAGAAGGACACTAGTTTGCTATTTTTAAATTATGCCATGAAAATTAGGGGTTTTGCTTTTACTTTTCTTGTTGTAAAATTATAGGTTGACACTCTCCTCAAAACCAACTTTACCCTCTATTTTCCTAGCATGTTTACATACAGGCAAATTGATCGAGTTACATTATTCTGGGTTTAGGTTTTAGATAAATCATGAAAGGACAGTGAAAATATAGTTAAAATATCTTATAAAATTCCTTAAATGGCCCATTAAGTTCACCATAGTCATTTTTCTTTTAAAATTAGAAAAGATAACTTTTCTTTAAATTCTAGATAATATTGGTATAAATTCCTAGAGCCCTAATATTCAAGTCAGGTCTCTAAAGGTTTGAAACACATGGTTACATGGGGTGGGTCAGGACACAACATATACATAATTCCTTACCAGCTTAATCTGGAAAGCCTCCCCTACAAAAACCTCTGGCTTTCTGCTTCTGTTTCCAACTCCACTCCCTCTCCACCACTCTCCACACCTTCTTCCAACTCAAACAACTGTTTAATGTCCTCCTCCTCTTTCTCCTCCTCCTCCTCCTCCTCTCTTCCTCCTCCATCACCACCACCACCAGCAGTCTTTTACTTCTTCCTCATCCTGGTCCTTCTCCTTCAACTTTCTTTCTCTTGGTGAAATTCTGCTGCCTTGCCAAAACAAAAAACAAAAAACCCATTAAGCCTCCATGAAACCAAAGGCCTGTGGAATCAGGGCAGGTCTCACTCAGAGTCGTCTGGAATCTGGAAACCTCCCAGAATGAACTTGAATTTTGGCATTTAAATTGTATAAAGAGAAGTTTCTTTTTACCGGAGTAATCATTTTCTACAAGCAACTTTAACACATGGAGTCTCCTTTTCCTTATCAGATGTGGGTTGTAACCTCACCTCAAGCAACCCTTAAGTGTTAGATGGGTGAGCATTTGTTTAACCTAGCATAGTGTTTATCAACAAATGACAGCTTTAATATCAGCACTCAGAATAATGGCTCTTTAAGGCTTTTGTTAAAGCAAATAACCAAAGTTGAGGAAGTTTACATGAACTGTACACCTTCGAAATACATCTAAGAGAGTTTAAGCAGCATGCTACATCCTCTCAGCCTCTATGATATGAAATAATTAATTTTATACTAAAGATGACATCCTCATACCTATACCAAGTACAGGAAAAAAATCTACTCTAGCCTCTGCTATGTACATTTCCTTTATCAACTTATTTTGCCATTAAAAAATATATACAAGCAAAATTACTAAAATCCACACTATTCCTTATTAATACTATCATTTTTTAACTAACCAAATGTTTCATATAACAGGAAATAGATGTGCTAAAATTCTTTGTCTAGGCTCACTTTAATGGAACAAAGAAAGAATCACAAAGATTGTTTTGTGATTTTGTTCATTCACCATAGTTTATGGAGGTGGAGAGGTTTATAGTATTAAGATGTGAATTCTCAAATTTTCTTCTAGTGCTTCCATGCTTATGGTAGTGGCATAATCTTTGTACTTTATTTGGGGAATGTGGGTCATTATAAATCAATTTCAGTAAACTTGAATATATATCTAAGAGAGTTCAAGGAACTCTCCTTTGTCTTTGATGTATGTGACAATTGATTTACTATGAAAGTTGAGATTCCCGTACATAGACCAATTCCAGATAAAATAAGGTATTTAACATTAAGTTGGAAGACAAAGTAAAAGGTAAAACCCACTGAGATTGAGAAGGCATAGCAGGAGATAAAGAACAACATGTGATCTATTGCATTTCCCAAAGGCTGTAATCAAATTAGTTAACTTGGCCCTGGTATTAAAGAAAATACTATATTTTAAATATCTAATTTTTAGACTTTGAGTAAAGCTTTGGCCCTCAATTGAGATGAGTCTTGTTTCCAGGGGGACATTTAGGGATTTGGAAGTATGTTTAACCTGTCACTCTTTAACTGAGTTGTGTGTGTGGGGGGGGGGGGTGCACTAATGCAGGAAAGCTGGAAATTCTAAATATTCTCCAAAGTGGAGAACAGCCTCACAAACAGGTATTATTCATCTCAATAAGTTTATCCAGCTGAGATTCAGAACCCAGGAATGAAGCCATGGTGTTTCAAAGAACGTGTTGTGTTGCTGGGTTTTCCCACTCCTGATCCCGCTCTGTCCCTGTTGTTGGCACAGTGTGCTGCACTCACAACTATCTTTTATCTTAGAGCAGTTGCTCATGGATCCTATTTACATGGTGTGCTATAGTTACTCGGTTTCTAGTAGGAATTTAACATGTTTTGGAATGTTAGCAAGAAACATGCAAGCTCTCCGTGAGGAGGATTTGTGGAAAAGAAAAGTTGAACAGCAGGCGTCTTATTTCTCCCCCAATTCCAAATGCCTTTAATGAATCCTAAATTAGAAGTGTGAATAAAACTCGTTTGTCTTTTAAATAGATGGATTTGAGGAGAATTGGTTCAGAGCCTTCAGCACATGAAATCTTCACTGCCTCATAGTCGCTTATTTGGAAATGTGATGAAGTGTGAAGAGACTGCACCAGCAGGAGGAATCACTTAGAAATTTTAAAACATGAAAAATAGTTCCACAGACATGTGCGTGGTTACAAGTCAACTGACACAGGCTGAAGACGTTAGCTACTCATCACAAAGCTACTGACTTTTCTTCCCATCTCAGAAGCATCAACAGAGAACTTTCCATTAATTTGTTTGCATTAATTAGATTATTTGGAAGAAAAAATGGAGCTTGTCGCCTTTAACCTAATATGTCTCTTTACCTACTACCTACTACAGTTATTGTTTTGTAATACAGTACCTCTCTCTTTCTAGGCATGATACAAGACTGAATGCCAAGCAATAGAGTTTGGGAAGTAGTATAAGGTGTCATCAAACATCTCTTTTCTTATGGTTAGAGCCATTGTACAAACACTCCATTGACTAAAATTTCAAATTTTTCATTATTGTTGATAGGTACACAATGTGCAGAGGCCAGAAAACACCATCAGCAGCACTGTGCAAAATGATGGATTGCCTAGCTGAATTAGCCTAAGTGCTCATACTACATTTTCATTAGTCTTATTCATAGTTAATATCTAATTGATGATAATAGTGATACTATTTGGATATATGCCACATCTGAATCATTTGGGTTTGATATTATCTAATCCTTTTTTTTTCAATTATGTGTGTGTAAATGTGCTTACACTTGTGTGCTCATGTGTGTGAAGTTCAGAGGAAAACCTTAGGTATCATGCACATCATGTCTAAAATAGCATCTCCCTGTGAAACTATGCCAGGGCCAAACAAACACAGAAGTGGATGCTCACTGTCAGCTATTGGATGGATCACAGGGCTCCCAATGGAGAAGCTAGAGAAAGTACCCAAGGAGCTAAAGGGATCTGCAACCCTATAGTTGGAACAACATGATGAACTAACCAGTACCCCGGAGCTCTTGTCTCTAGCTGCATATGTATCGAAAGATGGCCTAGTCGGCCATCACTGGAAAGAGAGGCCCATTGGACTTGCAAACTTTATATGCCCCAATACAGGGGAATGCCAGGGCCAAAATAATGGGAATGGGTGGGTAGGGAAGTGGGGGGGGGGGGGGGTATGGGGGACTTTTGGGATAGCATTGGAAATGTAATTGAGGAAAATACGTAATAAAAAAAAATAGCATCTCCCATTGGCCCAGAGCTCACCAATTATCTTTGCTTAACTGCCTAGTGAGCCCAAGGAAACATATTCTCATTTGAGACAGAAAATAAACATTGATAGACATTGAAAATGGCTACTGTGAATATTAAGATATTAGATAACAGCTATGGACCTTAATTAGATTACTTGAGATAAGACAATAGTAACACATTTAACTACACAGTTCAGAATCTTTGCTACATACTTAATCTTCTGATATAGATAATCAAGGAAACAAATGCTACCCTGCTTGCCACCTCTCAGCATAGCACTCATACAAACTATTTACTAAAGGTAAAAACGTTTTTTCCAAAATGTCTGTAAAGAATGTCTATTGTAGGTTATTTGGTGGGATGCTTACCTGGCCTACACTAAACTACACTGCATAAACCAGGTTGGACTGAGCATACCTGTGATCCTAGCAGTTGGTAGATAGAGAAGCGGAAGTTCAAGGTCATTCTCAACTACTTATCAAGTTCTTAGACAGCCTGGAGTATTTGAGACACTCTCTGAGAATGTACATCTAACACAATTGTCTTCCAAACCTAACCAAAATGCCTCCTTACTTTCTAACATACAAATAAAAAGTATTAGTTCTGGTTTATTTTGACTTTAGAACCAACCAATGTAGGAAAATAACTATACTTTTTTAATTAAAATAAGCCAATTCAAGTGGGTAATGTCCAAATGTGTCTTGGAATTAGGTATGTATTGCGGTCATTTCAGTGCTATCTGGTTAATTGGCTATTTGATTTAAAACATTAGGATTTCTATAAGCCCCTCTTTGGCCTTCTTTAAGCAACATTTATATTTGTACATGGTGAATATAGTTAGGATTTTTATCACTAGCCATTTTAAAAAACAGATTTGAGAGATCATTTTAAAGATTTAAAATGTGTTTTAAATCAAATTAATAATTGTAAATATGCATTCGTAGCTTTTGCATGCTCACAATCCAACAGATTGCTCCTATTAACAATACAAAAGAGCAATAAGATTTGGAAAGGGAAAAAAGAAAACTTAAGTGAAAACCACAAGTAGAAGAGCTGAATGGCTGCTAGTATGTAGAGAGTTAGAGCAGCAAGCAGGACTAAAGAGCTCCTGCGGATCTGGTGGTTGGCTTGTGATGGGCAGAAGAAGAATGCAAATTGGACCAGTGTGAGATACAGAGCTTCCTTTGCCAAAGCATCCTGGACTCCTTGCTGGAAAAGAACAAAATAAATAAGCACAGGCAGTGAAAAGCAACAAAAGCTGCAAGCTATGAAAAACCCTTGCTCACATGGAGAACATGAACTGCCTAATGTCAAAAAGAATTCTCACAGATACTTATACAATCAAGGGTAGCAGGTTGTCAAGATGTTTGCCATTGCCTACATGGCTAACAGGGAAAATAGCATTTTTTTTTCTGTTGTCAAACTTCAAGCCTATCATAGAGCAGATTTAAGGGGCACTACATTTCAGAAAGTAAACATAGGTTCATTTGCACCATTGAAAGAATCAGATCTAATGGTCACTATTGAGTGAAGCGCATTTCTTTTCCATTTACTAGAAACATAAGACTATAAAACACAAGTGCTTTTGGTTTGACTCTGAGGTTACTAAAATGCTCTGTGTCAGAGAGGTTGCTTTACCAAATGTTAAAGTATTAGGTTGAAAAGAGACCAAGTGGATGAGTGAAAAAGATTATGCTGGGAATTGAACCTAAAGCCTTGAGTATTGAGCCTTACAAATGCAAGGTAAGTGGTTTACCACTGGACTATAACTTGACCACTGTGGTTCTTAAGAAAGTACCCTATATATGCAGTCACATAAGCCTAATCCCCAGCTACATACAAGGTGACACAGGAAGACCAGGACTTCAGGCCCAGGCAACATCATAAGATTTTTTGCATCATATTTAAAGCATAAAATAAGTATACACTATAGTGTATACAAGTAAATACACTGTTTTAATGTGTAATGACATCATTCTTTTGTAATGATTTATTATTTATGTTTATTTTATTTTCATTTGTGTTTTGTCTGTGTGAAGGTGTTGGATCCCATGGAACTAGAGTTATAGAGCGCACCATGTGGGCTCTGGGAATTGAACCCAGAGGGAAGAGCCTCAGCACTGATTCTAATTTTCAATCATTTGTTGTAGTTATTAAAAGAGTTGCTACTTATGAATACATGTGTTTGTTTGTTTGTTTGTTTGTTTGTTCATTTGTTTTTCTGAACTGGGCCCTCATATAACCCAGGCAGGCCTGGAAATCTAAACAGGTGATGTATGCATTTCCTGGTGTAGTGCTTTAACTTAAAAGTAAGATGAAATAAGTCCTTTCCTACCCAAGTTGGTTTCCATCACAATGTTTACCACAATATAAAGCAAGGTAACACTGAACTTGGTGACCAGAGTAGAGGGCTACTCTAGGCTGGTGACAAACGTGACCATGTTGTTTAGGGGGGAGCGTAGTAGAAGGGTTTGGAACTTTTGGGCTGAAAGATAAGGCTGCTTGAGGACATTGTTTCACACAGTCCGCTCATCGTGGAGACATTAGATCTACTCTGCAAACAGCACTAAAGGATAGTGTGATAGGCTACGATCATTTTTGAAAAGTGCTACACTACCTTTAAGAGGGATGAGGAATGGACCTTACATGAAATACCTAGTGAATGAAGAATGAACACTAAGGCAGTTTCTTCCAGTAGTATTAGCCTAAATGGAGGGAAATCCTTGTGATAAAGAAAGAAAGGAAGAAAGAAAGAAAGAAAGAAAGAAAGAAAGAAAGAAAGAAAGAAAGAAAGAAAGAAAGAAAGAAAGAAAGAAAGAAAGAAAGGAAGGGGGAAAAAGGGGAAGACTCCTCATTTAAACTAATACTATTCAAAATTCTTTGCATCACATTTGAGAATCCACATAAAGAAGACACATTGTAGGGTTTAAAATTATTGAGCATAAAATTTTATCAACAAATAAACAAGCCTTAGAAAGATGCAAAGAACTGGAAATGTTTATTAATCTCTTTGAAGGGCTGCTGCAATTCAATCATGTGGATGCCTCCCAGCTGGCAAGAAAACAGGATTGCTCAAAGGTTTCAGATTGAAAAGCCTCACACAGCTCTCTAGGCAAGAAGTTTGGCGGTGGTGCTGGAAAACCACAAAGACAAATTCCCCAATATTTATCATATGATTTGTATTCTGCAGCCATTTCCAGTCTCAGCGATAACAGTAGAAAGGCTGCAGTCAGAGTGCAGGAAGAGAATGCTTGAGCAAGAAGTTCCATACTGAGCACACCACAAAAGATCTGCTGGCAGCCTTTCTTACGAATCATTAAAACAGACAATTTACTTCTGGGCAAAAACACAACCAGAAAACCTTGGTTTTAAAGGATAACCATAATCTTACTGAATTTTTAAAAAATGGCATTTCTGCTTAAAGCTCCTGTGAACTGTTTCCCTTCAATATATGTTTATTTATGGAGAACGGTGTGGTCTGCAGCAAAGAGTACTACTAGAGCCAGTAGCAAAGGAAAGGATGGAGCCTGTTTCCTAATGCTAGTTTTAATATTTATAGAAACAGCAATGCCCTGTGGAAAAGGGACTGAAAAGATTCAGCTAAGAACTTTCTTTAAAGATGTAATTTTCATAGGATTATAACTTTTAACTTGAATCAGTAAACACATTTCAGGTTAATAAATTTTATTTATGTCATATTTTTATGTAAACTCATTCTGGGTCTATCTTAAAATATAGTTTATAGCTGGAAATGGGTCCCTATACTAATATCAAATGGTCATGTGTTCATCCTGTGTTAAAATAATTATAATTTAGTATTCAATTTAAAATCATCAAAAAAAAAAACCCCCCAAAAAACAGAAAATGAGCTACGCACCCCACAGCATGGCTTAGAATTTGAGTAACAGTCACTGTTCCCTCTGCTTTCCATGGCCACAGAGCAATTCAAACATTGCCTGGGTCTCATGCAAGGGAGTCAAATAAAATTAAGAAATTACATTTATTTTCTATTATCATGGCAAATTGACTAAGTTTCTCCCAATATTTACTAGAATTCTTGATAAATAACAAAGACTCAATTCATATTTGTGGAATAAATAAAAATAACATTTACTAAAAGTCCTGGATTCAAGGCATAAGATTTGTATTTAGTAACAGTATCACTGTTAGCCAATTCCTAGATATACTTAGTGATCATTATCGGCTTCATCTTTATTGTATTTTAAAATTGCTTGTTTTTGGACTATATTTTTCAAATGTCCAATTCTGCATAAAAGGCAACAAGCAAACAAACAAAAAACCCAGAAGACCTTTAATTCTGTTTATTTCCTATTTCTTTCATTTCACAATCTGTTTCTGTAAAGGAATTTCTGAAAACAGAGGTTTGCAGATAAGACTGCTAACATGAGAGTAGGCAGAAATAGAAATAGTATTTTAGATGCAAACCTTCCAGGTGTTTACGAAGGGAACCACAAGCACACTGATTTTAGAAAATCCATGAATCTGTATTTAGTATCCCAAGAACTGAGAAGCTGACAGCTCTCAAAGAATATTTACAGTAGACTCATAGCATGAAATTGACTAATAGTCCCTGTCTTAGTAACTAGCTCTTATTTTTCCAAGTTTCAAAGTAGGTCTACTGAAATCATACATATATATATGCACATATATGAAAATACTGCATTTGGCTGAGTTTATTATAACAAAAATGTAGCAATAAGAATATGTGAATATTTAAAAATGTAAATGCTGGAGTTTTAAAAAATAAACTCTTGTCTAGAACTGTTTTCTATTTTAATACTAAAATTCTAATAAGTGATAGAAGAAAAGAGGAGGAAAACCATAACAAGGAATCAGGGGAATAGTTTTTCAAAGCATATTCTTTGAATTCTCACCCGAGAGAATTGAACCCATTAAAAATGAAGCTAAGATTAATATTTTATAATCCATAAGATAAAATATATGTATTTTCTGAGGCAGAAGCTTTTCAAGTTTGCCAATTTGGAAATCATTATTTTCACTTGCTTACTTAAAAATTCTTTTGAATTGCTATTCAAACTCATGTGAGAAGCCCTGAAGCTAGCCTAGCTTCTGATTATCATATCTTGCATGTGGCTTTAGCTTTCTTCTCGGAGTATGCAGAAATAGAGACAGAATTTTTAAACCAAGAAATCATTCTCTCCTATCTTCCTCTCAGGACAAAGACAAGCACCCTGACTGGAGCAAGTGTGACTGTCTAATGACAAGAGAAACTGGATAAGGACTACAGGGGGAGACAGTGGGTCATAAAGACAGTTTGGGGAGAGGGACTTTGTGCTTTCACAAAGGTATGGTGCCAGGGCTAGACCAGGAGGGCATATGCATATACCTTTATCTCCAAGTCACTGGAAAGCACTGAAAGGATTTGGTTAGGCCTATGGAGTCACACAGTGTATTGGAGACTGGGGGTGATCAGATGTGCACCTTAAAGAAACTTTTTGGGTCACTAAGAATCTATTCTAGTGGACAAATCTGGGAGGTCAGGTGAAGATTGGGGAAGAAATAGATGCCGAGAAATGTAGAAATTCAAAGATAACTAGGAAGTAAGAAAGATAGGATAATTCTTTGTAGACGTGTAGAAGACAAAATAGTTAATACAGTCATCAAGATCCCTGGGTTTGCATGGTGAAACCGTTTATTATCTTAGAGAATGCAGCAGTAAGATCCACCTGCAGAGGAAGTGATGGTATACATTCTATTAAAACTGGAGGGCATGTGTGGGCATTTGGGACATATAAGCTGAGATATCCATGTGGATTGCCAAAAATATAATAGATATATGTATTTATAGAATTTATAGATGATCTACCTTCAAATGGTCATTGAAGCAATTGAAAAGAAAAGCATTACCCAGGAAGGAAACGCAAGAGAAACAAATGAAACAGCCATGCCAATGTTTGAAGGATGGGCTAAGCACATGCTGAAAGGTAGGAGAGAATCAGAAGGGGAAGGGTAGATTTGAAAAAAGGAGTAGTGCTTACTCCAAAGGCTGATCATAAGTCAAGATTCTGGTCAAAACTAGCCACTAAAGTAAGGGCACAGAAAAAGTCATTTGGGATTTAGGGCAAGAGCTGCCAGCTAAAAATGGTTAGTACTTGTGGAGGGTCATAGGGCAGGGACAGCCCTGGATAGTATACCCAGCTAATCATTCACCCAAAGCATGCTGATAAGGGAAGGGGAGAAAGCCAGTAGCGCTCAAAATCAGAAAAACAGAGACATATGTTGATGTAACTTTTAAGACAATAATAGCTAATAACATACTTCAGCTCTTTGTTATATTGGCTCTAATGATGCTCATAGAAGCCTGGGCATAATTATTCTACTTTATAGACAACAAAATACAATTCTAGAGAGTTAGAGGGGCTGATTGGATAATTTCCTTTACAAGAAAGACATGAAAGGACGGAAATCGATTTTCATGTATAGGAATGTGCCTTGTAAAGGGGGAACAAAACTAACAGGATGGGGAAACAAAGGTATGGGGAGGAGACTGGCAAAGTTATAGGATTGGAAGTAAGAGATGTCTGTCTATCAAGGAGTAAGAGCATCAGCCTCAGTATGAGGCAGCAATAGTAGGGTGGTATGGTTGAAGTATGGGCAAGGTTTCAATAGGCACTGAGGTGAACAGAAAATAACACTCTAACACTGACTACAGACCACAAAATGATGGCCATATATTCCTCCAGCAGCTGGAGATCAAGAACAAACAGTACTATTCATCAGTGGAACTACAGGGGTCCTTCTGTGCAGATGCAGGTCAGCGCAAAAGTGGCCACATTAAGTCTATCTGAGATAGCTCTGGAAGCTGGGATGTTGACTACATATTAGAGACACAGAAGACGTTGGAACCATCTAAACAGAAGAGAGGATGGGAAGCAGGGAAGATCCATTGTGTTCACACCTATTTTCACCTATTTTCTTCAAAAATAGAGTATGATTCTAGCTAATCAATTAAGCAAATAGGAAATGAATTGCATTCAAACTATTAAAAGAAAAAGATGGCGCTTATTGTGGGTGTTGATGGCTACTTTCTGCACTTCCTACTTAATCTTTCTATGTATGAAACTAAAACAGCTTTATGAAGCATCAGCTTAAAAACATCAAGCCTATTAATTTTATAGAAATAGTAGGCACATGAGAATAGGTAAAATAGGAGCTGTCTTAAGATTGTTTGCCATTATTACTGTAGAAGGAATGAGCTGGCTGATTAGCTAAAGCTGTACCACATAGCTTATCTTCCCCAGGGTTATTATTAATTGGAAAAGCGGAAAAGAAAAGGAGGAAAACAACGGGCCCTTAATTGAATTCCCAACCTGTATATGTTTTTGTGTGTGAAAGAGAATTCAGTCTTTGGGGAAATAAACTTATGAAGGACCACATATGCACTTTACAAATAAAACTACAGACTTAGGAATGCTAACTTGTCTGATACAGCTCAGCAGAGAGCAGAAGACAACAACACCTAATGAGAAAGAACATGTCTTCAGTCTCCTTCAGGATATCTCATTGACTGGCACACAGTTATGTAGCCTTACATTTGAAAGTTGCCTGAAATAATGCCAAGAAGGTTTGAATACACTATGAAGATTTCTTCACAAACCTAGATGTCAAAGTAAAAAATTCATTAATGGATCAATAGGTGGAATTATAGCATGAACCTCTTAAAGTTTTGCTTTTTGTTGTTGTGGTTGTTGTTGTTGGTTTGGTTTGGTTTGGTTTTTCGAGACAGTATTTCTCTGTATAGCCCTGGCTGTCCTGGAACTCACTTTGTAGACCAGGCTGGCCATGAACTCAGAAATCTGCTTGCCTCTGCCTCCCGAGTGCTGGCCTCTTAAAATTTTTAAATGATATTAACAAAAGCTGATTGAGGTGCTACATATTGTACATATTGTACTTGGTGCTGTTTGTACGAAATCAAAACTCTGAGACAAACCCCTTTTTCCCATAAGATTACAGGCAGTGAGTAGTGAGTGCTTCAAGGGCAACCCAAAGCTTCAGTCTGCATCAATCCATTTGAGTAGCAGATGTTTTACAAGTAGGCAAAAACAAGAAGAGAACAAAGGTCAAAAGAGAAGGAATGGAAAGAGGGGTAGAGGGACAGAAGGTGACAGAAAAGAGAGAGAGAAAAGATGGGAGATGAGAAGTAGAGAGAAAAAGGAAGGAGGAGGAGAGCGAGAGAGGTAGGGGAGGAGGAAGAGGAAAATAAGAAAGCAAAGGGAACTCTCAAGAAGCCAGAATCATAATTGAACCTGTTTATTTTCCAAAACTCCCTTCAAAACCTATCCCCAGTTGCCTCAGATCTCAGTCTAACTTAAAATTCTGGCAAGCCCCTTTGGCATCTCTCAAACACAATGCCAACTTCCAGAATGATATGTCACAGCTATGCCCATGCTTCTGTAAGACCCTAAAGAACAGGAGACACTAGCTCAGAGTAGGAAAGTCAATGCCACCGATAAGTGAGAGAATAGGAGGATGATAGGTGCCTGGCCTTTCCTCGTCCCTTCTGTTTAACCAGTTTTAACCTGTCTTTGGTAGGAATGGCTTGTCAACTACTTTTCCAATGTAAATTTCTGTTCCCTTCTTTTTGTGTAGCAATCCATGCAGGCAAAACATTTTCCCCTTTGATAAAAACGAAGGTCTTTAAGATGAGGCAAATGTAAAACAAGCAGACAGGAGACAGCAATGGTAGTTAGAACAGTTGTATCTGAGCAAGAAAAAGATATCTAGGAAACTCTAGCCATATGCCAGGCATAAATACTAGACTTGTCTAATCCTTCTAACAGTATTACGAGCTAATTACTATTATTAAGTCTATTTTATAGGTGTGAAAATGAAGCAGAGAGAACTCAAGTTTTCTCAAAAACATTAACTGGTACAACTGGGTCTTCCTTTTTTCAACCAACCTGCACTTATAGCTGAGTCCTGGGGTGGGGGGTGGGGTCCTTAAACAACTCCAGTGGGTGGCACAGTCAGAATGAGGCAAACAACTCACTTCAGTTCAGGGCTGTGAGATTCAGGCCCTTGTATCTCTCATTTCCTATTCACCACACACCTCTGTGGAGACTAGGAAACTCATTTCTCTCCCCCCATGTCTCTAGAGGAAGCATCACCAGGAGGCCAGCCAGTAGCTGAGCTTAATAGAACAGCAGACACAGGTGTTTTCCTCCCAGCCCCTAATTCAAGGTCATTTTCCCAGTCTTAGTTTCACTTACACTCCACCAGGCACCTCATTCTAAAATTTGATCTACTATAGCTGTCACCAGGGTGGGATGGGTGTGTGTGAGGAGGGAGTCGAGATGGAGCTTTCGGGCTTCTTAGAAGTAGCCCCAGTAGTTTGTCTGCTGTGGTAAAGAGGCTTGGGAGCCCTGTCTCAGATCAAGGCCCAATCAGAGGACAAGAGGAGGTGACTTCTTGGGGAAACAAATGGCATTCCAGTCCATGGTCCATCAAAACAGCCAGGTATAGTGGTACCCACAGATCCTCAAATGCCATAGGTTACTTAGAATTTCATTATCATTTTTGTGCTGTTTTGATGTACAGTAAATAAACCTGAAATACAAGAGAAACAAAGCTAACAGAAAGACCAGGGGGATCATAGCCATCAGGACAATGAAAAATTTTACTCTTTCACTTGCCAAATTTGTTGATGATGTCATCTCAGTATATGTAAAACTAATATGAAAGTTATCTCTTTCAAAGGCAATTTTTCTTTGATTAAATGTCTTTCTAGAAGCAACTAATGAAGACACATGGAGAGATGAGACAACATAGTCTAGACTCCCAGATTCTAGGTTTATTTTCTTACTGATTTTTCTGCAGTCGCCTGTGGGAGGAGATAGGTCACAGCAAAGCTGTGTGTTTACTCACTAGGTCACAAGATGACAGCATTGAAGTAAACTGGTTGATAACAATGGCACAGCAGGCTTCGGAGAATAAAAGCAGCAATCAGGATTGCCCTCAGCTCTACCTCCGTAGAGGTGTTCTTGGCTCTCTGTTCTCTCCGGAAAGCACCTCCGAGCTCCCACCTCCTTCCGTATTCCCCTAGGCCTGCAAACAGCTCCCTAACTCCCCCGGCTCCTGCAACAGCTGTCATTGAAGTTCGCCACTAGGGGCGCTCCGTTCTGTTTTGCCAGAACGCTCTGGTCTTTTGAGTAGAAAATTCAAAATCAGCCCTTCCCCCATCTTCTAACAGAGAAAAAAAAAAGACAGAATTATTTTTAAAGGGGTGTTTACTAGAAAGTGAATGGTGGGAAAAGTACAAAGTCATATACATAAATTATATTATGAAAAACAAATCCGTAATGTAAATCAGATCTAGCTATACATCTGCTTCCTGAAAAGATATTATAAATGCCTTTTCTAAGCCTGGACTAATGTGGGTGCTAAACCAATCCTCAGGGCCCCTAGACGAAGTACCTGACAGATGTGAGAAGTGTCTTGGCCCTCACCCCTCATCTCCTTTCTAGGAAGCTTTGTTGCTGGGTCAGGGGACTCTCCACTGCCCTTCTCAGTGCTTCCCCCTCAGGCCCAGAATTCAACATCTGGATTAAGGCCTTCCGGTGCCTACCTCACAGACGACTTCCTGTGCCCTTTGAGTGCATCTTTGAGGCCCACGGATTGTCTAGTCATCGGAGGCAGTTCATTAGGGAAATGGCCAGACTCGGCCTTCTCCCACCTGGATGCACAGCTTTCCACTCAGCCGTCCCAGGCATCTAATTTTCAGTCATTATAATCCATGTTCCCAATCAGTGTACAGCTGTTTGTCCCACCCTCTGTTGCCACTTTGTTTAATACAGTCACCGTTCCTGTTTTGGCTAGTTTCTTACCCTGTTCTTACAAATGGACAAAAGGCCACAGACGTCAGATACCATGATATGAGAAACTACCTCACATCTGATTCCCCATTAGATAGGCAGAAAAATACATCCTTCACACCTCAAAGTCCCCGGGCCCAAACCTCTGCCCCTGCATCTGGACTTCACTTAATTTCTCTCCCTCAGTTAGAAGCATCTCTAGCTGAAAACTCATTTGCAGATCCAAGATAATTGGCACATTCCAAATCCAATGAATGTTCATGCCACACTGCCTCAGGTTACCCACTCCCCTCTGCCCCAACTACTCTCTGGGCCCCCTCCTCAGGGAGTGATCTTGCGTAATCCTAGCCATCACAGTTTACAGCATCTAAATACCTTAACCATAGCTTAACAATAACACACATACAATAAGAGGAGGGTGGATCACTCACACAAGCTCTTACAGGAAAACAGGCAGCTCTCTCCCTGGTAAGAAAAATATGGGTCTCCACCCCACCACACAAAAAAATCCCAGGATGCCCCAGAATGCAGTTTCTTTTCTTCATGACGTGTTGTAAAGCACGTCAGCTGCTCCTTGTTGCTGTGCAGATCACCCAACATCGGGTCACTGAGAGACGGCAGCGCTTGCTCGCACAGCTGATAGGATTAGGAGCCCGACCCGTGCTTTGTCAGCCCTGACTGAGTCCAAGACAGCCCCGGCAGGCACACGCAGGTGAGACCTGAGGGAAAGGGCATGTGTAGAACTATGATTGTATGCTGCGAATGCTTCTCTTTGACAGTGGATCTGTATTGTCTTTTCTATGAAGTTTCAGTCTGGCGGAGGTGGGGGTCTCTGTCAATAAAACCTGTCCTTTATCATTCATCTGACTTCAGCAGTTGGCCACTTACATATGGCAAAATGTTTTTTGTGGAACTTGTATAAGATTATTATGTGAAAAGGCTCTGGCAATGTAAAGTTCTCTGCATATTAAAAGTATAGATTATTTCATTACAAATTTCACACAAAGACTACCTAGATTTGAGAAGTACCCAGACTTTGCTTTTCTTCCAATCCATTACACCGAATCTCCTATATTTCTTGCCAGGATTAGAGAGCTATATTATTTAAAATCTCTAAGGGTTCAAGCCTTCCAAAGCAATTTATGTTTTCTAAAAATCCAGGAAACATTCTTTTTTTTTTTTTGTCAAGAAAATGCCACAAAATTACAAATCAAGACAATACAAATACTTAAGTATAAAATGAAAGTGCTGCATAATAATAGACAGATGAAAGATGAATCTCTTAAACTATTAGATTATGTCTTTTGGATGCTATAATCCAAGTGTTACATTTCTCCTAATGACACGAGCAACACTTGAATGAATTAAAGACAACATAGATAATGATTATTTGTAAAAACTCGACTTTTAGAACAGCAGGAAAACAGGCTTGGCTTCCAAAAGTACAGAGCTCAGAGGCATCTAAACAGTAAACCATCAGCCTTTCCCTCGGTAAGGTTGCTATGGTGACAGCGAGGCTACCGCGCAGCATCTCAGTGCCTGCCCTTCTGCAGTAAAAAAGCTTTCCCTGAACACATGTTGGATTTTTTGAGACACACATCCCATCATTAAATACAAGGACAGCTTTATCTGAATCATTTGCTAAACAGGACTTGTATCTATGTTTTCATCCTGTACCAGTGGGCCCTATATGGGGTTGTGGAATTCATTTAGCAGTTATGCATTGATGCTACTGTATGGAAAGAATTGTGCCAGGCCATATTTACAATGTACAATGAAGACAAGTGAGGGGGGAGTTATGAAGTAGGATCATAACAGTTTTCCTAGGGCAAGCACAGGTGTCCTGCAGGGATCTGGGAGGTTTCCTGAAAGAAGATGTCTAAAATTAAACTTACTCTCTTTCAGAGTGGAGGAGGATGGGTGGGTAGAGTGTGAGAAATGTAAACAGGGTATCAGCACTGTGCAAAAGTCTAGAGGGAAAAGGGGCAAAGAACATGAGATCTCCAGAGAACTAAAGACTACAATTTGAATAACAGCCATGTGTGGATGGAGAGAGAACAGCGGGCTGAGGGGATGTGGGAAGGGCAGGGGACACCTGTAGGAGCAAACGCACCAGTCAAATCTTGAAAAGGCTAGGTGTCATCTTGAGAGGTTTCAGTACTGCCTGCAGGGAAACAGGGAGTTATTAAGGAGTTTAGTGGAGAAGCATAGTTCCACTTAGCTTTGCTTAACAGAGGTCTGAAGATCACCTCAGTGGTCAAACACTTTCTTGGCAGAGTACTTACTTAACAAGCACAAGACTCCCCCCTCCCCCTTCAATCTCCTGCACTACCACAAACAAAATGACACCAAAACAATATAGGAAAAAAAAAAAACAATCAAACCAAGCAAAATCAGGTGAAACTGTGAGCAATTTGTTTTCTATAAAAAGCTTTTTTGAAAACAAAGCAAACCCCGCCCCCCCCCCCCAAAAAAACTTAATTGGTTAGAAAAGAAGATGGTAAGCCTGGAAACAGAACAACTTCCTTGGCTTGCTTTGGAAATATCTCAGAGCAATCAGACTCCAAATGAAGATACCAAATGAGAACGAGGGCGGACGTGGGACAAGAGGGGTTGTATTTAAGTCCTGTTACCGGGGTAGAATGGAATAAGGTTTGAGTCACTATGAATGGTGCTGTTAGAAAGCAAAAGACTGGTTTGGAGGACAAGACAGAAACTGCCTCTGATCTTAGCAACTCTGTAGACAGTTTCTGCCTCTAAGGTCTCTACCACCAGTTTTCAGTTCTCAGGGAATTCAGAAGGCCACAGGTCATTCCTGTCTTGTAATTTACAACACCGGGCACATAGTTTTAGAAATAGTAAATTGTATCAATCCTCTTAGGCCTACCTTGGTGAGGTCCACAGTTAAGAGAGTTATGGGTTTAGAAAGGTTGAACTAGTCACTTCTGCTCCGGAGAATCTCAAGATTATGTCTCTGTTAAGTAGATCGAAAGGGGATAAGGATTTGTGGAATATAATCTTTTGGGGTTTTAGGAAGCAAACAAGTGGATTCCACTGATCTTTTAACTTTAGGATCTCTCTGAACTCAGTGCATTCCTGGTTTTCGGAGTTGGTATTCAAAGGAAAGCAAGCAGGACAGTGGAATGTGAGCTACATTACCTATAATCACAATCCCCAAACATAAGACCCCGGGTGTCAGAATGAGACTGGTCCCTGCTCACACGGCTACATAGAATACTCTCTACCTGAGTGAAGGCTGTGTAAGACATAAATGTTGAAAGCCAATCACCAAATAGGATTTGAGCATAGCACAGTAAGACTGTCAATCATTCTGTTCTCAGAGACATTTTGAGCGTATTAAACATGAGCTTTTTAAAGCATCACAAATGCCTTTTTCTGCCTGTCCTGTAAAAAAATATCTGCAGATACTGGACCAGCTGGATCTGACCTAGCTGCTCATTGGAAGGTTTTGCTTTGTCAATAGGATAGAGTTGTTTTCTTGTCTTCACTTATCCCTCCCAGCTGTCCTTCAGGTGGGTATTATTACCCCTCCTGTTCACAAGGGCCAAGTTGAAGAAGAGTCGCAGCTTGAAAGAACCTGTGTGTTGTTTCCTCTGCACACAGGAATTCCAGGGTCTCCTTTACTTGTAGTCAGGCAGCAGTTAAGAGAACTGGGAATGAGTCTGCCTGCTGTGTCTCAGGCTCCTGCCTCCTGGTGTCAGCTGTGTTTCCCTGCCACATTAGGCCTTCTAATGCAAACCCCTCCAAGGAGAACCGCAGTCTTGAAGGTCCTGCAACCTAAGTGCTGTATCAAACCGGTAGCATAGGCTTAGCTGGGTTTCAGGAGGACCAGGAGACCCCACCACACAACCACCCTCCGGCGAAGTCATTGTAGAGAATCATATGTTTACTTAAAACCTACAGGTTACAGGGGGACAGCGAGTGGGGAGGGTGACTTTCCCTCTTTCTCCATCTTAGCCGTCTGATGTCGCAGCTTTCTCAGCCTCTCCATTGGATTTTCACCCCCTGCCAATCCTGGACCAGTGGACACCTCTGGGCTGGCAGTGCTGCAAATAAGCCTCCGCCTGCCCGCAGTGGGTCAGGCTAGGCTTGGAAGGGAGGGGCGCTGAAAGTGGGACGTGGCGAGTGACCTGGTGGGTGCTGCGCTCCGAGGTGCTAGGCAGCTGTTCCGGGCCGCAGGTGAAGGCGGCGACCGGGAGGCGCCTCCGGAGCGGCCACGGGAGGTGGCACCACGTGCCCAGCGGGGCGGGGCGGCGGGCGCGCCCTCGGAGCGGAGCGCGACCGCTGGCGGGGACGCGGCGAGCCCGTTGCTGCTGCCGCACGCAGCCTCGGACTCAGTGCTGTCTCCTCCCTTGCTCGGTGCTCACAGGTGCCTCCTCCTGGACGGCGGCGGCGGCGGCAGCGGCAGCGGCGGCGCGGGGAGCCGGCAGGCAGCAGCGAAATGGGGCCCCTCCGAGAGAGCAAGGTAAGGGGACAAGCTCCGTGACAGGGTCAGAGGGTGCTTCAGTAAAAGGCAGGGTGGGCACAGCTTGCCTAGGAGAGGGCCAGGTGAGAGGTGGACGCTGGCGTTCAGGGTCCAAGCAATGAGTGGTGCTAAGTACAGCAGAGAAGCTAGAGGGTATTTCGATGGTGATGGGATGTAGCAGATAGGGAGGTGGCACTACAGGAAGAGATTTGGGGGATTAATATGATTTAAAAGATTGACTTTAGAGGGTTAATCCTAGCTCCTGAAGCTGTGGCTTGAGGTGAAGCTTTTAGCTGGTGTCATGTGTTTGCTTGAGTGTGTAATATGTAAAAGGCATTTGGTGTATTTGTGACTGAGAAATAAAGACTGCAGCGTGACAGTGACCCAGCTCATGAGTCTGCAGTGTGCCAAGCAGAGTGACTGGCGTGAGATACTTGCTGGGTGACTGATGGGCTAGACAGATCCAGAGGCTGGGTGTGGCTTACACCGAGAGGATGGCACAGATGCCTGAGCCAAATTCCAGGCTGCAAAGGGTTTTCCCTGTGGAGGCTTCTCAGAGGTGTTCATTTTGGCCTTGACCCTTCCTGGTAAGCGTAGGAAATAAGTAGGAGGTCATGTTGGGAAATGACATTTGCTATTTTAGCCAAAGCCCTCTTTCAGTTACAGAGGTCGGGAAGGAACTGTGGAATTTTTGCAAAATATAAAAAATAAAAAATAAAAATAAAAAAGCTCTTCTTGGGAATCTGGCTTAACACTGCCAAGTAGTGGTGACCCCAAAAATGCTCTGTCTGAGATTCTCTCTTCTAGATGATGTTTAGCCTTCACGTCTTTGAACCCCAGTTTCTTCATCTGTACAGAAGTACTTCAATAAGTGTTTATTGCAGAATGGGGTGTAAAGATCCATTATATGAGCTAATGGTGGAGACAAAACTTGTTTTTTATAATTGTTATTTACTTGTGTGGGGATGGGTATTGTGGGTGCCATGGCATGTGTGGATGTCAGAGAAAAACTTACAGGAGTCCTCTTCTTCTACCTTGTGTGTCCCAGGGATTGAACTCAGGTGGGCTGGCTCGGCTAGAAGCACCTTTACCTACTGAGCCATTTTTGATGTCAAGGAAAGGGACTTTTACATTGAAAACATTGTCAAAATATGGTTCTTAGGCATTTTTTAAAAACCAAAGTGTGGCAGGGTCTTAAAAATGGATTTCTAAAACGAGAAACTTTTCTTCTCCTGGTTGTCCTTTTGGAAAAGAAAAACCTAGATGTGATGTAAAAGGTGGAGCCATTTTCCTGGGGATTAGATGTGTTTGCTTTTCTGTTGGCAGCAAGTCTTGTGTACCAGGATATTAATGAATAATTAAGAGGCTGTCCGGAAGAGGAGAGATTTTAAAAATAAGTGTGTGTGATCCATTAGAAAAGAATTGTTCTCAGCATACATGTCTAGTGTGTGAGGAGACAGAAAAACAGAGGTGAAATTGTCAGCTAATTCGGGAATAACACACAAGAGTCTAAAGGAAAAGATAAACCAATAAGCATAGGTGCACTGTGAGAGCCTTGGAGCTTGAGCTACAATGCGATAGAAAGATAGAGTGAGGAGGTGAGCCAGGAATGGCTTGGAGATGTGGGATGGCATTTATGGTGATGGGTGGTGTGTGTGTGTGTGTGTGTGTGTGTGTGTGTGTCCTGTAGACTTGCACTGGTGATATTTACAGGCTCAAAAGGGAGCTTAGTTCAAACATAGTCACAGACTGCTGGACTGTTCAGAGAGGGCTCAGTGCTCAGAGATATGACCTCTCAGAAATTGAGGCTTACAAGGGCAGAGAGAAAATGATTGTTTTCTTTTGGCTTTCCAATTTGGAGAAGGAGCAGAGAGTGCAGCATCAGGAGAAGGAGATTTCCAGGAGCCGGATTCCCCGGTTGATTCTGCGGCCCCATCGGCCTCAGCAGCAGCAACAGCAGCAGAACAAGGTTTCCCCAGCCTCCGAGTCTCCCTTTTCGGAGGAAGAAAGTAGAGAGTTCAACCCCAGCAGCTCTGGACGCTCAGCAAGGACGATTAGCAGCAACAGCTTCTGCTCAGGTACACTAAGGCTATGAGCCCCTAGGGCGGGAAAGATGTGGCCTCTCAGCTAGAATTAGGCTTCTCCTATCCCCAAGACACTTGCACTGACCCTTTCTGGCTGTTGTAAGCTACCAATATAGCAGTTTTCTATGGTTCAGCCCAGTTAAATTTCTTACCATTTAGAATGTAAAATTCAACTTCTTTCTATCGTTTTAAAGTTTATTTTACTAAATCTAAAAACTACATTAGTTTTGGTTTTATACTAGCAATATCTATAATTCTAGGTATTCTTGGTTATGAAATACCCTAAATAAACTAACTTCTAACAAATGGAATAAAGATCAAGGACAATTCTACTACAGGTTTGGCCCTGTGGGGAAAAACCAAGGCTTATTACCAGCCAGACCTGATTCTCAGGATGAGCCGGAATCCCAGACCTACACTTAGATTGTATGTGATCTTGATCAGCTTGCTTAATTCTGGTGAACCTCAGTTGTTATAGCCATTAAATGGGACAATAAATACTGGTTGAGGATTCTGTATCTGAAATGCTTGGGAACCAAAATGTTTGCAGTTTTAGTTTTCAAATTTTGAAGTAGCATTGTATATGCATGTGTGTATGTGTATGTATATGTATATATGTATATATATGTGTGTGTCTATATACACCTATGAATATATATGCATACATATACATGAATGTACACATATTCACACACACATACACACACATATATATATATATATGTACACACATATTTTGTGATAAGAGTAAAATCTAAAGAATTCATTAACGTTTCATCTATATACTTCTTAACATATATCCCAAGGTATTTTTTAATTTGCCTATTTTTTGTATGTAATCTGTTACATGGCTTTTGGTGTCATTTTCTTCTACTCATCGACCTTGGGTTTATGTTAGTGCTCAAAGAGTTCCACATATACAGCATTTGGGATTTGGGTTACTAGTATTATGGATGCTTAACTATGCCTCTTTTGTAGAGTTTCTGAAAGATTCATTAGTATCATTTACCTAAGTGTTCCCCTACTACAGAGGTGCAATTTGGAGGTCTTTAAGATCTGATGGTTCTTCTTGTCATGAACTATGGTTGTCTCTTCAGCACATGACTAAGAATTTTCTTTAAGGTCAGAAGCATCGTTTAAGAACACAGATCTCTTCATAGTTCCTCAAATCTTACTGCTACCAATGGGCACCTCTGGTACTGAAGCACAACTTTAAAAAAATGTGGGTTTTTTGTTTGTTTTAAGAAATTTTAGGAATTTTGGTAAAATTTAAAGGACTGACTGACTTATGTTATAAAGGATGTTTTAGAATGTACAAAGTTTTCAAACTGATTAAAAGAACATGTGTGAGATGGGTGAGGGAATGCTGTGACCAATGTTCTAACTTAGCAGTGCACCAAAGTCTACTCCATTCAGAGCAGAAACAAGTGTTTAAAACAAGTGTCATGGTAAATATCGCTTCACACTTACAGCATGCATTCACAACAGTTATATTTTAGATATGTAGGTGCCTACTGTTTAAATGTTTCTCCTCCATGAAGCCTCAAAACTCCAATACATTCTAAAAACAGGTATCACAGTGTTACACTCTGAACTGAATTCCATTCCATTAGAATGAACAAATCTAGTTAAAACTCAATCATAGCTACTTAGCACTCTCCTGAGATGAAGAGCATGACTGGAAGCTAGTGGATGTGTGGCTGTCTACTTTAACACCATTTAACTCCATTGAAGAGTTCTGGGTTCACCCTGAATGAGTGTGCATAGGGCATGACTCCAGTTCTGTGTGTACAACTGGATTCCACACTTATTCCTGATAGCCTTTTCACATACTAACACTCCCTGTGACTGATTTCAAGGTGAGTATTTGTCAGAAGGAGTTCCTTAATAATAATAATAATATATATATATAGCTTTTATATATAGTCAAAACAAGTATATATACAGTTTTATATATAACTGTATACATAGTTGTTTTATATATAAACTTATTTATAGTATATATACAGTACTGCATATATAAATATATGTAAATATATAAATATATAAGTATTTATATGTATATACATATAAATTTATATGTATATGCTTATATACTATGTATATTTATATGTATATGGTTATATATAGTATATATGTATATAAACATATATACACATTTATATACATGTATATTTTATATACATATATACACATTTGTATATGTATATGTTTATATATATATAACTATATATAAATATACATAGTATGTAAACATATACATATATAACATATAACTATATATATAAAACTTTATGTGTGCAGTTATATATTTATATGGTTATATATATAAATATATAGTTATTAATAGCTTTATATAGTTTTATACATAGTTGTTTTGACTATATATAGTTATATATAACTATGTATATAGCACATATATATTATAAAATATAAAGACAAACAAGTAAAACTGTAAATTTTGATTGAGTCAGTCTCTCCTAGACCCATTTCCAGAATCACCCCTTCTTCCCTGAAGACCTGTCTCTCATGAAGACCATAATAGTAGACATGAAAATCGAAAGGGGATATTGATTCTTCTGCCATTAACTAGCTGAGAATTGAGTGGTAGACACATATAATTATGGGTGTCTACAAACCAGCCTTTCAATCCTCGGCCTTGTGCCTCGTCTCCAGACAGGGGTTCCTACCACTCCCTCTTCTCTCTCTAGCTTGCTGTGCTGGCAATTCCCCAAGGTTTGGGTCTGATGCCTTCCTTCCCCATCTTCCTTTCCTTTCCTGCAGAGCACTGATGAGTTCTACGAAGCTGCTGAGTGCTGCTCTGACTAAAATTGACAGCAGCAAGGCCTTTGGGGGATGTTAATGATGCTTTAGGAGGTCAGTCGGCTGGTGGAAAATAAATGGGTTTGGTTCTGTGGGGAACACTAATGCTGCAGGCAGTGAGGTAGAGAATGTAAAACATGTCCAGCCAGCAGGGGGAATCTCTGGTTTTAACTTAGACACTGGAATACTGAGGCCATGTTCTGGCCTCCATAGTCAGAGCTGTTAAACCAGACAACAAAAGACAAATGTTGACATGAGTTTAAAACTGCCATTATCTGTCAAAATGAAACCACCGGAACACATAACAGTGGCTAGTCACCAAAGCTTTCAGCCTGGAATGAACCTCTCTACATTAGTATTTGTTTGTTCAGAGTTCTTATATTCAGTACTGCAAAGGGACCATGGGGAGATAAAAGAAATTCTAATATTAAGAACTGAAAATTTAGAGGAAGGCATTACTTAAAACATCCTTCCTTAGGTTTAATTTGGGAATTATATTTTTCCCTAAATTTGGTATCAAAAAACATTAATTGCAAACATTATTTGTTATAAAATATTCATCTTTTGAAAGATAATTCATGTATAAGGTAATAAATTTATATATTGCTAAAGTTACCTAATATAAAAAGCTACCCCTTATGTTGATAAACTGGCATTCTATTGTTTCTGTAAAACCAAATATTTTCATAATAGATGGTCCCTATTTTCTGATGAAACTATGAGAGTTTTCTTACTGCTTCCTGTACTCCAATTATGTGTTCCTCTGCTAATTTTGTTGATCAGTGAAATTAAAAGTCTTACACCATTTCCAAAGTGACCTGCTCACTTTTACCCAGGGCCTCTTTTTCACCCCTGACTCCAACACATCCCTTCTTTCCTCCCAGGGGAACCTTGGAAAAGGAGCATTTAATGACTGGATAAGATATGATAAGACTGGATATGTTAATCTGTATGTTGTGTATATATCTAATTTTGGAGGGAAAGAGTTACGTATGACATTTCGCCAATCATTTGGGGCGTGTCACCAAAGAGGTTTTCTCTGAGTGGCTGCACCTCTGAGTGGGTGGAGTCTTGGAAGGTGAGCCTGTGCTTCGCATTTCATCAGTATGGGAGTGTTTTCAGACATGAGCATCATCTCAGCTAACCTAGAGTAGACCCTCAAGAACAGTTCTTGGATTTTTAGCTTTATGTAAATAGTGCACAGGAAGGAAGTACAGTTAATATTGTAGTATTAGTATTACAATACCTGCTTTCATGTACCTCTATTCTACCCAGTGTTTGTTTCATTTAGTAGAACATAGTTTTGACAGGGCATCATCATATCTCTGCCCAGGCCATCTTCCTTGTTTCTTTTATTTTAAATTAAGTATTTATTTCATTTACATTTCCAATGCTATCCCAAAAGTCCCTCCCACCCTCCCATACCCACTCCCCCACCCACCCACTCCTATGTCTTGGCCCTGGCATTCCCCTGTACTGAGGCATATAAGGTCTGCACGATGGCCACTGATGGCCAACCAGGCCATCTTCTGATACATATGCAGCTAGAGACACGAGCTCTTGGGGCTACTGGTTAATTCATATTGTTGTTCCACCTATAGGGTTGCAGATCCCCCCAGCTCCCTGGGTTCTTTCTCTAGCTCCTCCAATGGGGCCCTATGATCCCATCTTCCTTGTTTCTAATGTACCTATAAGAAGTGGTAAAGCCCACATTGGCAATTTGTGTTTTGGGTATGCCGTATGCCTACGGAATCTAGGCTTCTATTTATTTTTCTCCTTTTGAGGGTGGTAATGTGTACTTTATTTATTTTAATTCTTTCTTTAAATTCTTTTCTTTTTATTTTTTGTGATTATAACATATGTCACCATTTACCCTTTCCTTTCCTCCCTATAAACCCTCCCATATACCATTCCTTGCTCTTTTTCAAATTTATGACCTCTTTTTTGGGGGGGGAGGGGGTTGGAGGGAGATGAGGCGGTATAGCTGTGGGGTTTTGTTTGATTGGGTTTTGCTGTTGTTATTTTTGGTTATTAATGCCCTGTTTATTATTTTGTTATCACCCTTGTCACCATTAGGAAAGACTGAGGTAAATGTAACAGCTATCAGTCACCTGCTATAGTTAGCAGCCTGCTGTGCATTCCTCCTTGCTTAGTTGAGGCAATAATTACCCCCTTAGAATTGGAAGCAGATGGGCTGTTGAGGTTTAAGCTAGTTCTCCATGGGGTGCCTTGTAAACATGACAGGTGGAACAGATATTGCATATAGGACACTGGTTGTTTCAGGAGAGACTAGTAATTTCTCAGAATTATCTCTGATGTGTACGTGGAGATGAGATGCGTGAGCAAGTTTATGAGTTCTGTTAAAGAAAAAATATACCAAAGAGTCAAAAATCACACAATGCTTACCCTCTAACCTCAAGTGAGGGATTTGCAGAAAGTATTTGAATTTTTACAGTGGCTTGGATGAAATCGTTGACTGGCGCTGACCTCAAGGTAATCATTGTTGCTGTTTGTGGCAGAACAATTAAAGCAAATCATAGCCTGACTAACCCTGCTGAGGTATGACGAAACCTTCAGAAATTTGCCAGGCCTTGCCAAGCAAAAATATTTCTGCTTTGCTTTCATCTGGCTCGAGGAAACTTAGCATCTGGATAGAGTGAACCTTTGAACATGATGATTAGAGCTGAAGTGGACTGCTTCAAGTGACATGAACCACAATACCAAATTATACTAGCATTGAATGACTGCCAACCTGCTGTAAACTGAAAAACAAACACCCTAAGAATTGAAGATCAGTCGAATGGTTCTGAGGCCTAGACATTATAGCATAATATACATTTCAAGGACATACACCACATAAGTATATACCTAGTGGAATAGGTTATAAGTGTTGGGTCTATAAGCAGTATATCTTTGGACATGTTGTTACAGATAGCGAAGGATAAACTTTTTCCACTCAATTTTTTTAAAAACGTTAACAATGGGAACTGATGAATGTAACCATACTGAAGGAGATGAGCCACATCTAAGAGTAAGAGTGTCCCCAACCTGAAGAACCTGTACTTTTTTTTTTTTTTTTTTTTTTTTTGGTCTTTTTGAGACAGGGTTTCTCTGTATAGTGCTGGCTGTCCTGGAACTCACTTTGTAGACCAGGCTGGCCTCGAACTCAGAAATCCACCTGCCTCTGCCTCCCAAGTGCTGGGATTAAAGGCGTGAGCCACCACGCCCGGCTGAACCTGTACATTCTAAAGCTCTCACTGGTATGTTGTTTATCTGCTTTAAAGTCCCCAGTAAAACTTTACTTGTTTAAAATTTAGAGATTTGAGATCCCTCCTAAACCTGTCATCCTGGACTTTGAGAGCCTGAGAATTTTACAGGATTACTGGATTATTCTCTTGTGTGCCAAAGTCTCAGCCTCAAAAATTTATAGTCTGTGTCATGTGGGTAGAATTAGGCACAGGGTGGATGGAGATGCACAAAATCACACTATAAAATACACTAATATCAAAGACTGTCTTTGCCTCAGTATCTCCATTAACTATAGTTTCTGAGTCTGTGTAGACAACCTTCACACCCACAGTCTTATCAATAATACTTATATAATGGATTTAACCTGTGCCAGGTGGTAGAAAAATAATGGCGAGGAGAAAGGATTTTCTTAATTTTTTTTTCTCTGAAAATCTCTGGCTTTACTATCTGTCCCTAAACTTTTTACTCTCTTGTTTTCTTTCTTCAAGATGCGAATGACTTGTAGCAGGCTGAGTGTATGCAACACTCCTAGAACAAAGCCTGGAAACTCCATGGCTACAGTGAAAGAAGTCAAGGCAGAGAAACAGATGGGCTGTGAGTACTAGGAAACCCATCGTTTTACATGTTTCTGGCAACTCAGACTTATCCAGTAGGCATTTATTAGATGCTTGCTACAGAGGAGGAGGTGTGCTAAGACAACAAGAATGAATGGGGCACAACAGGGTTTAGAAAGACCATTCATTTTATTGCCTTAACTAGGATGCCTAAACAATAGGATAACAAACCTTTGGATGGGATCCCACACTGCTCCTTTACTTGCCCATTTAATGTCCCTGTCCCTTTTACCCATATCCGTACACCCTGCTGGCCTGAATTTGAGCTTGTTCCCTCACTTATTGTCAACATTGGCCTCTAACATTGCCTAAGTCTAACGTTTCAAAGAAGTATCATTGGTTAGCATGGTGTACTGGATAAACATAAACTTTGGCATCAGCAGAACTCACTAAAAGCATGAGATGAGATAGGAAGCAGTTTCGACTAGATTGGGAATAGCTTGCGTGCCATGCAAAAGTTTGATGTGTGAGATTAATTGTTCATACAAGAGCCAGATCAACGAATGACATAAACGGACAAAAGATACTGAAGGAGACTTTAAAACTAGATGATATGTGTGATACATCTTGGAAAAGATATACGTAGGCTGGAGTAGGAAGTCATGAAATGCAATGCAGAGCCTAGGTTATTTGTCAGTGTTCCACTTCTATATTATTGGGTGACTCCCTAGCATCCTCTATGCAGAAGCTGAATAGACCTCTATACTGTGCCCAATCCATAAGCAGTTTATCATCTGAGAACAGGAGGAGGGAAGAATTACCACCAAGTTGAGAAGATCTGTTGAGAAGAGGATACAATTGTAGTCATCCTTGAAGTAACACTCAGTGTCCACACTAATGCTTTGCCAACTTAAGCCACCATTCCTGTATTGGGGAGTGTAGTGTCTCCAAACACTAATGGAAATAAACTCCATAAAGAAGTCACACTCACTGCTCTGGGTAGCTGGTAGAGAGAGAAATTCAGAAAATACTTCTCTCAAAAGTTGGCATGTAAAGGCTTAGATGCTATTTAAGAGTTTGAGAAGCAGATAGTGGCATGACAAAAAGGGAAATCAGTGTATGTAAATGCCCTTACATGTATGTATGTATGTATGTATGTATGTAGAAGTCTTTAAAGTGCTCAACATATGGAGGGAACTGTGAAGAAGAGTAATTTCCCTAATCCTTCCTGCTCAGTCTGCACAACCCTGTGCAAAGCCAGCCAGCAGCTCAGAGTACAAGCCTGAAGTTGTTCAGCTGAGTTGTATTTCTCAGGCTGATTTGACATCCACTACCTCCATACTTTACCTTCAGGTGCTTTTATTCTGAGAAATTCCATCTCCAAGCTGCCAAATTGGAGACATGGGGAAGATCAAGTAAACAGAGCTACTAGGCATGCTTCTGTGTATGCTGACTTTCCTGACTTTCAAGCAAACTAGTTGCTTCAAAGCTCCTTTGCTATTCTACTTACCTGTGTCCTATTTTGAAGGTTCAACCCAGCCTTCCCTACATGAGAAAAAAGCCTCTGACTGAGTAGTGCAAAAGCACTGATAGATCAGCAACCTGGCTTGGGAGTCTCTTTGGGGTGGTTGCCTTGGCTCCTAGAGGAGGCCAGTGGTTTATCTTTGCAGAGAATCCAAACCACTTGGCAGTGTATGCCTGAACTCAATCTGCGACCCGGGCTGTATTCACCCCATCCCGGCAGGGCCTACCTTCTTCCCTTTGGCCTGATCCTGTGGATTTCTCTGGGCTCTTTTTCTTCAATAACTGACTGAGTTATCATCCTTCTGTCTTCTTTGTGGTTGCCTGTGTGGCTGGGATTCCCATGAAACACTAGCCTGACTCTCAGAATTCTAGAAGGCCTGTGATTCTTCAAGATTTAGGGGGAGAGATTCTAAAGTTCATTTTAAAAAGTATTCTAATTTAATTGAAAATTGATGAAAAACATTCCTTATTAAATGTGGAAGGGCATCTATCAGAGTAGATATGGTTTCATTTCTACAATTGATTTTGTTTTGCTTCTTGCGAGGCTGTGCTCATTTGTTGGGTAACTATGTACAGAGCATGTGCTATAGGAGAGGCACTGTTCTAATTGCTGAGCTGGAGCAATAACAATGCTAGTGGGGCCCTGACAGGTGCATGCTACCCAACACACGCATCTGCCATTCCTTGTCAACATGGAGAAATCCCTTTGCACAATACTCTAAGGACCATCTTTTATTGAAATCTTTCTTCTGTAGACACACATTTTGTATATGAATGTAACTTCCAAAATTTTAAGTTTTGCTTTATGACTGTCAGGAATTAGACTACTTAGGACCATGTTTCTTCCCTCATTCTCCTTTATCTTTTTCCTCTTTTTAAAAAATGTGAGCTTGTTGTGTTGTTGTTGTTCAGATTCTTCAGTACTAGAGAATCTGAGCAAAGCCTACCTTTTATCCCCAATCTCTAGCAATGGTTAAGAGCACTCGCTGCTCTTCTGGAGGCTCCAACGTGGATTCCCAGCAATCACATCTATAACTCTAGCTCCAGCCCACATGCAGACACATACACGTAATTAAAAATAAAATAATCTTTAACAAAAGTAAATATGATATACATATATCATATTACCTAAAACCATTACTTTTCCCAAATATTTGAAGTCTCAATGTTTCAAATGATGACCTACACAAAGAACAGTCCAGTGTTCCTTCTTTTCTGCTGTTTTATACCTTGCATTATTTTGACCACCACTGTCTTCGGATCTTTGGTATGAGAAGAACTAGAGAGCAGAGGGAAGGCCAGTATGTTGTTACAGCATGGTTTACTGTGATGCAGGCAGCCCCAGAAAGGTTTAGAGCTTCTTAAATATTGAGTTCTAGAGACTGAGAACTGGCTTCCTGGTCTGTCTCTGTCTCTCTTCTCTTCCTATTCATATATGTATTATGTGTATAGATATACACATAATACATATATATCTATACACATAATACATATATGAGTGTGAGTATAGATATATACACACACACACATATATATACACATGTATATGTATATACGTGTATATATATATATGTTTATATATACATATATACATGCATATATATGCATATCTATTTCTTAAGGAAAAAAAAAACCCTGAGACTTGAACAAGCCATGAGCCAGAAACAGTAAATAAAATGACATTGTTACAGAGAAATTCAGAGAGATCTGTTACTACCTAAAGCAATGGTTCTCTACCTTTCACAGGATTCTCCTAAGACTACTGGAAAACATAGAGATATACATCACAATTCACAACAGTGATTTTATGGCTGGAGGGGAGTGGGGTCATCACAAAATGAGGAGCTGCATTAAAGGGTTGAGAATTCGAAAGGTTGAGAAACCCTGTCCCTAAAGCCTCAGGGACAGCTGGACTCAGCATTTCTCCTACCAAGCTTACCTGTATCTCCAGTTTTGTAATTCAAACCCCCTCTCTCCCAGAACAGCTAGGCAAAAGTGTTCCCCTTATTAGTTTTGCCTTGATATTTTCCCTCCAGACTCCTTTCCCAGGGACAAGTTAAGCAACTTGAGTCTTGTGAGGGAAACCAAGTCACAGGCCTATGTTTCATACAATGGCCCCAGTCCTCCAGCTGAGAAAATGAACAGACTTTTTTCCATTCAGGTCCCTGTCCTGCCCCGTACTTCACCCATGGACTTTTAAGGGAGCACTCAGGGCTCCAAACTAGACCAGAAATCCTGGGAATGTTCATTTGTGAGATGATTATTTTTGTCTCCAAGAAACAGGGGAAGCATCCATTAAATAATTATTCCAATCTCCACTTGTTCTGGGAAACTCTGGTTCCATGACTGAGGGTGAGGTGCTCATCTGAGTAACTCAGACAAGCCATGTCTATCACCATTCAGAGAAAACAGTCTCTCTAGCCCCATTTTCCTGCAGCTATTATCCATTTGCTCTGTGTTTCTTCACAGCAATGTATCACCAGAACTTTTATCTCAACAATTTGCATCAACTAGTGTGTGTGTGGCCATGCTGGCAAGTCTTATTTCTCTGGTCTGCCACGTTTCCCTTGGCCTCCCAGCAATGCTCCACAGGTTGTCTTTCTCCTGTACTTTTGTGCCCCTCCCTCCCCAGTGGACATCCTGCCTGTTAGGTTATTCCATAGGCACTCTATCTCTACCTGACGTACATACCCCAGGGAATTTATGTAGTCTGTCTTTATGTTCCTGTCCTGTGAAGTGTGGTCATATTGAGTCCTTTCTTGCACTTCTTGCTCAATCTCACATGTATCTGTTCCACATCTCAAAGCCATGTTGAATCCATTCCTCAATGTTGCCACAGCAAAATCAAAATTTTTGTTTCACTGTTGACATACTCAGAAACTTGTTTTTCTTCATCCAGTAATGAACTGCCATATTACAACTTCAGGGAAAAATATGGAATATAACTTTGTTTCTTTGACATAAGTAAGTGTTTTCCATTCTTTTTCTAAATGTATCTTGAATACATTTACTTTTCTCATTTTTTCTAAACATTACCATCCCAATGAAGACATTGTTGTTCCTCGTTTATACAGCAGTCATGGCCTTTAGATGGGTATTTGCCTCTGACCTTTCATTCCTAAAGCAGGCCTGCAGCATACTGTTAGAGGAGACTCTGGCCTTGCCTATCCGGATTTAGACCACAGCTTTACCCACTCACTAATTACAAGCTTGGGACGGTGCCTCTATTGTACATGCCCAGGAATCCTGCTGATAATAGTGACTCTCTGAGGGGGACATTGGATTAAATTAGTAAAGATCTGTGTTAAGTGCTTAAAACAGTATTTAATGCTTACTATCAAGATGTGTTATCACCAACTAAGCCTGTTCCTCATTAGCACCAACCAGATTTTTGTCACTCCATGCCTAATGTGTTGAGATACTTGAGATGAGCTTAACTACTACAGCCTTGCACATGCCTTGGCTTCAACCTTCCTTCAATCACAGCAGCATTCATTGTCCCCATCACCTTCCTGTCACTGTCCTTAAGGGGCCATTTTATCATCTCAGAAGGGGTTTTAATACTCTTGTTTGCTTTTCTTGGAGGTATTTTACCTATTTTTCTCTAATAAGTTTTATTTTGTTCCTACCTCTTCCTCCATCCATCCTTCCTTCCTTCCTTCCTTCCTTCCTTCCTTCCTTCCTTTCTCTTCCCCGCCCCCACCCCACCCTGACCTCAATTCAAATGATCTCTTTAGGATCTTTCCATGACAAGCTATCTAATGAGGCTCATCCCCATTAGATAATGCCATGCAATGTGGTTCATTAATAGTACATTACACTCCTAAGTACCCTCTTTACATATTTTCCCACTTGCTTGTGTAATGTCTCTCCTCACTACCACAGTGTGAACTCTGTAAGGGAAAGCTCTGAGTGCTGGTTCTCATGGTGGCTTATAGAATACCTGGCACACTAGGAAATCAGAGGTTGTTATCAGAGAGGATGGATGGATAGATAGCATTATTATTTCTCAACACTGAACACAAGATAATAATTGTGCTTTGTGTTATTCTGAAGCAAAATTGGTATAGAGTATTCTATATGTGTGAGTTCTTACTATGAAAAGATGCTAATGTTGGGAGAATTAATAAAAGGTCTAGTAAAACATAGACTGCCAAAGTACGCTTTCTGCATAAATCACTTCATGGGTGGAGGAAGGAACCCTGCATTCACAAAAATATGGAAGCATTGCTTGCCTCAAATTTTCATGGTCTGTTTATTATGGGATGACTGCCTTCTGATAGATTTCTCTGTCTGTTTTTAATATGAACATTCTGAGAACTGCTGATGTTTCCTCTAAGGAAAGGAAAGGAAGTATTTTATTTTATTATTATTATTTTTCTGATTGACTCCTCCGGCTTTTCTTTTTTCTTTTTTTTTTCTCCTTTTCTTTTTTTTTTTTAATTGTTAATATTTTTTATTACATATTTTCCTCAATTACATTTCCAATGCTATCCCAAAAGTCCCCCATAGCGCCCCCCACTTCCCTACCCACCCATTCCCATTCTTTTGGCCCTGGCATTCCCCTATATTGGGGCATATAAAGTTTGCAAGTCCAATGGGCCTCTCTTTCCAGTGATAGCACCCAAGATATAAGATACAATTTGCTAAACGCATGAAACTCAAGAAGAATGAAGACCAAAGTGTGGACACTGTGCCCCTTCTTAGAATTGGGAACAAAACACCCAGGGAAGGAGTTACAGAGACAAAGCTCGTAGCTGTGATGAAAGGATGGACCATTTAGAGACTGCTGTATCCAGGGATCCGTCCCATAATCAGCTTCTAAACGCTGACACCATTGCATACACTAGCAAGATTTTACTGAAAGGACCCAAATATAGCTGTCTCTTGTGAGACGATGCCGGGGCCTAGCAAACACAGGAGTGGATGTTCACAGTCAGCTATTGGATGTATCACAGGGCTCCCAATGGAGAAGCTAGAGAAAGTACCCAAGGAGCTAAAGGGATCTGCAACCCTATTGTTGGAACAACATGATGTACTAACCAGAACCCTGGAGCTCTTGTCTCTAGCTGCATATGTATCGAAAGATGGCCTAGTCGGCCATCACTGGAAAGAGAGGCCCATTGGACTTGCAAACTTTATATGCCCCAATATAGGGGAATGCCAGGGCCAAAAGAATGGGAATGGGTGGGTAGGGAAGTGGGGGGCGCTATGGGGGACTTTTGGGATAGTATTGGAAATGTAATTGAGGAAAATATGTAATAAAAATATTAAAAAAAGAAAAGAAAAGCTCTTGTGCCCTCTCATCTGGGCATCTTAACTTCATGGTTGCATCCTGGCTAACTCTGTTCAGTCTCTTCTCCCATTATCATCATGGTATCCATCAGCATGAAGAGATGCCCAGACCAGCCCTTCACTCCAAAGCTTTGAGAAGTCCCCTTTGTAGGTGGACTTTGCATCGTGCCTCCATCTCATGTGCCCCAAGACAGTGTGTACTCAGAAATTCCACTAGCTGTCTTCTCTACAGGTTTTAAGCTACACTTATTTCTAGGAATATCCCACATGAACAAACAAATATTTCTTTGTTCTTACAAATATACAAATACTACCACACACATGGCACACATACATATTCACATGCACACATGTATCTTGATATGGCTAGCTTCTGTTCATTAAGACTCAGTTCAGGCTCCTCAACACAAAATTGCCCACTAATTCTGTCCATGCTCATCATCTGTGTATCATGTGCACCTCCAACAAAAGTCCCATCATAGAGATAACTATGGTTATGGCTATGGGAATAGAAACAAGCATGAGTGTAAATGTAGGTAATCGCTTTATGACTTTATTGGCTACCCTGAACTGTTTTTGCCTCTGACTTATTTTCCAGTTCATGAGTTCCTATAAGACCAAATTATCTCATATCCATCTGACTTCTACTTGCATGGAATTTGAAACAAAGAATATGACTGATTTTTATTAAGTGATTATTCTGTCTATGTGTGCTGGTTCAGATATGCTTGGCCCAGGGGGTAGCACTATTAGAAGATATGGCCTTGTTGGAGTAGGTGTGGCCTTATTGGAAAAAGAATGTCACTGTGGGCATGGACTTTAAGACCCTCATCCTAGCTACCTGAAAGTCAGTCTTCTCCTGCTCACCTTTGGAACAAGATGTTGAACTCTCAGCTCCTCCTGCACCATATCTGCTTGGATGTCATCATGCTCCCACCTTGATGATAATAAACTGAGTCTCTGAATCTGTAAGCCAGCTCCAATTAAATGTTGTCCTTATAAGAAAAAAAAAAAAAAAAAGAAAGTGGACAGCCTTGTCTAGTCCCTGATTTTAGAGGGATTGCTTCAAGCTTCTCACCATTTACTTTGATGTTGGCTACTGGTTTGCTGTAGATTGCTTTTATCATGTTTAGGTATGGGCCTTGAATTCCTGATCTTTCCAAGACTTTTATCATGAATGGGTGTTGGATCTTGTCAAATGCTTTTTCCGCATCTAACGAGATGATCATGTGGTTTTTGTCTTTGAGTTTGTTTATATACTGGATTATGTTGATGGATTTCCATATATTGAACCATCCCTGCATCCCTGGGATGAAACCTACTTGGTCAGGATGGATGATTGTTTTGATGTGTTCTTGGATTCGGTTAGCAAGAACTTTATTGAGGATTTTTGCATCAATATTCATAAGGGATATTGGTCTGAAGTTTTCTATCTTTGTTGGGTCTTTTTGTGGTTTAGGTATCTGAGTAATTGTGGCTTCATAGAATGAGTTGGGTAGAGTACCTTCTGTTTCAATTTTGTGGAATAGTTTGTGAAGAACTGGGATTAGATCTTCTTTGAAGGTCTGATAGAACTCTGCACTAAACCCATCTGGTCCTGGGCTTTTTTTGGTTGGGAGACTATTAATGACTGCTTCTATTTCTTTGGGGGATATAGGGCTGTTTAGATCATTAACCTGATCTTGGTTCAACTTTGGTACCTGGTACCTGTCTAGGAACTTCTCCATTTCATCCAGGTTCTCCAGTTTTGTTGAGTATAGCCTTTGGAAGAAGGATCTGATGGTGTTTTGGATGTCTTCAGGATCTGTTGTTATGTCTCCTTTTTCATTTCTGATTTTGTTAATTAGAATGCTTTCCCTATGCCCTCTAGTGAGTCTGGCTAAGGGTTTATCTATCTTGTTGATTTTCTCAAAGAACCAGCTCCTTGATTGGTTGATTCTTTGAATATTTCTTCTTGTTTCCACTTGATTGATTTCGCCCCTGAGTTTGATTATTTCCTGCTGTCTACTCCTTTTGGGT
Organism: Mus caroli; assembly: GCF_978045245.1. Classification (NCBI taxonomy): domain Eukaryota; kingdom Metazoa; phylum Chordata; class Mammalia; order Rodentia; family Muridae; genus Mus; species Mus caroli. The sequence goes on from NW_028227271.1 coordinate 59,725,171, forward strand.
GAATTTGCTTCCTTTTGTTCTAGTGCTTTTAGGTGTGTTGTCAAGCTGCTAATGTGTGCTCTTTCTAGTTTCTTTTTGGAGGCAGTCAGAGCTATGAGTTTTCCTCTTAGAAATGCTTTCATTGCGTCCCATAAATTTGGGTATGTTGTGGCTTCATTTTCATTGAACTCTAAAAAGTCCTTAATTTCTTTCTTTATTCCTTCCTTGACCAAGGTATCATTGAGAAGAGTGTTGTTCAGTTTCCACGTGAAGGTTGGCTTTCTATTATTTATTTTGTTATTGAAGATCAGCCTTAGTCCATGGTGATCTGATAGGATGCATGGGACAATTTCAATATTTTTGTATCTGTTGAGGCCTGTTTTGTGCCCAATTACGTGGTCAATTTTGGAGAAGGTACCATGAGGTGCTGAGAAGAAGGTATATCCTTTTGTTTTAGGGTAAAATGTTCTGTAGATATCTGCCAGATCCATTTGATCCATAACTTCTGTTAGTTTCACTGTGTCCCTGTTTAGTTTCTGTTTCCATGAACTGTCCATTGGTGAAAGTGGTGTGTTGAAGTCTCCCACTATTATTGTATGAGGTGCAATGTGTGCTTTGAGATTTACTAAAGTGTCTTTAATGAATGAGGCTGCCTTTGTATTTGGAGCATAGATATTCAGGATTGATAGTTCCTCTTGGAGGATTTTACCTTTGATGAGTATGAAGTGCCCCTCCCTGTCTTTTTTGATGACTTTGGGTTGGAAGTCAATCTTATCAGATATTAGAATGGCTACTCCAGCTTGTTTCTTCATACCATTTGCTTGGAAAATTGTTTTCCAGCCTTTCATTCTGAGGTAGTGTCTATCTTTTTCTCTGAGATGAGTTTCCTGTAAGCAGCAAAATGTTGGGTCTTGTTTGTGTAGCCAGTTTGTTAGTCTATGTCTTTTTATCGGGGAGTTGAGACCATTGATATTAAGAGATATTAAGGAAAAGTAATTGTTGTTTCCTGTTATTTTTGTTGTTAAAGTTGGCATTCTGTTCTTGTGGCTGTCTTCTTTTAGGTTTGTTGAGGGATTACCTTCTTATTGTTTCTAGGGCGTGGTTCCCGTCCTTGTATTGGTTTTTTCCTGTTATTATCCTTTGAAGGGCTGGATTCGTGGAGAGATAATGTGTGAATTTGGTTTTGTCGTGGAATACTTTGGTTTCTCCATCTATGTTAATTGAGAGTTTGGCTGGGTATAGTAGCCTGGGCTGGAATTTGTGTTCTTTTAGTGTCTGTATAACATCCGTCCAGGATCTTCTGGCTTTCATAGTCTCTGGTGAAAAATCTGGTGTAATTCTGATAGGCTTGCCTTTATATGTTACTTGGCCTTTTTCTCTTACTGCTTTTAGTATTCTATCTTTATTTAGTGCATTTGTTGTTCTGATTATTATGTGTCGGGAGGTATTCCTTTTCTGGTCCAGCCTATTTGGAGTTCTGTAGGCTTCTTGTATGTTCATGGGCATCTCTTTCTTTAGATTTGGGAAATTTTCTTCTATAATTTTGTTGAAGATGTTTACTGGTCCTTTGAGTTGAAAATCTTCATTCTCATCCACTCCTATTATCCGTAGGTTTGGTCTTCTCATTGTGTCCTGTATTTCCTGGATGTTTTGAGTTAGGATCTTTTTGCATTTTCCATTTTCCTTGATTGTTGTGACGATGTTCTCTATGCAATCTTCTGCACCTGAGATTCTCTCTTCCATCTCTTGTATTCTGTTGCTGGTGCTCGCATCTATGGTCCCAGATTTCTTTCCTAGGGTTTCTATCTCCAGTGTTGCCTCATTTTGGGTTTTCTTTATTGTGTCTACTTCCCTTTTTAGGTCTAGTATGGTTTTGTTCATTTCCATCATCTGATTGGATGTGTTTTCCTGTTTCTCTTTAAGGACTTCTACCAGTTTGGTTGTGTTTTCCTGTTTTTCTTTAAGGACTTGTAACTCTTTAGCCATGTTCTCCTGTAGTTCTTTAAAGTCCTTCTTGATGTCCTCTATCATCATCATGAGATATGCTTTTAAATCCAGGTCTAGCTTTTCAGGTGTGTTGGGGTGCCCTGGACTGGGCGAAGTGGGAGTGCTGGGTCCTGATGATGGTGAGTGGTCTTGGTTTCTGTTAGTAAGATTCTTACATTTACCTCTCGCCATCTGGTAATCTCTGGAGTTGTTATATTTGTCTCTGTTCAGAGGTTGTTCTTCTGGTGATTCTGAGTATCGTCTGTCAGCAGACCTGGGAGACAGGCTCTCTCCTCTGAGTTTCAGTGGTTAGAGCACTCCCTGCTGACAAGCTTTCCTCTTAAAGGGAAGGTGTACAGATATCTGGCGTTTGGACCTTCTCCTGGCCGAAGAAGAAGGCCGAAAACAGGACCTTTCCCAGATGCTGTGTTGCTTTGGCAGGTCACAGAAGCTGTCAGCTTCTGTGGTGCACACTCTCAGCTGTGCAGACTAAGTTCCTAAGTTCAGAGGAGTCCTGGATCCAAGATGTGCTCCCTGCTCCTGAGGCAGAGGGCTCCTGTGCAGGGCAGAATACAGTCTTCCAGCTGGGAGGGTGCCGGATGTCTGCAGCCCCAAAAGGGTGCTGCCTCAGCGGCTCTGTGGCTCCCGCCTGTCCCAGAAGCTGTCTGCCTCTGTGGTCCTTACTCTCACCTCTGCAGACTAAGTTCGGCGGAGCCCCGGAGCCAAGATGGCGCTCCCTGCAGGGCGGATCACTGTCCTCCGGCTGGGAGGGTGCTGGGTGTCTGCAGCCCCAAAAGGGTGCTGCCTCAGAGACTCTGTGGCTCCCGCCTGTCCCAGAAGCTGTCTGCCTCTGTGGTCCTCACTCTCACCTCTGCAGACTAAGTTCGGCGGAGTCCCGGAGCCAAGATGGCGCTCCCTGCAGGGTGGATCACTGTCCTCCCACTGGGAGGGTGCTGGATGTCTGCAGCCCCAAAAGGGTGCTGCCTCAGCGACTCTGTGGCTCCCGCCTGTCCCAGAAGCTGTCTGCCTCTGTGGTCCTCACTCTCACCTCTGCAGACTAAGTTCGGCGGAGTCCCGGAGCCAAGATGGTGCTCCCTGCAGGAGCCAAGATGGTGCTCCCTGCAGGGCAAGATGGTGCACTGTCCTCCGGCTGGGAGGGTGCGGCTGAAAAGAAGTATTTTAAAGATACATGTTTTTCATATAACTCTAAATCAACTACTTCATCTCTGTAACTAGGAAATTCTCTTCTCAGAGCACCGAGTCCTATACATAATAATTATATCCTATAACTGTTAGAATTATATGGCAGACATGAGCATGCTACTTTATTTCCTCGCCTATGTCCTTCAGTGTATGCTGTGAGGTTAGATTCCACAGGGTTCATATTAACCATGAATTTAAGCTTTGATAATTTATATGCATTTATCAAACTATCTTCAAAAATACACTATTTGGAGCAATTGTATTAACAGCATCTGGTACATAGTAGGTATTCAATAACTGTTTGCTGAAGGAATGTCAATCGATGACTCTTTGTGAGAATAAAGCAAACTCCATATTACTCCAAGTAATGCTTCCTTATAATGGCAGTGATTCTCCTTTAATGTATGCGACTGAAGTCTGAGCAACATTCAAGCATAACTGAATGTCTCAAGACATTTGGATACAAAAACCGTATTTTCTACTGACTGATGTTAATAAATTTAAATGTGTCTTCTGGAATTATTTAGTTCAACATTTTGCAAAGCAAATGAGCTCTGAGATCATCTATATTCAAACAAAGGCCAGGAGGCTTAGAGATATACTTCTTATACTTTGACATATCATTTTATTTATAATGTCTGAGAGTTGGTAGAGGGGTGCAATTGTTGGTTTGGATTGATTTATTTTTGATTTGGTTTGCTTTGTTTTCTTTGAGACAGGTTTTCCCTGTGTAGCACTGGCTGCCCTGGAACTTAATTTGTAGACCAGGCTGGCCTCAAATTTAGAGATTCACTTGCTTCTGCCTCTCAATTGCTGGAATAAAAGGCCTGTGCTACCATACCCACCTCTGAGAGCTGGTGTTTTAATGTTGTAAAATTCTAACAATTCTATGTAATTGGTACTAGGACATTTAAGTAAGGGTTGGCTATCATAGCTGCTATCAAGTGTGTTTGGTGACACTGGTTGCTAGGTATACTTGTTAAATATCAGGAAATTTTATATTACACATCTACACACACATGTAAACATTTTGGTGATATTAAGATTTTAAAAGTATAAATTACCTTGCCAAACTATTTAGTTCTTTCAAATTTCTATGTAAAAGCACTGGAAACCTAATAAAATGACTAATTTCCTAAAAATATAATAAAATAATAGTTACAATCTAACCTTGACAATGAACTTTGTAAAGAATTCCAGATATATTTAATAAAAATGAAAAATGAAACTATAGTAATCTTGGAAATAATGTGGCTCTTTATCTAGTTGATCTTTAAATAGAAAATATTTGAAGCATGTATAAAGATTATTGAAAGATGCTGATAATGGTGGTGCACGCCTTTAATCCCAGCACTTGGGAGGCAGAGGCAGGTGGATCTCTGTAAGTTTGAGGCCAGCCTGGTCTACAAACCAAGTCTGAGAAAGCCAGGGCTCTGTTACACAGGGAAACATGTTCTCAAAAATTATTGAAAGAAAATAAACATTTGTAGAGACTTGGCAAAATATGAAATATTTGAATGTTCAAAAGATTATGAGGGTAAAAGTTAAAATACTGAGTTAATGCAATATATATTAAATGCTGTGTGTGTATTATATATACATACATATATATATATTTTAAGAAACTCTGAATGCGCAAATAGAAAAGACATGAACAAGTCATGTTCTATGTACAGAAGGCAACAATCCAATATATGAAATACATGAAGTTTAATGACAAAAACATGTAAATTACAACATCAAAGCATCATATGTAATTATTAATGTGAGAAATTACAAGCAAAAGAATATTGTCAGGAATTCAGCAAGATATTAGAGAACAGAAATATAAATTATCTCAATGTTTATGGAGACTGTAGTAATTCTATTAGACATACATTCTACATGCTAATCAGACTTGGCTGAAAATATATCTGTAAGATGTAAAAGCAATTTTAACAATAGTGACAAAAATGAAACCTTAAAATAAGCTATAAAATGAAAATGGTCTTTAAAATTCCATATCTTGCCTAATTTGAATAGACTTAAAGATAATAAACTTAATAAAATAGAGCTATAAAATAAAAATAATAAAATGTAATAATACTTTTAAAAATTAAATAGATATGCCTGGTAGCATTTTTTTTTCTTCCCAGCACTAAGGAAGCAGAGGTAGACAGATCTCTGTGAGTTCAAAGCCAGACTAGTCAACATGGAGAGTGTTTGGCCAAGCCGGACTAAGTAGTAAGAACCTGTTCCCCCCAAAATAAAACAAGAAATGAATTACATCAAAACTTTTAAAAGCATACTTAAAATTAGATTAGTATAGCATAATAAGTTCATTGTCAATTTCATCCAGATTAAAATGTGGATGCTAATTTTGTTGTGTCTATTCTGTTACTCATTTTGAAGCAAATCTCTAGAGATTTACTACAAGTCTCTACCTGCCTCAATACCATTTCTGAATGCATGTAAACATTTTATGATGTAAGCACAGAACTATTTAAATCACTAGTAGAATTAACATAATGGTATAGAACATGGAAATATCCCCAATTGTTTCAGAAGAATCTGTGTACTTCCTCATGGTATCAAATTTTGTGAAAAACCAATTAGTGAATATTTTTAACTTTGCTGGGCAGACAGCCTTTGCTGCCGCCCTGCTGTTGTTCCTAGTAAGCCACCCCACTCCATGCAGATGAGCAGGGTGAAAGTGTTTCAATAATACTTTATTTTTATAAGCACTCAGAACTAGATTTGGCCTGCAGGCTGAAGTTGCCACTGATTTAACTGTGTATTGTGGAAGATAAACATTAGCTTTAAAATGTTGATTAGCTGTAGGGACAGGGTTTTTTTTTTTTTTGGGGGGGGTTGCTTTTTTATGTGTGGTAAGAATACTTCATAGGGAGTCCTTTCCTTTGGCTTTGGTTGCAGTGTGGGGGACCCTGTACTTGGCAGACAAGTTACATCCCCAGCCTCCTTGCATCTCGCAGGTCCTCAGAAGATGCATACTGATTGTCAGCACAGTATTGGTGATTCCAAGTGGATACATTTGGGGAATGCCTGTTCTTACTATAAATCTTAGCTCTTTGTCTATGACTTCATTCCTTCATCTTACTGCCTAACTCAATTCTTTCATTACAACTTACATAAAAGTAATTTTCTAGTGTTCTGCCTACTTTCCTTAGCCAAAAGGCTTTTATAAGAAGAAAAAGGACTTTGCAAAGGACTTTCAGATCAGATCCACTGAATGAAATACAGCATATATTGCTTGCTTTTTGCAGTCAATGTATCCGATGATTCTTTTAATGGACAATTTTTGTTTGAGTCAGTATCCATGTAGACCAAGCTGGGCTCAGACTTGCTGTGTAAGCACATATGACCTTAACTTTCTGATCCTCCTGCCCCCAACTTCTGAATGCTAGTATCACAGACTTTCCCCACCAGAGCTGGATGATTGCTGTGCTGTAGATCAAACCCAGAGCTAGATAACCCCTGAGCTGCATCCTAGATCTTAGTGGACAGTTTCCTACAGCATCCCTTCCAGTTATTTCTAGAGCATTCTGCAGAATGAAGAGGGCCTTTCTCTGCTTGTTTTCATTTTGTCTGTGTGAAAATTAACTCACAGATTTTTCTATATGATCGCTATCACTCATTTCCAGTCTTTACTCTTTTCACTGCTCAAGCCTCTCATCCTTGGCCAAAGGAGCCGTATTTTGGTCTTGTTAATATTCCGCAGCTTCTGTCTTGCTAAGCTGTCAGGCTCCAGGTGGAAATGCCCCCTAGCTTTAATATTTAATCTATTAATATTTATTAAAACATTTATAAACAGCAAGCAAGTAAAGCATATTTGTTGTTATGGTTTTTAATCTAATGAATCAAATAGGCCAAATTGTTCTCTTTTTTTCCCTAGGTAACAATTACAATTTTTTTTATTATTTATTTACTTATTTATATGTACTAGTACTAATTTTAAAATTGTTAAGTTCAATTAAAGTTTTTAATATAAATAGAAGATTTTTTTAAATTTCTTTACTTTTATAAATTCCCACAGCAAATTTAAAATAAGATTAAAATTACTTTATAGAATACATAAACATACTTTTTTTTATACTTGTAGGCAGCCATATAACTTTAACTATACTGAATGGTCTCAGAAAACAAAATGGCTCCCCCTACCCAAATAAGCTTTTTAACATCCAGGCAATAGAACTACAATAGCTCTCAGTCTCCCCCAGCTATCTTTACAGACCTTAAGGACTTTTCTCTCAATCAGCTGTGTGGAAACTAGTCTGTGGGTGTGTTTCTTTATTTGTTATCATGCTTTACATAGACAGCAACTTCCAAGGGTTCATGAGACTCTCAGTATTTTTCCCCTGCTCTTAATTCCATATGGACAGATGCTAAACAACTGAACAATCACATTACCACCACCACCACCACCACCACCACCACCACCACCACCACCACCAGCAGCAGCAGCAGCAACAACAACAACAGAAATACCTCTTGTAATCCTCCTGTCTTAGCCTTCTTTTGTTGGGTTTTTGATTGTTTGTTTGTTTGTTTTAGCTTAGTTTGGGCTTTGTTTTTTTAAAAACAAGGTCTCTATAGCTTTGGCTATCCTGGAACTCATTATGTAAACCAGGCTGGCCTTGAATTCAGATATCCACCTGCCTCTACCTCTACTTCCACCATGCCTGGCCCCCAACTTAGCCTCCTAAGTGCCCTAATTTTAGGTATGTGAAACCAAAATTGGAAGACCCATTTCTTAATATATAAATTAAACAAAATTTAAATTATTCAACTTCGTTGTAGGTGGTGATCACTTAGGTATAGTCTTAAGCCAGATTGCTTTTACCTAACTTCTAAAAGTAGCCATCCTGATCCTATCTAGTGGGAATTCAAATTATAGACCCCAGAAGGAAATTACCCCATATTTTAAAATAAATCTCATTGTGTAAAGTAGTCCTGGTTCTTTAAAATATAGGAGCTATGCTTGTTAGTTTTTATTGCCAACGTGACACAACCTAGAGTCATGTGAGAAGAGTGAACCTAAACTGAAGGCTGCCTGCATCACATTGGCCTAGGGATATTTTCTTGATTGGTAATCCATGTAGGAAAACACAGCCAACTATACCATCCCTAAGCAGGCAGTGCCAGGTTCTATAAGACAGCCAGCTGAACATGAGCCATTGAGTGAATCAGGAAGAAGTCTTCTATATCTTCTGCTTGATTTCCTGTGCTGACTTCCTTCAATGACCCACTGACTTGGAAGGGTAAGCTATAGTCAACCCTTCACTCCCCTAAGTTGATTTTGCCTGTGGTTTTTATCAAGTGCTCTAGAACAGGCATACCTACTATAAATGAAAGAAATGTAAACATTCAGTTGCATAATAGTATGTGTGTGTGTGTGTGTGTGTGTGTGTTTTCAATTCCTCTCCCTCCAGTAGACCAACAGTTGTCCACAGCTTCTTCCCAAAGCCTCATCTTGACCTACCAGCAACCTGAATCTGTAAGGATTTCTTCTATTTCCTGCCCAGAAATAGTTCCCTCATTTTTATTATTTAGAAGTGTTTGTCATTAATAATTTCTTCATATTAAAATAAGCAATAAATGTTCCATTTGTAAACACATGATTGTCAATTTATAGATTATACAGACAAGTTTAGAAGTCAGTAACAATGGGAAAAAGAAGGCTCATTCCATTTAATAAGATTTATTTATACATACAGATGTTTTGTGTACATAAATATAGTATATACACATATGTATTGTGTGTGTGCCTGGTATCCACAGAGATTAGAAGAAGGCATCTGGCATCCTCTGGGCCTAGAGTTACAGACTATTGTGAATTGTCATGTGGGTGCTAGGAATAGAACCTGGGTCCTCTCCAAGAGCAGCAAATGCTCTTAACCACTGAACTACCTCTACAGCCCCCAATAACTACATCTCTTTAATGTATACTTAATCATAATGTCAGTTCACAATGGTAGGATTGAATATAAACCCAAAGATCAATAGCTTGACTTTGCTGTTCTTAGAATGTGACTGTAAATGACAACTGAGAGCATTTTATACAGAATTTCGAAAGTGAGTATTATCTTCACCCAAACTGGTGAGAGCAGACAAATAGCCCCAGGAGGACTTGAAAGGATAACCTTTCCTTCAGGGCTACACAGAGGAAATCCCTCAGGTACTATGGGTGACCAGGTGATTCTCTGGCACATGAAGTTCACAGTCTATCCTGATCATAGCAAAAATGATAGATCTGTTCTCTCACAGTTACATTCCTTTGTTAGTGTTGGTTCCAATAGAAAAATCAGGCAGATAGCACCAGCCACTGTGAGCACCTATTGATCTTTTGCATGTTTGCTTGCATTTACTTCTCAGTTGAGACAAAATGTGCAAATGTGGTGATATACACAAGTTCTCTCTGGCTTCTTTGTAAGTTGAATCAGGTTGCAGAGTGGACCCAATAACTGTGAGCCCCTTCAGTGCCAAAATTTGGCACGTATTTGTTAAGAAAACTCTTCCTATGGCTATTGTTTCCCCAACCACAGTATGGTATGACAAATATGACAGATCTTGTTGGGTGCCAGATGCTGCCTGTGCCCTGGACTATTCACTGCCTGACCCTACTACCTGCCCTTGGAGGTTGGAGGTGAGGTGGCTCCAGGTGAGAAATACTGCAGCAAGCTCATCTGAATGCTGCTGCAAGCTCCTTTAATACCCTCCATCCCTGTAGGTTCCAGGAAAACATCTCTTCTAAACAACAGTTCCTGATTGACGGACATTGTCTGCCTTAATCCTTGCTTTGTCAGACAGTCTTCAATTAGGTCCTCCTCTAGGAGATGTCTTTGTAGCTATGCAGCCTCTGGTGTTTCTCCTATACATAGTGATAAAGTGCTTTTAGGAGGTACCCAGAGTCCAAGGTTGATTTATGTATTTATCTTCTCAATTCTTCTCCTGGATATAAGGCTGTAAATACTGATGGCAAGTGGACCACGGACTCCAGGTGAACAATTGCTACTGCCTCTCCCATAGTGACCCAAGTGTCACATCCTAAATTTTACCTAAACTGTATATAGCACTTAATTCCAGCAGCTGGTGAAGTCACTACTGGAAAAAAAAAGATGCTCTGTTATGCATTTTTTACTCTAGAAGAAAGTCACAGAACCAAGCAAAATATGTTTGATTCCTATTTATTTAAAACATAATTTCAAAAGCTTTTCTAGACACTCATTTCCCAACTAGAAATCACTTAATTTTATCCCTCTGATTCTTTGTACTTTCAAGAAGAAAGAAAGACATTCTAAACCATAAATGTTTATTTATCTGAATACAGTATCTTTTTAAAAATAATTGGTGGGTCTGATTCACAAATAAATCATTGCAAAGGCAGTAGGCAATTTTGAGTGCTCTGACCACATTCACTTTGAATTCATCTCCTTTAGAATGGGAAAAGTTTCTCTTAGGCAGTATACAGGCATATGTATTAATTGCTAGAATCTGACCTAGTAAGCAAATTTGCACCCTGAGAGAGGAGCTCTGATTTTTATTTTCACTGAAACAAAGGCATGCAAATGGAGGGGAAGGCACAGATAGCATGTGATGGGATAGCTGGACAGTCTCAGCCAATAGAGGGGCCCACCTCTGGGTCACAGGGCCAAAAGTTACTGGTAACTAAGGAAGGATATAGCACATTTGCAGACACAGTGTGCTAACTACCATTCATTTCTAGAAACAAATTGTGGATGTTCCCATGCAAAGTAATATGTCCAAAAGTTAAAAAAAAAGCAATAAATAATACATTGTCTTGACATGCCAAGTTCATTTTGTTCCAGGAACTGGGATATTTCATAATTATAATCAAGTAGAAGCCAGAAATGAGGCAATGGTGATGCCTTTTTAGAGAAAGCCTAGGCATGACTCATGAAGTCCTTAGATTTCATTCAGCCCCACTTCTATGCCATTCTTATTCCAGCTGTGGAGACCCGGGATAGCCTGTGTACATGGCACATCACTCTTGGTATTCTAACACTCATAAAAACTCAATAATTCTAAGATTATTAGTGGTATGTATCATCTTACAAACTTTCATTAAATTGGTAAAATAATTCTGAAATTGAAATCAAAATAATTTTCTTTTGTAACAAGGAGTCGAGTAATAAAAATTTAAAATTTTACTGAGTATGTGTATGTTAAAGTAGCATTAATTTGGTCCTAAATTCTCATGTAATTCTCACTAGAGTTTAAATTAACGAATCTGCCATCCTAAATACTTTAATAATAAGGAAAGCATTTATAAGAGACAACAATGTGAGTTTTCTGTTTCTTTCTTTTTTTTGGGGGGGGGGGGTTCGAGACAGGGTTTCTCTGTGTAGCCCTGGCTGTCCTGGAACTCACTTTGTAGACCAGGCTGGCCTTGAACTCAGAAATCCGCCTGCCTTTGCCTCCCGAGTGCTGGGATTAAAGGCATGCGCCACCACGCCCAGCTGAGTTTTCTGTTTCTTAATAGGCACCTGTACTGGTCACCCTATAATGTATCCATTAGCTTAATACAATGAATGACCTGAGTTATATTTAGCTATAATGAAACAGTATTTATTTTTCCCATTTACTACAAGTAGGAGTAGATCTGTTTGGACTATTTTTGGTTGGATATATGTGCTTATAATATAATGACTTTCTGCTTCTTTGAACTTTTAAACTCAGAGGCTCACAGGAAATTCTACTAACCAGCTGATGAGCCATCTGATCAAAAAGCTTAAGCAATGTCAGTAATATTCAAGTCATTTTATTTTCCTAACAAAAACAATTCTGAGAAGTGCATGCTAATTACCTTGAGTTTTTCTTCTGAATTTTAAATTACTTACCCAATCCAAGCACCTGTGGTCAACAAGGCCTGATGGCACACACTTCCCAGTGCTTGGGAGGAAGGGAAAGATGGATTTCTGTGAGTTCCAGGCCAGCCAGGGACTTAGTGAGACTTTGTCTCAACAACAAAAACAAAAAACAAAAACAAACAAGCAAAGCCCAAAACTAAAATCTGTGGACAAATATGAACCAAAATTATACTATATAAAATATTCAAGTAGACACATGCTTTGAGTAAGAAATGTATATTTCAGAAGTCTTTATGATGAAAAGGCTTATAAGGTATGACTGGCTGGTTTTTGTGTCAACTTGATACAAGCTAGTGTCATCAGAGAGGAAAAAGCCTCTGTAGAGAAAATGCTTCCATGAGATCCAGCTGTGAAGCATTTTCTCAGTGATGACCTGCGGAGAGTCCACCCCATTGTGGGTGGCTGATAGTCCTGAGTTCTATAGGAAAGCAGGCTGCCATGGCTCCTGCATCAGCTCCTACCACCAGGATCCTGTTTGAGCTCTTGTCCGGATGTCCTTTCATAATGAAAAGCAATATGGAAGTGTTAGCCAACTAAACCCTTTTGTCCCCAACTTGCTCTTTGGCCATGGTGTTTTGTCACAGCAATAGAAACTCTAACTAAGATAGTATATCTTTAAGTATTTCCTTAAAATAGTATTTTCGTTGCCAATGTGAGCGGCCAAAGTATGGAAAAAACAAAAGAAGGATCCTAATAGCCATGCCCAGTTTACTTGGGCCCTACAAGCCACTCATTCATGCGCATGTGCAGACTGCATAGCTGGCTTCCCTGTGCCATGACTCAAAACTCATGGATTTCTGTCTCCTAGATGACACAGGTTGTCCCAGCAGCCAGTCGGTATCGCCTGTGAAGACTCCCTCAGACACGGGGCACAGTCCCATTGGCTTATGCCCTGGAAGTGATGAAGACTTTACCAGGAAGAAATGCAGGATTGGAATGGTTGGTGAGGGAAGTATTCAGTCAGCTCGTCATAAAAAAGAACCCAAGGGAGGCATCATAAAGCCAGGTAAGTACCCTTACCATTCATATTTAAAAATCTATTTCTTTTTTTTTTTTAGATTAATGTAATTATATGAGATTATATATGTATATTTATATAATTAAATTGTATATATTTTATATATAATTAAGTTACATTATTATATAATTAAATATGAGATTATAATATAATTAAATTCCCACTTCCCTTTCCTTGTCCTAAACCCTCTCATATATCTCTTTGCTCCTTTTCAAACTAATGGCCTCTTTTTATTACATTAATTGTTTTTACATACATATATGTATCTATGTACATATATCTAAATACATCTGCCTGGTCTGTATTATATTATATGTGTGTATGTTTTCAGGGATGACCATTTGGCATTAGATAATGAATTGGTGTGTGCTTCCTTTAAGGAGATATAGTACAGTAAGAGATTTCCATCCAAAACCTGTCTATCAAGTCAGAAATGATTCATGTACACAGGACCCAGAAACCTTTTTAAAGGATGTAGCATGTAGAATATTTAATGCAATAGTTGCTAGTAATTAAGTATAGCGTGTAACCATCATAGACATGTTTGTGTGTGTGTGTGTGTGTGTGTTTGTGCCTTAGGATCTGATTTATTAAGATGTATGAATACTGATTTAATGACTCTTAGCCAAAAGTATCCCTGGAGACAAACCTTCTGATTTCATTGCTCATAGGCACGAATACCATCTAAGAAAATCTTTTGTTGATCTTTTCACTTGTATTTTCTCAGTCAACTACTGTTTCAAACATTGTCATTGTGAGAATCCCCACTGCTTTTGAATGGAGCCCAATTCTGTACAGCAACTTCCTTGTATGGGAAAAGTTGCCTACACTGTCTCTGAACTTTGGGCTGAGTAAACCTGTCCCTCTCATAAATATAAAGAGAGGAAATCCAGGAACCAAGGCCCTCAGATGACTCTTACAATTAATAAAATGCAGAGACATAGGCTGTTAAAGTTCAGGAACATCCTGCTCTTGGGTTAAAATAAAGTCTTCTGTTACCCACAGCCCCACCATACCCTTAGCCAAATCTGACCTTCAGTTCTAGATGTATGTTCTACTTTTTTTTTAAAGGCAACTCATTAAAACCAATACCAGTTTATTAAAATAGCAAGCAATTAGTGGCTATCACTTTGGGGATCAGGGACTCTTTATTTTAGGTCCATTGCTCTAGATTTTGGAACAGTGCTGTCCCTACGTCAGCAAGTAGTTCCTGAAATGCCCCTGAGGTCAGTAGCATAAAGAACAAATAATGGCCACTGGGATTGTGACGTAATCCAGTAGAGAAACCTGCCAGGGAATGCAGGAAGGGCTTGGAAAGGTGAATAACAAGCAAGCAAGCAAGCCTGCTCTTTGCCAACAGAGCCCTGTGGTGCCCTGGGCAGGAAAAGCCTTCCTGTCAAGCAGAAACTCCTACTAGAAACTTCTGAGAGGCCATCTGTCATGTGGGCTTCTGTTGTTTCCTAACTATGCAGATTTAATTAAAAGTTGCATCAAAGAGTGAAGCAAAGCATTGCTACAGTACTGTTGGATGGAGAATCTGCTTTCCTGCTTTGCTTTTCCCCCCACTTTTGCAAAACATGGAAGGATGCATCTGTGTTTGTCATGAGCTAAGTGTCCAGTCGAAACTTCAGTGGGAAATGGACTGTGTTCTTTGTACAATGAGTTCAATCGGAGGGCAGTGTGAAGGTGAGGATCACGTGTGACCCCATTTTGAGGGAGTTTGTAATTCAAGGCCGTGCACAGTATGATAAATCTGAGTGATAGCACAGATCAAAAGGAAAAGAGTGGACGTCTTCTTCCCTGGTGGCTTTCTGAAGAATCAGGTGTTTACACCCACCACCATCACTCACCCCCTCACACATACACTATACCTGTTTGTGGTTGCTCTCAGGATTGAACACTATTTTACCCAGAAGTTTCAACCATAACTGGTTTGCTGCAAGTCCATTAAAATATTCCAGTCACTTGTTGTTGCTGATTCACTACTTGGGGAATATCTTAACCGTGGGAAGAAAATAATTCACTGACACTATTTTACAAATTAAAGTATTAAAACCTTTGTCCACAGATTGGCTAGAAAAGTGGGGAGCAGGCAAAAATACACAACTTAAACAAATAGGGATAATACGAAGAAAAAAACCACTAGAGGCAGTTGAAGGGATTAGAGTAGTAAGCTCCAAGAAATCTACCCAGAAGCTGAAATGTTAAAATCTGCATTTGAAAGATGCCGTGGTATCTCCTTAGCTTAGGCATCAGATATCACCAGCTACTGAAATTAGAGACCTGGTTGGCTGAACTATAATAACCTCAAAACAATGGCCCAGGATTGGTTACGTCTAGAAAAAAAAAAATCCCCACATCCAAGAGGCATTTGCTAGAAAACCCAGAAGGTATCAACTACTCTAGTGATTAGTCAGCCCTGGTTCCCTTAATAGAGAGCCCTTTTACATGGTGAAGCCCAGATGTGTTCCTGATCCTTTCTACTTTGGGATTAGTTTAGTGAAGTGAAACAACTACTTGGCCACTTACCTGAATCCATTCTTACAACTTCTGCTGCCAGAACACCAGTGCAGGCCTGAACGTTAGCATACCAGGTACAGCTCCAGGTGTAGCTCCAGGTACAGTTCCAGGTGTACCTCCAAGTTGTAGCTCCAGGTACAGCTCCAGGTACAGCTCCGGGTACAGCTCCGGGTGTAGCTCCAGGTGCAGCTCCAGGTGTAGCTCCAGGTGCAGCTCTTCCAGTTGTCTCTTTGGAATTTGAATTCCTTTTCAGTATGCAGGTGGGTCTTGACTCACAGCAATCCTTTTGCCTTAGCCTCCCAAGTGCTGAGATTCCAAGCATTACCCAACACATTATAACTGCCATTTGGTTTTGTTGTTTTTGTTTGTTTGTTTTGAAAGCGGGATGATTATATAGTTTTCTCTCCCCCAATGCCTCCCAGATCTTCTTCACCTGCTCCTGCATTCAAATCCACACTCTTTCTTTCTCTCTCTCATTAAAAAACAAACAGGCATCAAAAAAACAATAATAAAATAAATAAAAACAAACAAACCAGAATAGTACAAAATGAACAAACAAAACAGAAGAAAACCAGTTAAAGAAAGTGCACAAGGAAGAAATATAGATGCAGAGACACACACATTTGCACACACAGAAATCCCATAAAAAGCCAAACCAACTAAACACCAAAATATATACACAAGAGATCCTTCAAAATTCTACTGAGTTGTTTTTGTGTTGACCATCAACTGCTGGACATGGAGCCTGACATTAAGAGTAGTTTGTATCCCCAGTGACTGTTGTAGAAAACTAATTTTTCCTTTGTGAGATTATCAATTATAGATAACTTCTGGGTTAAGTATTGGGGCATGTATCTAGTTCCCTTCTCAGTACTGAGAGCTCATTTGGCTTAGACCTGTGCAGGCTCTTGCTGCCACAGTCTCTGAACGTTTACATGTGTTTGTGGCCTGTGGTCTGTAGAAGTGTTTGTTTCCTTGGTGTCTTCCATCCCTTCAGGGTCTGAGTGGAGTGGGCGGGGTTTGATGAAAATACTGTTAAGTGTTACAGATCTGAGGGGAAGCAAACATTCCATTTAGGACTGAGTATTACAAAGTCTTTCACTCTCTACACATCGTTCTATTGTAGGTCTTTGTATTTATTCCATCTAGTGCAGGCAGGAGCTTTTCTGATGATGGCTGAGAGAGAAAATGGTCTATGAATATAGCAGAATGTTATTAGGAATCATTTCACTGCCACATTCATTCTTTATCAGAATAGAAGTATTAGGTTTTTTCCTAAGGAGTGTGGGGGATGGCTTCCATCTCATGGAGTGGGCCTTAAACCCAATCAGATGGTGGTTGGTTACTCCCACAGTGTGGTGCCACCATTGCACCAGCTTATTTGCTGACAGGTCACCATTGTAGATTGAAAGGTTTGTATCTGGGTTGCTGTTTACCTTTCTCCTCAGTGGTCTGCAGAATGCCTTCCAGTACCACAAACACTAGTCATCATGGATGAAGGCTCTACATAGACACTTGCTTGACTTTCTATTCTTTGTGTTCTTTGACATGGAGTTAAATTCTTCACATCTTGGCAGCCATGAGCAAAAGACTGCAGCAGCAAAGTATAGCCTCAAGCATAGACTAAGATCTGTTTCTGACATTAAAATAGATAAGTGGAAATATTTGAAATTAAATTTACTTTGAGGATTGGCTAGCATTCTGAAATATGCCTGATTACCAGTAATACCAACAGGAAGAAAAGCTGAGAGTTTTACTAAGTACTCACTGTCCTTGGCAAAATTCCAAGCTCTTAACTCAATTAATTTTAACATCTGTACAAAAAAGTTGATGTCATTATTCTATATTTTTCAGTTCTGAACAATAAAATACAAAGATGTTTAGTAACTCTTCCCAGATCACATTAGAGCTTATAAATCAATTCTAAATAGGGCAACTACACTCCTTACTTTTAACCATTATAGAAGTTGTAAGATCTGCCTCGAAAAATGTAATTTTAAATAGACTGGAGCACTGTGACAATCTAAAAAGATGTACTGGTATAAGTAATAAATATATATGTATATACATACATTTAAACACATATATTATTTATAAATATCTAAAATTTCTTATTATTTTACATTATCCAATATAGCCGTGGGTACATGGCGATAACTATAGCTGATGACAATGTAATATCAGTTACTTTCAGAAGGCTGAACATAAGCTGTTTTGAAGCAAACCAGTAAAATAAATCATGAAGACAAGATGTAAACATTAAAGGAATGTCACGGTCCTTCGTTACTTTCATTTAATCATAAGTGAAGCCACTCTCTACAAAGTTTGTAGAGTACCAGTAATACCAATAGAAAGAAATCTTAGAGTTTTACTGAATACCCACTGTTTTACTTTCATTTAATCATAAGTGAAGCCACTCTCTACAAAGTTTGTAGAGTACCAGTAATACCAATAGAAAGAAATCTGAGAGTTTTACTGAATACCCACTGTCCTTGGCAAAAATCCAAGCTCTTAACTCACTTAATTTTAACACTACACACACACACACAAGTATAGAGAAACAGAAACACACAGAATATAAAGACCACTATCTGTTTTTACACACACACATACACACACAGAGCAAGGGGAGGGAGAGTGAGAGGGACAGAATGTATATGAATATGAGAATGTTTGGTGATAGAATTCAGTCTACCATTTTCTTGATGTCCTGGTTGGTTTATACTGCCAACTTAACATGACCTAAAGTCACCTGGGAAAAAGGTAGCTTCTGTGAGTTTACCTTTATTCATGACTGATATGGGAGGGAGGACTTAGCCCACTCTGGGCAATGATATCCATAGGCTGGTGGAACTGGGATACATAAGAAAGCTGGCTCAGCATGAGCTAGAGAGCAAGCCAGTAAGCAGCAGTCCTTTGTGGCTTCTGCTCCAGGGTCCTGACATGACTTCCCTGAATGCTGGACTGGTACCTAGCATTAAAAGCACAGCAAACCTTTCTTTCCCCTTAAGTTGCTTTTTGGTCAAACATTTTATCACAGCAAAAGAAAAAAGTTGGAACATTAGTTAAGAACTCCATCTAACTTCTTAGATTCTTTTTTTTTTTTTTTTTTTTTTTTTTTTTTTTTTTTTTTTTTTTTTGGTTTTTCGAGACAGGGTTTCTCTGTGTAGTCCTGGCTGTCCTGGAACTCACTTTGTAGACCAGGCTGGCCTCGAACTCAGAAATCCGCCTGCCTCTGCCTCCCGAGTGCTGGGATTAAAGGCATGCGCCACCACGCCCGGCACTTCTTAGATTCTTAAAGGAAGATCATTACTTTGGCTAAAAGAGCATTTCAAGTTATTGTAAAATGGGACTCTGAAGTTCTCTTGCTGAGAGAAAATATTCACAAGGAGTACATCAGATAATGTTTTGTAGTAGACCATTTCATACTATCCCAGCAGGACCAAAACAGCAGGATCAAACACGGATGTAATGAGCGTACTTCAGTGTTTATCTCTATGGTTGGTTTACATATTTACTCTCATGCCTTTCTCCCATCTGTGCCTTTGATGACGTACTCAATCAAAATAATGGTGCCAAATGGACCTTAGTGGGCTTCCCCTAAGAATTAGTGAATCATAATCCTCTCGATGGCAACTGCTGTCCAAATCCCAGTCTCCTAGGATTTATTGTTTGGCCAGTGTTTGCAGCCACTGAGTTGGGGGACTGCCAGATGCTCACTGCTTACTCTAATGTATTAAGGAAGCCACACAGGTCTCTCATACTGAGGAAGATACAGCCGACTACTCTTACCAGTGAACTTCTTTATCAGTCCTCAGTGTGACAGACAAAAAACCTGGAAACATCTTTTATATGCAAACTTGTAAACCAAGAGCTATAAATCCTGCATATATGTGTTTTAGGTTGGACTTTTTATTTCCTCCATATCAGAGAAACACTTATTAAAGAGTGTCTGCAAAAGAATGGGAATACTTGAGGAGTTCCAGTACTTACCTGCTTGGTAAAAATACATGGTTATAATAGCTTGCAGCCAGTCCCACATCCTGTGGTAACAAGAGACTGTGATATCATTCAGGGTTCTCTAAAGGAACACCCTGATACAATGAACTGATTTACAACTATATGTGTGTATATATGTGTGTTCATATGTAGGTTTATATATGTTCATATATATGTATATTTTAGAATGGTTTTATAGGCTGTGACCTGAGTAGTTGAGCAATAGCTGTCTCCTGATGAAAAAAGCCAATGATCTGGTAGTTGTTCTGTCCACAAGACTAGATGTCTCAGTAATCCTAGTCTGGTGCTGAAATACCAAGGAACTCCTAGAGAGTTGCCAGTTTAGGAGTCACAGAGACAAAGTTCAGAGCTGAGACAGAAGAAAGGACCAACCAGAGACTGCCCCACCTGGGGATCCATCCCATATACAACCACCAAACCCAGACACTATTGCATATGCCAGAAAGATTTTGCCAACAGGATCCTGATATATCTATCTCTTGTGAGGCTATGCCAGTGCCTGGCAATACAGAAGGGGATGCTCACAGTCATCTATTGGATAGAACACAGGGCCCCTAAAGAAGGAGCTAGAGAAAGCACCCAAGGAGCTAAAGGGGTCTGCAACCCTATAGGAGGATCAACAATATGAATTAACCAGTACCCCCCAAAGCTTGTGTCTCTAGTTGCAAATGTAGCAGAGGATTTCCTACTCAGCCATCAATGGGAGGAGAGGCCCCTTGGTCTTGTGCAGATCACATGCCCCAGTACAGGGGAATGCCAGGGCCAGGAAGAGGGAGTGGGTGGTTTGGGGAGCAGGGCGGGGGAGGATATAGGGGACTTTTGGGATAGCATTTGAAATGTAAATGAAGAAAATATCTAATAAAAAATGAAATTAAAAAAAAGAGAGAAGTAGGTTTTAATACAAGCAAAGGAATGCTTCAGGATTGATGAACTTGTCAGTGAGAGTGAGGCCAAGTAGGCAAGAGGCAAAGGCTTTCTTCTGTTGTTATGGTGGCCCAGAATGGATCTCACCAATAATGATCCAGGTTGAAGATAGGTGTTCCACCTCACAGGTGTGCCCAGGTACTTGGGTTTCAGTTAATTCCAGATGTAGTCAAGTTGGCAGCTGAGACTAGCTATCACTGGTCATGTTTTCCAAAATCCAGAGAGGAAGGTTGGAGGTTCCTTGTGAAGATATTGTAGACTTAGATAGAGGTACCAGTGACCTGAGTTTATTGTTTCCTCCACAACTGCATTTGTAGTATAGCATTTGATTGTTCTTGTACAGTGGTTTTCCTTGGGTAAATCAGGTAGTAAAATTCTTCTACCACATAGCCTGGATCAGGGCATCGCTAATAGGCATCCATAAATAGGCTCTATGGCCCCAACCAGAGGTTAGCTTCGAAACATGGTTATAATATATTTGACAGGATACTTGTAGCATTGCATAATGGTGATTACCCTGCATGAGAGTTTAAAGGAAGGGGACCCTCAGTTCATCATGTAATTAAGAGGTTTCTGCTAGACCTAGGTTTGCCTCCTGGGTATGCATTCACTGCCTTATCTGTTTACTTATCTATGAACTATTTTCAAGATACTGACAGCATTCTCATTAAGTGAATAGAGAAGAGGAGAGCATGATGTGGTGTCTACACTCATGTCACCCAGTTTAAATGTGAGGATGTAACTGGAACATAGGGGCATACTGAGATAAGTTTCAGTTGTGAGAATAAAGCAAGGTCGTAGGCTAGTTGCCAGGAAAGGCAGGAGATGTCTTGAGATGAAGAACTGAGGCTATCTTTTCCAGCTTGGGACTTAGGTGGGTAACTAACAGGATGGTGAATGAAGAAGGGAAAGATGAAGTCTCTGTTGTCAGAGTGATGGGAGGCCATGTCAGGGCTTCAAGAGAGGAGATACAGTTCAGTCTATGTGTTTGAGATTTCTCATGTAACTCGTAGAGCTTGAATTCCCTAGTGCAACTGAACAGGGTATAAAATCTAGATGGCTAAGTGCAGGATGGAGATAGAGGAAGCAGACAAGCACAGCATAGATGACTTAGCACAAAGTTCCCATTCTCTTAATAGCATTGGATTTGCCAACTCTGGGGAGTTTGGGATATATGAAGTCAGAAGTTATAGTGATTCTGAATGTATTTCTTTTAATTAAAAGTATTGATGCTGTCTTATTCATTTAAACATAGGACTTTATATAGTGTGTGTGTGTGTTTGTGTGTGTGTGTGTGTGTGTGTGTTAGACAGGGTTTTACTATGTAGCGCTGGCTGACCTGGGACTTTGTATATAGACTAGGCTAGTCTTGGTCTCACAAAGGTCAGCTTACCTCTGACTCACAGGTCCTTATAAGTGTGCCCCACCACTCCAACTACTTATACTTTATTCAAAAGTTTTCCTCAGTCATTTTCATCTCTCAAGCTACTTTTTTACTTTTTCGGATCAAACCATCTTTGTTTTGGCCTACTTGCTTTTAAGTTAAAGCAGTGTCAAGTCCATGTCTTATACTCACTCCCATAGGTTGTATATATAAGCCTACATTTATCACGAGGGTATAGGTTTTTATTAACCCCAAATACACTGATTAAACTTATATTTCTTTGTCCCTTGTAGAATATCACTTAAGTATTTGGGTGGTTCAAGCTGAAAGGGCAGTTAAACTGCTGCAAAAGTTATCTCCTCCTTGAGTGGCCATAATGCATGTCGTGTACCAGGTAGAGGGGAGGGGCAAGGGGAGCATGAGAAGCATTTGGTCATCTTTAGGATAGAATGAAGGGGACCCCATGCTATTTCTAATTATAACCCAGGACAACCTAGTCACATGGACACCTGTTATCATAGAAGGATGGACTGTAGAAATAGGCATTAGTAAATAACTAAGTTGTCATAGTGGTCCCTGCATAGCAGAAGGATAGCTGGCTATTCTCTGATCCAGTTTGTATCTGAGTGTTCCTTCACTACTAAGAGCTATCCAGTCCCTGAGATCACATATCAAGAGGTGTAGGGTTTCATGATCTCTACAACCAGTCACTTGCTGCATTGCTTATAAGGGATCCTTAAAATGTGCAGGATATTATTCCTTAGGAATAATTAGAAAATGAGTTTCTTGCCTAAGCATGAGCTGAGCAAGGACAGCAGTAGCACGCCAAAGTGAAAGGAGAAAGACCACAAAGCGTCAACCCTGCACAAGGAAATATAGGCAACTCAGGAATGCTAGAGAAAGGGGGGGGGGGCGGGGAGGGAAGGAAGGAAGGAGAGATACATAATCTTCCCCAGGGAAGTGCACACAAACTGGTCATCTAAATCGTCATCTCAAAAAAAAATACAAAGAAGTAATATTAAACAGACCAAGCAGGTTGTATTTAGAAATATATGTGAACACACACACACACATGCATGCATGCACCACCACACCACCACCATCAACAGCAATGAATGGAAAATATGCCACGGATTTGAAAGAGAGCAAAGAGGGGTGTATGGGAGGATTTGGAAAGAGGAAAGGAAGAGAGAAATGATGTGATTACATTATAACCTCAACAATGAAACAAAAGAAAGGTTTTAAAATATTTAACATCTATGATTCTCATTTTATTTTAAAAAAAAAATCCCATCAGATGAGCTCTGAGAATGGCCAGAGCCATCACAGACATGGGCCACTTCAGACTGACCTGTGGTTTTCAAATGGCACTTTCTGTTCAAAGAAGGTAATTATGAGAACTCTACAATAAGCAGCTTGGGGAAGGCTCAGTATACAAAGATTCCTGCTTCTTTGAGAGGTAATTGTGGAAGGAGGTACTATACTCTACTTATATTTAGACATGAAAGTAGGGTGATCTAGCTCAGACTGGAGCAGGTCAGGGAGAGCTAGCAGAAGGGAGAATATGTCAAGAGATGTTCTCTCTTGTTCTCAGTTGAATATAGAAATAATGAATACTTAGCTTTTCCTCCATGCTATGGGGGTCATAAATGATGTGAGGCATGTAGCAAAGCACACACAGGAACCTAAGTTCCACATGGCACTAGCAGGCAAATATACATAGCCTTCATCTTTGCAATGGTCAATGTCAGCATTGGACAGAATGCCGTGTTACAGTGGAAACCCTTTGCCTGACAAACAGTATTTACTCAACGGATGATCACCTTCATTGTAATCTAAAAAATGTGGGAGGAGTTTACAAATTATACAACTTCCAAGCATTTGAATACTCCCTCCCCTTGGGCTTCTATTGTCTGTAGTGCCTTGGTAAGAATCATCCTGATGTCCGGAAGTACTCTGTTGGAAGTGTCTATTTCTAGAAAGCTCCTGTTTGGAAAGCATTCCTACAGTTGTCCCAGAGAGCCCCAGATTCCATTTTCTCCTTCTCAGAACACCAGAGCTCCCCTGCTCTTCTCTGCCTGGCAGCGTGGTGAAGTGACCTGCATACTTAAATAGCTGTAATTCATGCAGTGCCCAAGCTTGTCCCTCAAAATGTCACATGCTTGCCATTGGATTTAGAGCACTGTCAGTGTTTGGTGTCATTTCTGGCTTATTCACTTGGGCATTATAATCAAAATGTGGAATACGGCTGCATGCTCTGTACTAGTATTGCCAAAGGATTAGCTATGACTGGTGTGCAAGTGTTTGCTTCCATTTGACAATTTGGTATTTCTGCAAATGCTTTGTGTCCATTCACAAGGGCAATGCTTTCATTTGAAATGCTTCAGTCACCAGGGAAAAGGCTCAGTGCTCTTCCCTGATAGGCCAGCTCTCCCTCTGCCTCCTGTTGCTATGGTGCCCAGCAGAGTAACTTCCTTGCCCTACACATGTAGGAGGCTCCGTCTCCATGGATACCCCACTCTGAGATTGTACTCTACTGAGAGATGAGCTGCACACACTGTATTTCTGCAAAAGGCATACCCCAGCCTGTGGTGGGAGGCTGCTTTCAAAGGCAGTGTTTGCCATGAAAGTCTATGGAGCTTACTCTCTTAGTAAGTACTGTTAGTCACAGTAAGTAAATGGTTATATGGGATCACAGTGGATATGCTCTGTGTGTGTGTGTGTGTGTGTGTGTGCACGCGTGCGTGTGAGTATGTATATGTGTATGTGTAAAGATAATTGTAATAGGCTGCAAATATATAATAAAAACAAATTTTAATTCTGCCATTTAGGTATTCTGAATCCAGGGTCAATAACTAAAGTTTTTTTTTTCTTTAATGCCTACATATGTTGTTTCAATTTCTTCATCTTCTGTGAGTTTTTGTATGTGGATTAATACCAAAAGTTAAGTTTAAAATGACTCTGGATGATTATGTTTTAACATGTTCTCTTTACTCTGAGCATTGCATAGAGCATTTGTAAATAGTGAATGTGGCATTCTGAGAGTCTGAGCTAGGGGAATAGACAAGCACGGCCACAATTAACGCTAATTGGCACCTCCCACAGTTTGCAGTGGGCCTCTGTGTAGGCTGAGATGTGATGTGTTTATTATCAAGAGAGAGCGTCAGCTTCTGTGATTAGTGAAAGATGCCCATGTCTGCTGTTTAACTATGAAAAATATTCAGGGCACGTCTGTCTGACCTACTTTAATTTACTTTTCTTCCATGGCATCCAGTAGAAATTTGGAAATTCTTCATGTCTATGGGTTGCAATATGGAAGTTTTTTTTTATTTGTGTGCTCTGAGTTGTTGGAATATTTTCTCTTTACTGTACATTCCAACAGTGTAAAGGTTGAATTATCACTGTTGTAAACACAAGAGTCATCTTAAAGTGCCTTTCATCTGCAAGGCAAATGATTAATGTTTGTGCTGTTAAAATTATTAGCTGAAACATTTGAATGGCTATGCATATGTTACTCTGACTCTAGTTAAACAGTCTTAAAACTGTAACATTAAGGTTTTTAGAATGTCTTCAATAGATGTGCAGCATATACAAATGACTGCAAATACAAAAGAAAAATGAGCCATGAAGTATATGATGCTGATATTTAGTGGGGGGCATGGGGAGAGTGACAGAGAGCACAGAGCATTGTGCTAGATTGTAAAGTTATTTTGCTTTCCATAATTCATGGCCATTCAAGCAGAGGACAAACAATTTGGTATCATGTTTTCCAACAGTTACTCATAAAGTGTGGTTGGCCCAAATGGCAGAAGGTTCCACCCCCGAGAGCATGAATGTACCGATGACTGTTATGTTTCCAACTTGTCACATGGGTCAAGTTTTAGGTCAGTAGTTGGATACTTTATTTTATAACCATCATTTCTATGAGTTGATACAGCAATGTGCAAATATGTATATCTGTATGATGATATAGATTTCTCTTTCTTGTTTGTCTTTGAAAGTAAGGTGTGTGTGTGTGTGTGTTGTGTTTTGTGTGTGAGGGTGTGTATGGTATGTATATGGTGTATATATGAGTTTGTGTATGGTGTATGTGTGTGTGTATTGTGTGTACAGTGTGTAGTTTATGTGTATGTGTGTGTTTGATTTGACTTAAAAATGTCTTTGTCTTTTACCTAAAATATGCAGAAAAAAACATTGCCAGTCAACTAAGGTTCTTCTGACAATTTGATGTCATATGGCATCCTGTAAATATTAGGTGGTATTATAGTAAGATTACTATAAGTGTAGTCATCATAGTGATACCACAGAGCAGTGAAGGGAAGTTTCAGATAACAGCTTGAGCAGTCTTTTTCAGCCTATTAATTGTACTAGGAATCTACATGCACTTGACATTTTGAAGGGAGTTGTGAGTTTTAGTGTACAAGAGAATGTAACTATCCCAAAGTACAACATTTTGACTTTTTGTCCACTTCAGATAGGTTGCTTTGTGTTTTGTAAAATAGTTACACGTGCATAACAGAATGCTTTCCAATTAACTGTGTTGCTGGTAAAAGTGGCTATTGAAGCTTTTACAGTGTGGAAGCCTGGTGGAGGAAGCTAAGTCATAGCACAATTCTAGTTCAGATTTAGGCAATGAATTGAATATGTAACAATTAAAACCTAGGCTTGAGGTTTTTAATCTCACTTCCTGAAAATATTTGCATTCATGGTTACTGGAGTGGATAAAGTATTTTAAAGAAAGAGTAATTGCATTAAGTTGAAAGAACAGGGAATAGTGGGGGAGGAATTGATGGGAAATGACTGATTAGTATGTATAGAAACAGGCCCCATGCTGGGAGTTTTCCTTTTGCACTAATTCTGTATGACATTAAATCAAAATTAAATAAATAAATACATAAATGGAATGAAAAATAGAAATCGGTGGTGCCATATGCACAGAGCCTGCTGGTGCTTATTTTAAAGCACAAGAAGAGTTGACCTAGATTATACTTCGCAACTTTATTTTCATTTTGTCATTTTGTTTCTGCTTTTCTCTCTAGCATATTCTATTTCTTCCATCTGTTTGCCCTGGGAAGAATATGGTGTGTGTAAAATGGACTATATTACTAACCCACATGAATAAAAAAAATGGGTTGGGGTGGGGGCTCTAGAGATTAAGAGCTCAGAGGCTTTGTAGATACACACACCCTACCTTTTGCTGAGCAAACTTTCACATGTACATCACTCAGATGATCTAGTAAGCCTCTTTACTACTGTTCCAAGACAATTAAATCTTTAATGTCATCCCTACTAACAAAGTAGCTTTCAGTTTTATGTACTGCTCTTAAAAAAAGAAAGAAAAGAAAGAAGAAAAAGCCCTTATTTTTCCAATTGATGTTAGTCATGCATGTATATGCTTGGGCAGCTTGTCACAGTTTGTATGTTAAGTGTTTGGGTTGCTGTCATATCATTTGTTGACCCCTGGAAGCATTATGCAGTGTTGGTTAACCATGGAGCTTGTGTCTGTTCACGTGGAGGGGTGTTCCCTTGGCTGATGCAGTGGTGACATTGTTCATGGAAACCAGATAGTCCTGAGTCTGGTTTCTCGTGCTCACTTCAGCTACTGAGATAAGCAGCTCCACAGGTCTCTTCCAGGAAGATCTGATTTCTGCCAAAGACGAGGAGCAGGCCTGACTGTTCTTGAGCCATGGGTGCTATGCCAAAACCTGATACTGGTTTACAGCCTGACATCCAATGCTTTTCTTCCTGAGCAGCAGGAGCAGTGAGAGATCCCAGCCATAAGTTTAGAAGAGAGTTAGTTTATAAAGAGAGGTGGTTTGGGATCTACAGAGTACATGTACCACTGTTTTCATGCTGCCAAGCCCAAGGCTGCAGCCCTTACAGGGGTTTTGCTTGTACCTTGAGAGTTGGCTAGGGCTCTGCAGCATAACATTCCTACCATCAGTCTCTGCCACCATTCAACAGAGCTGAGTCCTGCTTCACACTAATGTTGCCCACTAAAATATGATTTTATTATGGTATCTGGGTTAGGTTTAATTGGTATTTCTAAATCATTCTTTATTGAGATATAAACTTCTCTAGAACAGGAACTATTTTTTCTTCTTCATCCTGCCTTCCACCTGGCCACCTTCTTTCTCTGTGTTACTCTGTCAATCATTTCCATGTATTTTGCTCTTTTTCTTAGTCACTTCATTATATTTTGTTTTGTTAGACTTTGCCACTTCCCTTCTTCCTTAAGCATTGCACATGATGTGTACCTTGAGAAGAGCATTTGTGATGGGTGTGAACTAAAGAGCATAACAGCGACCTGTTTCCATTTGAAGAACTGCTGTCATGAAAACCTGCCTT
The DNA here is from genome assembly GCF_978045245.1 of Mus caroli. Lineage (NCBI taxonomy): Eukaryota > Metazoa > Chordata > Mammalia > Rodentia > Muridae > Mus > Mus caroli. Next base: position 59,753,441 of record NW_028227271.1, read on the forward strand.
CTCTTCCCATATTCTACCCTCTGTTTCACAGCAGTACTGACCATTATACCATGGTGTGTGTGTGTGTGTGTGTGTGTGTGTGTGTGTGTGTTTATTTCCTTACACTTAAAGATGTTGCCACCTTAAACACATATTCTTGAAAAATATGATGAAATTCAAAGGCACATGTCTTTTAAAACCCTAAAGCAATGTTTTCTCTACCTTTCCATTCTCCTTCTTTGCCCAATACCTTGTACTTGGTAGGTGTTCAGGGGATGCTTGTGAACAGGCACGATTGAGCCTAGTAGGTGTTGTACCTCTAGATGGCAAGGTAGTATTGACTGATTCCAGTTAGCTTGGTCCTTTAGACCCTTGTTTTATCTCTTCAGGTGCTTGTAAATGTAAGGCACATGAATGTCACATCAGATCTGATTGCTTCGGGGCATTTTCCTACTGGCATTTCCAGACCCTGCTTACTTTGTTTTTGCAATCCTTGCCAACATTGTTCAGTGACCATAAAGAAAGTAGCTTTCATTGTTCATAAGTCTCTGCTTTGCTGTTCTCTTTTTTTTTTTTCTTCATAAAACACCATGCATGGGGTGGAGAAGGAAGGAGCAGAGAGAGCAGAGAACATTGAGTACACTTGAATTTAAGTTAGCTTGTATAGGGGGTGGGACAGATTAGCTAGGCAGGCAAAGGCCTGGCCTGAGAATGTGTGCTCTGTGCCAGCTGTCACTGAGAGTGAGGTCCTGGGGAAGGTTTCATTAAAACAGTCCATATACATGCAGAGCTAATCTTTGGGCAGAGCCTCATCTAATTGTGAGTACCCTTCATTATCTTTAAAAGCTATACATATCATTAGAATAAGCAAAAAGCCCTTTCAGAGGAAAGGAACGGGCAAAGGGAGTGCCCAGATGCTTGAGACTTGTAGGAGCTTGAGAGTAGGAATGGTGTGCAGTTGATAGACAGTGATGAGGGGGTACAGGACTAGAGCCCACTGCTGGAGATAGACTGCCTTCCCTTCTTTGCCTGCACCCAAACTTCAGAAGGGGAGCAGGAGTAAACCACAGTATCACAGTCCCTGAAGAACTGCAGTTTCTTCTCTGGTTCTCCTGGAGGCAGAAAGAAGAAAGGAAACAGAACATTTGAATTGCTGACCAAGGAGGCTCTGAGCATATCATGGCTCAAAACATTATTTCCATTATTCATTGTGCCTGATATCACCCTCACCCACCCAGACACAGTGTAATCTTTAGCACTGCAACAGTACCATACTGTAACCAGGTGTCACAGAGTGGGAGAGAGGGCCCACTCCACCTGCCCTGTACCTGTTTTCCTTTGAGCCCTGTGCATAATCTAAAAGCTCTCTGATGGTGGCCAGGCCCTCCCCTTGAAATATTTCTACATGACTTCTTTATCCAACCTCTCCTCTTCTCCATTTAAAGTTCCTTAAACAGGTGTCACAATTAAAGCAACCACTCTGTGAACTTGCATTTCTTCATCTGTATTTGTTCCCATACTTGTTATTTGTTTTATTTTTATTGGAGTGTACAGGGATAAATCCAGCATTGATCTTTGACTATCTCAAGCCATTCAGATTGTATTATTCCGTTTTTTGTCTTTTAGTACTTCCTCAGGCTGTATGCCACATAGATTTTTCATTTGCTGACTGAAATAATTTCCATTTTGTTTTTGATTGAGTGGGTATATATATATATATATATATATATATATATATATCCTTCTGGCTGTTCCTTTATGTAGGCTGCAGTGCAGGCAGGTGTGCAGTACAAAACAAAATTATTATTAACATTTAACTTTTCCTGTTAAATCCTTTTGTTCGCCTAGAATTTTACATGACTTTTGCACTAGGAAGTTAATTTTGTAAACTTACAAGCTCTAAGAGAAAAGGTGCTATACACTCATCTCCTTCTCCTTTATCATGCTCTCTAACTTCTACCTGTAACCATTGCCCTTATTTCTGCCCAGCCCCCAGCCCCCACCCCAAACCATGTTGTCATGGTCTGGATAAGGCATAACTTGGTTCATATCATGACCTCATTCACAGATGACCTTCAGTATGACCTGCAGCCCTCTTTCCAAAGCATGGCTTTCCTAGTTTTCATGTCTCGATATAATACTCCCTTTTGTTTGTTTGTTTTTGTTTTTATTTTTTTGAGACAGGGTTTCTCTGTATAGCCCTGGCTGTCCTGGAACTCACTTTGTAGACCAGGCTGACCTCGAACTCAGAAATCTGCCTGCCTCTGCCTCCCGAGTGCTAGGATTAAAGGCGTGCGCCACCATGCCCGGCCAATACTCTCATTTTGACTGCAGTTTTTTTTTTTCATCTGATTACTGTATTCCACTCAAATAAAGGATTTAATGGCCTGCACACCTGACCTGCTTCCTTTCTTCCACAGTTCAGTTTGCTCTGTTCCTGTTCCTTGAACTCAGGTTCCTTCCCTTATTGCTTTCTGCTTCATGCTCCATGCTCATCTCAGGTAGCACTTGTCCCTACTGCAGAGCCTGCTACTGCACTGATGCCCTCCTTCTCACCAAGGATGTCTTCCTCTCCTGTGTACTTTGCGCTATGTGCGTGCGTGCGTGTGTGTGTGTGTGTGTGTGTGTGTGTGTGTGTGTATGTATGTGTGTGTGTGTGTGTGTGTGTGTGTCTTAGTCAGAGTTTCTATTGGCTGTGATGAAACACCATGACCAAAAAGCAAGTTGGGGAGCTTTGGCTTACATTTCCACATCACTGTTCATCACCAAAGTCAGAACAGGAACTCAACCAAGTCAGGAACCTGGAAGCAGGAGCTGATGTAGAAGCCATGAAGGGGTATGGCTTACTGGCTAGCTTCCCATGGCTTGCCCGGTCTGACTACCATTCTAGGGATGACACCACCCACCAACAGTAGGCTGCCCCCTCCCCACTGATCAATAATTGAGAAAATACCTTACTGCTGAATCTCATGGAAGAATTTCCTCAACTGGGCTCCTTCCTCTTTGATGACACCAGCTTGTGTCAAGCTGACCCACAAAACCAGTCAGTACAGTGTGCTATGTTCATCATGCAGCCTAGCTGCTTGACTGTAAGCTCTGCCAATTCTCTGAAATGCTGAGTGCTGGAACTAAGTTCTTCATGTTGCTGCCACACACAGAGCCCTAGAGTATACAAGTCACAGCATGTACTTGAAATAAGCTGAGTTAAATATCATCACCCTGGAATCCAGCTGTTAGATCTTTGTGTCTTGTAATGATCAGCTCCCAAACTGGGAGGAATTCAGACTCAGTAGAGTTGGCACAGACATGAGGACGCTCGTCATCTCTCAGAAGTTTAGGTCTCTCATCCTTTCTCTTTCTAGGAATAGAAGGATGTAAGGGAACAGCAGAGATGAGGTTCTTGAGCAAGAAGGCTCTGAGGACATACAGGATTGTTATCCAACACTGGCATGTGTTGTTGCTTATCCCTTCCAGGCCTGTGGAGCTATAGTCTGCTGTCAGTACTGTGCCTTCCACTTTTCTGTTCATGTCATCAATTAAGTACATGAAATGGGATAAGGACAAGGATAGAGCAGGGTGACATGCTGTCAGAGATTTCCCCAGAGGTTGTTGGACAGTTCATTAGTCAGGCCTCTCTGGGTACTGAAGCACGCTATCACCCAGTGCACGTGGTAGCTTTGTTTGTCAGAGTATCTTAAATGTTTATATCAAATGTCTACTAAATTCCAGACATGTGCTTTATATCACAATCTTAACCCTGTCAAAAAAGAGGAGTGTTTTTCATATGTGGCTCTCAGGAAATGGAGAACTACTGCTGGCTCCTTTTTGCATTGATATGGACTTTTTCTATAATTCTACAATTGGTGATCAATACCAATGTCAAGAGGGGTTAATTTTTTTTCACAATTTGTCCCTTCATCTGAAACTTACATACTTCTCCCCTCCCCATTTCCAACCTGCCACCACTGGAAGTATTGCTGAATGAACCATTTCTTGAGTCTACTGCAATCCAGGCACCACCCTTGCCTCTGGGAAAGCAGTAAAGAATAAGACATGGGCCTTCCCAGCCACAGGCTAGTACTCTTAACTGAATTTTAAGAGAGTTGGGTAAGATGGATGGAGGTAAAATGAAGGGAGTATTGATTTATTATAAATAACATCAGTCTATCAACTCAACGCAAGGGAACATGGGAAAAGGAAGTAGCTTGGTCACAACTCCTTCCAGGAGACATCACTAAATTCTAACAGTGAAGGAATTTTTAGTGCTGTGAAAATTGTCAGGGTAACTGCACTTCCTGGAACCTTGTTCTCTTGGAAGTGATGGTGAGTAGGCTCACGGACAAGTGTGTTTAAAGCATGTCTACACTAACCAGGCCATGTGATGAAAGCTTGTTAGCTTAAGACTATAAAGGAGGGCCATCCACTCTCTTTTAGAAGCAGATAAAGGTCAAAGGTCAACTGGGACCTGAAGAACAGGTAGTAGTTAGACAAGCCTGGAGGGAAAGAAAATAATTCTAGCAGAAGGAACAGCATTTGTGACAACGTGGCATCATAGACATCATAGGACACTCTAAGGATACGTAGCCTCACCTGAGTGAACTTTGTCTCACTTGTGTCTTCCATGACACAGTGACCGGGAAGAGCTTAAGGAGGGAATTATCTAAGAAGATTTATGCTCTGCAATAGTATGCAGGACAAAGTATCTGAGGCCACATCCAATGGTTGGGCTTAGCCTGGAAATTGCAAGTAAAAAGTGGTGGTTTCAATCAAACAGTAGTCAGGCTTGAGAAATCCTGCTGTAGAGCAGGGAGGAAGGATTTTAGGAGCCAGAGGGTCATGAACACCACAAGAAAACCCACACAATCAGCAAACCTGGACCCACTGGGCTTACTGAAACTGAACTGAAAATCAAGGATCTGGCTTAGGCCTTCTGCATATATGTTGCGTTAGTGTAGCTTGGTTTACTTGTGGGACTCCTAACAGAAGCAGCAAGGCTTTTTCTGACACTTTTGCCTGCTTTTGGGATGCTTCTCCGGCTGGATTAACTGGTACAGTCTTTTTTTTTTTTTTTAATATTTTTTATTAGGTATTTTCCTCATTTACATTTCCAATGCTATCCCAACAGTCCCCCACTCCCCTACCCACCCAATCCCACTTTCTGGCCCTGGCTTTCCCCTGTACTGAGGCATATAAAGTTTGCACGACCAATGGGCCTCTCTTTCCACTGATGGCCGACTAGGCCATTTTTAATACATATGAAGCTAGAGACAAAAGCTCTGGGGTACTGGTTAGTTCATATTGTTGTTCCACCTATAGGGGTGTAGATCCCTTTAGCTCCTTGGGTACTTTCTCTAGCTTCTCCATTGGGAGCCCTGTGATCCATCCACTAGCTGACTGTGAGCATCCACTTATGTGTTTGCTAGGCCCCAGCATAGTCTCGCAAGAGACATCGATATCAGGGTCCTTTCAGCAAAATCTTGCTAGTGTATGCAACGGTGTCAGCGTTTGGAGGCTGATTATGGGATGGATCCCTGGATATGGCAGTCTCTAGATGGTCCATCCATTTGTCTCAGCTCCAAATTTTGTCTCTGGAACTCCTTCCATGGGTGTTGTGTTCCCAATTCTAAGAAGGGGCAAAATGTCCACACTTTGGTCTTCGTTCTTCTTGAGTTTCATGTGTTTCGTAATTGTATCTTGTATCTTGGGTATTCTAAGGTTCTGGGCTAATATCCACTTATCAATGAGTATGTATCATGTGAGTCCTTTTGTGATTGGGTTACCTCACTCAGGATGATGCCCTCCAGGTCCATCCATTTGCCTAGTAATTTCATAAATTCATTCTTTTTAATAGCTGAGTAGTACTCCCTTGTGTATATGTAACACATTTTTAGTATCCATTCCTCTGTTGAGGAGGCATATGGGTTCTTTCCAGCTTCTGGCTATTATAAGTAAGGCTGCTATGAACGTAGTGGAGCATGTGTCTTTCTTACTAGTTGGAACATCTTCTGGATATATGCCCAGGAGAGGTATTGAGGGATCCTCTGGTAGTACTATGTCCAATTTTCTGAGGAACCGCCAGACTGATTTCCAGAGTAGTTGTACAAGCTTGCAATCCCACCAACAATGGAGGAGTGTTCCTCTTTCTCCATATCCTCACCAGCATCTGCTGCCACCTGAATTTTTCATCTTAGCCATTCTGACAGGTGTGAGGTAGAATCTCGGAGTTGTTTTGATTTGTATTTCTCTGATGATTAAGGATGTTGAACATTTTTTTCAGGTGCTCATCAGCCATTTATTATTCCTCAGCTGAGACTTCTTTGTTTAGCTCTGAGCTCCATTTTGTTAATGGGGTTATTTGATTTTCTGGAGTCCACCTTCTTAAGTTCTTTATATATATTGGATATTAGTCCCCAATCTGATTTAGGATAGGTAAAGATCCTTTCCCAATCTGTTGGTGGCCTTTTGGTCTAATTGACAGTGTCTTTTGCCTAACAGAAGCTTTGCAATTTTATGAGGTCCCAATTGTCAATTCTTGATCTTACAGCACAAGCCATTGCTGTTCTATTCAGGATTTTTCCCCTGTGCCCATATCTTCGAGGCTTTACCCCATTTTCTCCTCTATAAGTTTCACTGTCTCTGGTGTTATGTGGAGTTCCTTGATCCACTTAGATTTGACCTTAGTACAAGGAGATAGGAATGGATCAATTCATATTCTTCTCCAAGATAACCACCAGTTGTGCCAACACCATTTGTTGAAAATGCTGTCTTTTTTCCACTGGATGATTTTAGCTCCCTTGTCAAAGATCAAGTGACCATAGGTGTGTGGGTTCGTTTCTGGGTCTTCAATTCTATTCCATTGGTCTACTTGTCTGTCGCTATACCAGTACCATGCAGTTTTTATCACACTTGCCCTGTAGTACAGATTTAGGTACAGATTTAGATTCCTGCAGAGGTTCTTTTATCCTTGAGAAGAGTTTTTGCTATCCTAGGTTTTTTGTTGTTCCAGATGAATTTGCAGATTGCTCTTTCAAATTCATTGAAGAATTGAGTTGGAATTTTGATGGGGATTGCATTGAATCTGTAGATTGCTTTTGGTAAGATAGCCATTTTTACTATATTGACCCTGCCAATCCATGAGCATGGGAGATCTTTCCATCTTCTGAGATTTTCTTTAATTTCTTTCTTCAGAGACTTGAAGTTCTTATCATACAGATCTTTCACTTCCCTAGTTAGAGTCACGCCAAGGTATTTTATATTATTTGTGACTATTGAGAAGGGTGTTGTTTCCCTAATTTCTTTCTCAGCCTGTTTATCCTTTGTGTAGAGAAAGGCCATTGACTTGTTTGAATTAATTTCATATCCAGGTACTTCATTGAAGCTGTTTATTAGGTTTAGGAGTTCTCTGGTGGAACTATATGTATATATACTATCCTATCATCTGCAAAAAGTGATATTTTGACTTCTTCCTTTCCAATTTGTATCCCCTTGATCTCTTTTTGTTGTCCAATTGCTCTGGCTAGGACTTCAAGTACAATGTTGAATAGGTAGGGAGAAACTGGGCAGTAGGGAGAAAGTGGGCAGCCTTGTCTAGTCCCTGTTTTTAGTGGGATTGCTTCCAGCTTCTCACCATTTACTTTAATATTGGCTACTGGTTTGCTGTAGATTGCTTTTATCATGTTTAGGTATGGGCCTTAAATTCCTGATCTTTCCAAGACTTTTATCATGAATGGGTGTTGGATTTTGTCCAATGCTTTCTCCGCATCTAAGGAGATGTTCATATGGTTTTTGTCTATGATTTTGTTTATATACTGGATTACAATGATGGATTTCCATATATTAAACCATCCTTGCATCCCTGGAATAAAACCTACTTGGTCAGGATGGATAATTGCTTTAATGTGTTCTTGGATTCAGTTAGCGAGAATTTTATTGAGGATTTTTGCATCTATATTCATAAGGGAAATTGGTCTGAAGTTCTCTATCTTTGTTGGATCTTTCTGTGGTTTAGGTATCAGAGTAATTGTGACTACATAGAATGAGTTGGTTAGAGTACCTTCTACTTCTATTTTGTGGAACAGTTTGTGCAGAACTGGAATTAGATCTTCTGTGAAGGTCAGATAGAACTCTGCACTAAACCCATCTATGCGTTTCCCTCTTAGAAATACTGCTCCTGAGCTTTTTTTCGCTGGGAGACTATTAATGACTGATTCTATTTCTTTAGGGGATATGGGACTGTTTAGATTGTTAACTTGATCCTGATTTAACTTTGGTAACTGGCATCTGTCTAGAAACTTGTCCATTTCATCCAGGTTCTCCAGTTTTGTCGAGCATAGCCTTTTGTAGAAGGATCTGATGATGTTTTGGATTTCTTCAGGGTCTGTTGTTATGTCTCCCTTTTCATTTCTGATTTTGTTAATTAGAATACTTTCCCTATGCCCTCTACTGAGTCTGGCTAAGGGTTTATCTATCTTGTTGATTTTCTCAAAGAACCAGCTCCTCATTTGGTTGATTCTTTGAATAGTTCTTCTTGTTTCCACTTGGTTGATTTCACCCCTGAGTTTGATTATTTCCTGCTGTCTACTTCTCTTCGGTGGATTTGCTTCCTTTTTTTCTAGAGCTTTTAGGTGTGTTGTCAAGCTGCTGGTGTGTGCTCTCTCTAGTTTCTTTTTGGAGGCACTCAGAGCTATGCGTTTCCCTCTTAGAAATACTTTCATTGCGTCCCATAAGTTTGGGTATGTTGTGGCTTCATTTTCATTAAACTCTAAAACTCTTTAATTTCTTTCTTTATTCCTTCCTTGACCAAGGTATCATTGAGAAGAGTGTTGTTCAGTTTCCACGTGAATGTTGGCTTTCCATTATTTATGATGTTATTGAAGATCAGCCTTAGTCCATGGTGGTCTGATAGGATCCATGGGACAATTTCAATATTTCTGTATCTTTTGAGGCCTGTTTTTTGACAAATTATATGGTAAATTTTGTTAAGGTACCATGAGATCCTGAGAAGAAGGTATATCCTTTTGTTTTAGGATAAAATGTTCTGTAGATATCTGTTCAGTCCATTTGTTTCATAGCTTCTGTTAGTTTCACTGTGTCCCTGTTTAGTTTCTGTTTCCACGATCTGTCTATTGTTAAAAGTGGTGTGTTGAAGTCTCCCACTATTATTGTATGAGGTGCAATGTGTGCTTTGAGCTTTACTAAAATTTCTTTAACGAATGTGGCTGCCCTTGCATTTGGAGCATAGATACTCAGAATTGAGAGTTCCTCTTGGAGGATTTTACCTTTGATGAGTATGAAGTGTCCCTCCTTGTCTTTTTTGATCACTTTGGGTTGGAAGTCGATTTTTTTCGATATTAGAATGGCTACTCCAGTGTCTTAGTCAGGGTTTCTATTCCTGCACAAACATCATGACCAAGAAGCAAGTTGGGGAGGAAAGGGTTTATTCGGCTTACACTTCCATACTGCTGTTCATCACCAAAGGAAGTCAGGACTGGAACTCAAGCAGGTCAGAAAGCAGGAGCTGGTGCAGAGGCCATGGAGGGATGTTCTTTACTGGCTTGCCTCTCCTGGCTTGCTCAGCCTACTCTCTTATAGAACCCAAGACTACCAGCCCAGGGATGGTCCCACCCACAAGGGGCCTTTCCCCCTTGATCACTAATTGAGAAAATGCCTTACAGTTGGATCTCATGGAGGCATTTCCTCAACTGAAGCTCCTTTCTCTGTGATAACTCCAGCTGTGTCAAGTTGACACAAAAATAGCCAGTACAATTGACCCCTTGTCAACTTGACACACAAACACATCACTAGTAAGCCTCAACCCTTACATTCTTATTCATCCCCAAGATCTAAATAACTTTAAAAGTCCCACAGTCTTTACATATTCTTAAAATTTCAATCTCTTTAAAATATCGATCTCTTTTAAAATCCAAAGTCTTTTTACAATTAAAAGTCTCTTAACTGTGGGCTCCACTAAAACAGTTTCTTCCTTCAAGAGGGAAAATATCGGGGCACAGTCACAATCAAAGCAAAAATCAATCTCCAACTGTCCAACGTCTGGGATCCAACTCACGATCTTCTGGGCTCCTCCAAGGGCTTGGGTCACTTCTCCAGCCATGCCCTTTGTAGCACACACGTCGTCCTCTGGGCTCCAGATGCCTGTACTCCACTGCTGCTGCTGCTCTTGGTGGTCATCTCATGGTACTGGCATCTCCAAAACACTGCATGACCCCTTCAGTCCTGGGCCCCCAACTGCAACTGAGGCTGCACCTTCACCAATGGCCTTCCATGGCCTCTCACAGTGCTTAGCCTCAGCTGCTCTGCATGACCCCTTCATGCCTTCAAAACCAGTACCACCTGGGTGACCCTTACACATTACCAAGTCCCGCTGCAGAAGGAGTACAACCTTGCTTATCTCTGGAACACAGCCTCTTTGTGCTTTCAGAAAACACTTCCCAGAAGATGTTACCTTAACGATGCTGGTCTCTTCTTAATCACCGCTAATTTTTTAGCTCCAGCTAACCAGCATCAATAGTCCCAGTAATGCAAAGTTTTTGCTTTAGTAGTTCTGGTATCTTGTTAATCACAGCTGATTCTTCAGCCCCAGCTAACCAGAACTACAAAATCTTCACAATAAAAACAGCAATGGCCCTGAAGAGAGTCTTTAATTTTCCCCCTGAAATTTCACAAACCAGGCCTCCATCTTCTGCACTGTTCTCAGCATTATCTTCCAAGCTCCTACACAACATCTGACAGATCTCTTAACAACGAATGGATCTTCAAGCCCAAAGTTCCAAAGTCCTTCCACAGTCCTCCCCAAAACATGGTCAGGTTGTCACAGGAATACCCCACTTCTGGTACCAATTTGTCTTAGTCAGGGTTTCTATTCCTGCACAAACATCATGACCAAGAAGCAAGTTGGGGAGGAAAGGGTTTATTCGGCTTACACTTCCATACTGCTGTTCATCACCAAAGGAAGTCAGGACTGGAACTCAAGCAGGTCAGAAAGCAGGAGCTGGTGCAGAGGCCATGGAGGGATGTTCTTTACTGGCTTGCCTCTCCTGGCTTGCTCAGCCTACTCTCTTATAGAACCCAAGACTACCAGCCCAGGGATGGTCCCACCCACAAGGGGCCTTTCCCCCTTGATCACTAATTGAGAAAATGCCTTACAGTTGGATCTCATGGAGGCATTTCCTCAACTGAAGCTCCTTTCTCTGTGATAACTCCAGCTGTGTCAAGTTGACACAAAAATAGCCAGTACATCCAGCTTGTTTCTTCATACCATTTGCTTGGAAAATTGTTTTCCAGCCTTTCACTCTGAGGTAGTGTCTGTCTTTTTCCCTGAGATGGGTTTCCTACAAGCAGCAAAATGTTGGGTCCTGTTTGTGTAGCCAATCTGTTAGTCTATGTCTTTTTATTGGGGAATTGAGTCCATTGATATTAAGAGATATTAAGGTAAATAATTGTTGCTTCCTATTATTTTTGTTGTTAGAGTTGGCATTCTGTACTTGTGGCTGTCTTCTTTTTGTTTATTGAAGGATTACCTTCTTGCTTTTTCTAGGGCATGGTTTTCGTCCTTGTATTGGTTTTTTTTTCTGTTATTATCCTTTGAAGGGCTGGATTCGTGGAAATATAATGTGGAATTTTGTTTTGTTGTGGAATACTTTGGTTTCTCCATCTATGGCAATTGAAAGTTTGGCTGGGTATAGTAGCCTGGGCTGGCATTTGTGTTCTTTTAGTGTCTGTATAACATCTGTCCAGGATCTTCTGGCTTTCATAGTCTCTGGTGAAAAGTCTGGTGGAATTCTGATAGGCCTGCCTTTATATGTTACTTGACCTTTTTCCCTTACTGCTTTTAATAATCTCTCTTTATTTAGTGCATTTGTTGTTCTGATTATTATGTGTCAGGAGGAATTTCTTTTCTGGTCCAGTCTATTTGGAGTTCTGTAGGCTTCTTGTATGTTCATGGGCATGTCTTTCTTTAGGTTAATGAAGTTTTCTTCTATAATTTTATTGAAGATATTTGCTGGCCCTTTAAGTTGAAAATCTTCATTCTCATCTACTCCTATTATCCGTAGGTTTGGTCTTCTCATTGTGTCCTGGATTTCCTGGATGTTTTGAGTTAGGATCTTTTTGCATTTTGTATTTTCTTTGATTGTTGTGTTGATCTTCTCTATGGAATCTTCTGCACCTGAGATTCTCTCTTCCATCTCTTGTATTCTGTTGCTGATGCTTGCATCTATGCGATTCCAGATTTCTTTCCTAGGGTTGCTATCTCCAGTGTTGCCTCACTTTGGGTTTTCTTTATTGTGTCTAATTCCCTTTTTAGGTCTTGGATGGTTTTATTCAATTCCATCACCTGTTTGGTCATGTTTTCCTGCAACTCTTTAAGGGATTTTTGTGCTTCCTCTTTAAGGTCTTCTACCTGTTTAGCAGTGTTCTTCTGTATTTCTTTAAGTGAGTTATTAAAGTCCTTCTTGATGTCCTCTACCATCATCATGAGATATGCTTTTAAATCCAGGTCTATCTTTTCGGGTATTTTGGGGTGACCAGGACTGGGTGGGGTCGGAGTGCTGGATTCTGATGATGGTGAGTGGTCTTGATTTCTGTTAGTCGGATTCTTACATTTGCCTTTTGCCATCTGGTAATCTCTGGAGTTAGTTGTTATAGTTGTCTCTGGTTAGAGCTTGTTCCTCAGGTGATTCTGTTAGCCTCTATCAGTAGACCTGGGAGACTAGCTCTCTCCTGAGTTTCAGTGGTCAGAGTACTCTCTGCAGGCAATCTCTCCTCTTGCAGAGAAGGTGACCAGATATCTGGCGTTCGAACCTGCCTCCTGGCAGAAGTTGTGTTCCACTCACCGGAGGTCCTATGATCCCATGGAGAGTCCTGTGGGGACCTTGGGGGTGTCCTCAGACTCCATGCCCAAGGTGCCCTGGTGCCTGTGCCAACTGGAAGGGACTTGTGACCCTGGTCAGGCTGAGTTTTCTGCTTCCCTAATTAATGCAGTCTCAGGTCCCACATGATTGGATTGGAGTAGAAGTTGTGTTCCACTCATCAGAGGTCCTAAGATCCTGTGGGGAGTCCTTTGGGGACCTTGGGCGTGTCTGTAGACTCCACGCCCAAGGTGCCTGGTGCTGGTGCCGACCAGAAGGGCTGGTCCAATCTTAATTTGAGGGGAGGTGCCTAGTCTTATTACAACATGATTTGCAATGTTTGGTTAATATTCCTGGTCTGCCCTTTTCTGAAGGGAAATGCAGGAAGAGTAGATAGGAAAGGGAGGCATTGGGGGTGGGAGGAACTGTGGTCGCGATGTGATATATGAGAGAATAAGTATATAAAAGAAAAAAAAATGGAAGTTCAGGTAAAGCACACAGGATGAGAAGTAGAAGGCAGATCAGCATCCAGGGTTGAGTAGCTGACGACACAGTATGTAGTGACACATTGAAAACAAGATCCTATCAGGGTCCTGTCAGCAAAATCTTGCTGGTATATGCAGTAGTGTTTGGGTTTGGTGGCTGACAGGACCCTGATATAGCTGTCTCTTATGAGGCTATGCCAGTGCCTGGCAAATACAGAGGTGGATGCTCACAGTCATCTATTGGATGGAATACATGGCCCCCAATGGAGGAGCTAGAGAAAGTACCCAAGGAGCTGAAGGGGTCTGCAACCCTATAGGAAAACAACAATATGAACTAACCAGCACCCCCAGAGCTCATGTCTCTAGCTGCATATGTAGAAGAAGATGGCCTAGTCAGCCATCATTGGGAGGAGAGGCCCTTGGTCTTTCAAAGATTAGATGCCCCAGTACAGGGGAATGCCAGGGCCAGAAAGCAGGAGTGGATGGGTTGGAGAGCAAGCTGGGGGGATGGTATACGGACTTTTGGAATAGCATTAGAAATATAAATGAAGAAAATAATAAAAAATGTTTTTGGAAAAATAAAATAAAGAAAACAAGACTCTGGTTTTTGTATCAGCTCACCATAAGCAGTCACCCAGGCCACTTGTAAAAGAAGAAAAAAAAGTGGATGATGTCATGATGGCATCTTCAGAGGGAAATTTTCATCAGCAGATGAGGAGGATGAGAACTTCAGATCAAAGATGGAAATGCTACAGTTGACACTGTTTCAGGGGCTCTTCTTGCCACACTAGTAAAAACTCTTATCTAATCAGTATTCTGGTACTGATAATTCATTTAAAAACATATTTATAATATGTTATCCTGCCTAATAATGCAGATTCACTCCTGTTATGCAAGAATTCCTAGGGAAGCTCTTTTTTTGTTGTTGGATATTTTTTTTATTTACATTTCAAATGTTATCCCCTTTCCCAGCCCCCCCAAGACCCCATTATATCCCCCCTCCCTCTGCTTCAGTGAGAATCTTCACCCACCCACCCACTCCTGCCTCCCTGCCCTGGCATTCTGCTATACTGGGGCATTGAGCCTTCACAGAACCAAGGGCCTCTCCTCCCATTAATGTCTGACAAGGCCGTCCTCTACAACATATGCAGCTGGAGCCATGGGTCCCTCCATGAGTACTCTTTGGTCGATAGCTTAGTCCCTGGAAGCTCTGGGGTGGTCTGGTTGGTTGATATTTTTGTTCTTCCTATGGGGTTGCAAACTCCTTCAGCTCCTTCTGTCCTTTCTCTAACTCCTTCATTGTGGAACCACTGTTCAGTCCAATGGTTGGCTGCAAGCATCCACCTCTCTATTTGTCAATCTCTGGCAGAGCCTCTCAGCAGACAACTATACCAGGCTCCTATCAGCAAGCACTTCTTGGCATTCACAATTGTGTCTGGATTTGGTGACTATATATGGGATGGAACCCCAGGTGGGTGTGGTCTCTGGATGGCCTTTATTTTAGTCTCTGTTCCATACTTTCTCTCCCTATTTCCTCCCATTAGCATTTTGTTCCCCCTTCTAAGAAGGACTGAAGCATCCACACTTTGATCTTCCTTCTCCTTCAGCTTCGCGTGGTCTGTGAATTGTATCTAGGGAAGCTCTTCAGCAGCAGACATATTAAGCATGGCTGCACGTGGATCAACAGCCTGATGATAATGATAAAGAATTCTTATTGTGCAATTAAGGAAAACATCATGATGTTTAATGCCCACATTATTACCAAGCAAAAGGAATTCTTTAATTACTTCATTGGAATACTTCATTGAGGTTTAGTGAGGTTAAGCAATTGCCTGAGGTGACACTGTCCTTAAATGGGAGAATAGAAAGGTGACTCCCGAACCTACTGGCTAGAACTCACTCAAGCAGAGTGGGTTGACAGTTGCATGGAACACAGGCAGTATGAGTCACTACTCTGCCAAGTAAAATTAATTAAAATTTCACATTTTGGATGTAAAATGTGTAAAAAAACAACTCCTAAAATATATACTATAGTGTATAACTATATTTGAAATAACAGTCAAACCTTCTGTCCCATTCTGTCAGAGGCAGCCTCTGAGAAAACTGCCTCGTGAGTCATCTCAGGCAAGGAGTGCCTGAGAGCAGTGTCTCTGGGGTTTCTGTACCTGGAGGGCTCAGTAGTACAGAGCCCTGTCCCACCTATGAGTTACTTAAGTTCTAAATTCATAAAGACCATTCTCAGTGAGTCAGAAACATGCTTCCAAGTGATGTCAATGCATCCTCCAAGAACCACACAGTAATTAGAAGGATGATCACAGGTGACTTTTAGGACAAAGACTAGTCTAAAATAGGTCCTATCACTGCCTGACCTGCTCTGCAAGTAGTTATGTAACTCCCAAAAGGCATGTTGGCACAGCATCAGCTTTAGCTTAGGGATGCTTACATGACAATATCTTAACTTTGCTTTTAACTACTCCAAACCAGGTTGAGTGTTTTCTAATAGAGACCTTTAAATGGTGGCTTTCTCTTCTCAAAACATAAAACCAAAGAAACAAAGCCTTCATTTAAAATTCAGACACTTCCTTCACTTTTAGCTCAAAGCTAGTGCATGGTCTGAAAAGGAGAGTCAAGCTCTGAGCTGTCATGGTCAGTGTCACACACACACACACACACACACACACACACACACCCGTTTCCTCTGTTCACCTCCCTGTGACCAGGGTTGTCACCTTCAGAGAGATTGTGTGCAAAATCCAGTAACTTAGTTACCTTTTCTCATCTACTGACTTGTCTCCTTGTCAAAGCAAGAGGCAGAGTTGTAGAAACACTGAAAAGGCCACCAGGGCATGAAGAACCTCTTGATGTTTCCGGAGCAAGCTGAGGAGGAAGCATCATAAAGGGCAGCGTGACCACAGCCACGTTGGACCTGAAAATTGGGGTGGAATAGAACATAGCTTCTACATGGTGGTGGTGTTCTGCTTTGTTTTGTTTTGTTTTCTGAACTCTTTGGCCTCTGTAATGAGTTGGAAGTGAGTAAAAACCAGGTGCTTGTAGAACATTTCTTTTCACCTATGAATCTGGCATATGTATGGATTTGTTCTAGACTATTTTGGGAAGGAGTTGCATTCCTGGAGATGAAATAAATATCGGATTGAAAAATCTAGGAGTTGGGGTGTATCTAAATTGATAGAATGCTTACTCAGCATGAATAGAGCACTAGGTTTACTCCTCAGAACCACATAAAGCAGGGCATGGTGGAGCACACCTATAATCATCCTCCATTACATACTGAGTTTAAGGTCAACCTGAGCTACATGAGACTCTGTCTCAAAAAACAAAACAAAACAATAAACACTAGATAATAAATCCATTTCATTTTCTCATCAATAAGAGACTGAAGTAATAATGATTTATATGGATTGTATAATAAAATACTACATAGGAATAAAATGAATCCAGTAAAATTATTTGGAGAATTTTTATATTGTCCCCAAAGATTATGTTTAAACCAATCTGTGTCTCTGTGATTCATAATAAAGAAATTAAGAAATAGGTTTTAGGATACAGACAGAATAATAAAATGTTACTCTTCTATAGAGAAATGACATGTTTGTTGTACACACAGCAGTGTGACCTAATCCTTTGCCTCTCTATTTCCCATCTTGCCTGTCAGTTGTTTGCTTTATGCACAATGACCACTAAGGTAGTATATCAGAAGACTATTAGAGGCTATAATATAGGGAAATCAGAGCCATCTTTTGTTTGGTATCCATCCATCTGACAACAGTGTTCACATGTTTCCTCTGAGAAGAGACTAAGAGGGAACTATGTCAAGTAAGAGCAACTTCTGATGTTATCAGTCACAGACTTGGGGTCCCACAACTCAGGAGGATTTTTAAGCTCACCTGTCTCCGAGTAACCTTTGTGGCTTTGTGAATATCATCTCTTCTTCTTCTCATGTCATTTCCATTCTTGGCTCCTTTTCCTCATGACTGCTCCTCTGCTCTAGGCACTATGTTCTCCAGTAGTCATGATAGTTTCAAAGGCTGGCTAGTTCTGTGTTCCTCCTGTCTGATGCCCTTGTCCTTTAGCCAGAAGTAGACTGTATAGCTCTCTTTGGGAAAAGTATGTCCTTACTGTGATCTTTGACTTTTCCTGAAATGAAGACCACGCATCCACCTGGTATTTGTTAGGCAGGAAAAGAACTGTAGGGCATAAAAATGTGAACTAATAATGTCTCTGCGTTCTTGAACTCTTGGTTTCCAGCAGGTGCTCATGGACCACAGACTCCTCCAGAAGGCTTTGCTAAGTGAGTCTGCATTGTTTAGTTTCTCACAGCAGTGACAAGTTATTTCTCAGGCTAAAGGCAAAAGGAGGGGTCACTACTGTTCATTGCCAGATTGTCTACTGTTTATTTCTTTGTATGTCTGTTCTGAATTCTCCTTTTCCACTCATATACCCATGACTGCTTCACCCCTCCTGAGTTCCTGCTCCACATCCTTCCCCCACTTCTGCTTCCATTCAGATTGGGATCCAAATGTGATTCAGAGAGGGTGAATCTAAGAAGAGAATTAAGATACTAGCAATCCTGTAACATAGACACTATTTTGTTTACTTACACAGCTTACATAGCCCCTAGAACTCAGCATGACACATCCTATGGTAATCTTCTCTTCAGGGATGAATGCAAGGCATACAGAAGTTATGAACTTTTCTCAAAGCCACATAGCTAGTGCATGTGGCTATTCATAAAAAGCAAAAAACAGCTTCACAAGGATGAACATACAAGTGATTAAAACCAAAAAGTAATTCATGAGCCAGGATGAAAGAACATGAGGAGGTGGGAACCGTAGCCTGGCTGAATGCAGTGTTCTAACACCGGTATGTTCAATAGTATGAGGGTAGAAAGTGATGCTCTAGGGATGTGAAGGGTATAAGCCAGAGTGAAACTCCCCATTTGATGGGCTATTGAGTGGAATGCGCTCATTTCTCCTGTGAAGGATGAGTAGAAGGCTGACTGTGCCGAGTAGACCGAGTTGCACCCTGAACGTTAATGACCAGTAGAGACAAAGACGAGGGGAGAGACATTTAAGGCTGTTAGATTTCAGAGTTGGTTTGTAAATGAACTTAAGTATGGAAATGAGAAGCTATTTCAGAATCCTGGTGGATGCTTTGGTAGTGGGTTGTAAATTTTATGCTGTCTTATTTCCAGCAAGTGGGAGTTTTTCATTCATTGAGATTTGGCAATAAAAACTGATAATACTACTGTCTTCACAAGAAAAGAGTGGATGAAGAGGTTGAAAAGAGGAAAAAATATGTCCTTTTTTTTTTCCTTTTTTTCTTTTCTTTTTTTTTTTGGTCTTGTATTCTGGACTTAAAGTCACAGCCCTGCCCTGAATTTCACTATTGCCAGCATCTCATCCACATTCTGCTCCCCCACTCCTTCCTCACCTTCCTCCATTCCTGCCCCCAACCAGGCATTCTGCTTCCACTCATCACTGCCACCTTTGTGTTTCTCTTCCCCGATTTAGATTTTCGTGCCAGACGTGCAGAGCAGCCATCTCATTTTGGTAAACACTAGATGAACACTTCTTAAATAGAAGCAACATCCTTTCCAGCTAGCTTTGTTAAAGGGGCAGAGACCATTCAGCCCATCAAACTGATGGATTAAAAAAAAAATAATAATAATAATAAGTAACATGTGAGTTAGAAAAATACTTCAGGAAAGATGTGCCATCATTATCAGTTCCTCAAGATAATAATTAGAATGAAACTCACTATTGACCACTAAGTGTGGAACTCTTCCAAAAGCAGCAGGTGAGGGGGACGCAACTCCTGGAGCCCACCTGCCATCAAGCCTGTTCCCAATGCTGAACCTACACAAGAGGCAATAGAACCCTATTTGAGGGTCCTGACTTTTCTGTTCAGTATCTGCCATAGATGGGCTACATCAAAGGAAAGATTGGCTAACAAACCAGTCCAAATCTATGACCCTTCTTTTAAAATGGATCATGAGGGCCTTAAACCATGGGTCAACTGCAAAGTGTCATAATAACTTTGCTTCCCAAGTTTCTTTATGAATTTGCCTGGAACTGGCACACCTTTGAAGAACTTGTGTGTGTGTGTGTTTTCTCTGTGGAATCTTGAACATCTACCCCTTTTCTACCTTAGTTTACCTATCAAATGAGGTTGAATACATGAATACAATTATTAAATTGTGGAAATTCATGTGAAATTTACTAAGAAATGACAACAATACTGTGTATACAGCAAACACTCAATAAATTTTAATATTTCAGTAAAACCACAATTACTGTATAAGGATCGAAAGACATTACAGACAATATCATGCCTGCCCCTGAGAAAGATTCGCAATAAGTACTGTACTAAACGCATACATTTTTTTATAATCACTTGATAGCAAAGGTAGTTTCCCCTGGAAAAGTTCAATTACAAACTCCTAAAACAAAGCAAAACTGTGTAGTATGTATATGTGTTCATACAGTTTCTAAAGACGGAAAATTCTAAAGCAGAGTGCCCACAGACTGCTGCTCCAAGAAGCTGTAGAACTGCCATTAGGTCTAAGTCTTGCTTTCAGAAAAATCCATGGAAAGTGTTAGCAGAGAACAATCCAGGGGAAGTTACTGTAGCATTCAGAAACCTGGCCAGGTGGCTTTCAAGGTCTGCGAATGTGAGGGAGGAGGTATCCAAAAGTAGTCTCTAAAAGAGCCACAGGTCATGGGCAGCTCCACCCAGTTGATCCCCTTATCTTTACTGGCTCAGCTACATGTCCTTGGCAGATATTCAGGCAGTGCACCTGTTGAACAAGAGTGAATGAGAGAACTTTAAACAAGGCAAAAAGAAAGCTTAGCAACAGAGGGGAAAGTGAGTACTTTCTAACCAAAGGCACTGCCTCTAACTAGATTTTTTAGTTTGGGTTAAAAAATTTAAATCTCTCTTAAGCTTTAGGTGGATGTTCTCTCTCTCTCTCTCTCTCTCTCTCTCTCTCTCTCTCTCTCTCTCTCTCTCTCTCTCTCTCTCTCACTCTCTCTCTCTCAGAGGTTAATATATTATTTACTTAGCAAATGTTTGTTGACCATTTATCCTGCCACAAGTCAGGATCTGCTATAGGAAAGAAGATAACAAGATAACAATTCCAACCTTGTATGACTGTTGTAAAGAGAACATGAGTTTGTACATAGAACATGCTTGATACAATCATTAGTACCCATACCATCGGCTACAATCATTGAGACAATCATTATTACCATCGGCTAGTTAATGATTATTATACTTTAGCCTGCATGACTCTCACCATAGAGCTTAACAATTATGGATTTTCCTGGAGTAACACCCATAGATATTCCAGTTCTGAAGGTATAAAAGAAAGTGACATAGGAATAACTGACTGTGTGGTCCATGAAATGGAACTTCAAGAGAAGTGGACTTTTTCTTCATGTTCTTCCCAATTTCCAAATGAAGATTCAGAGCCTGGATTCAAAGGTCTCTTGACTCCAATGGCCTCTCAATGCTACATTTAATGTCTCGATTATTTATAAAGTAAACCTTTACATATGTCACCACACTTATATTTTTGTGATAAGAACAATGTGCATATGACCAGGAATGATAGTAAGGTAAAAATGTGTTTGTATTTGCCCATTCCCAAGTTACTTTATGATACCTAAAGGAGGCCATGATTGACAGATCATTATTATCCCTTGAGTAAATGTTCTAGCATAGAATAAATTGCATGTGACTTTAAGATTTGCTTACACAAAAGCAGATACCCTACATCTATAATCCTGTATCTTGTTTTATTCTAATAACAGTCTTCAAGTGCTTCTCAATTCAACTCACCTATGTTACTCTTCCCCTGATTGCAGTGTTCCTGATGGCTGTTATCTTTCCTGATTTAGTCACTTCCTCTTAATAGACACTAAGATTATCTTTCAGATGCTCCTGAGAGACAAAAAAAAAAAAAATTGAAGAGTCCAACTTTCTTTTTGTATATGTAGTATCAACACATACTCTTACTCTGTTTGTTTTCACACACTAATAGAACACATACTATCAGACATTTTTCCAGTTAGATAAATGCAAATTGTCTTGTTTTTACCTATACTCTCAATGTTTTGAGTGAAAGTGTGTAGTTTGCCATGTATATTGCCATGTTATTATTTTCCTGTCATATCTTCTTATGTCATTTACTCATTTCTTTTATTGGTTTGTTTTCTTTTCCTAATTTATATAAGTTTTCAGTGATATAAGGAAATTAGCCTCTCATCCTATTCTCTCTATTTTTTCTCAGCTTGATATTTATCTTTGACTTTTATTTTTGCCCACTAGAAGTTTTATTTTAATTCATATTACAACTAAACACTTTAAATTTGGACTTTTTTTTTCTTGCTTCTGAGTGCTATTATTTATATATTTAAGTATATGGGTGCTCCAACTCTGGAGTGTCAATCAAAATAGAAGGAAATCAGTTTTGAACTAATAATAATAAAAATGAAAATTATATTTCTAGCTTTTAAAGAACATTACTGTTTCAAAATATAAGTAAGCCTTTGCCTTCGACGGATTTATCACAAGTTCCTTTTCTGAACAGCACTTGTAGCTTGTAGCAGCCTTAGATGGCTAAAGAGTCAGAAGATTCTGTTTGACTGTTGAATGTTTACTTCTCAGATGCTCTCTGTGGCTGAGCCCCAAAGTCATCCCAGCTAAGAGTCAGCCTTGCCCAATGAGCACTAGGGCCTTCTATAGTGTCTGGAGTAACTGTGTGTGCACTGTTCCAGCTGTTGCATGATGCTGGGCTTGACTGCAGTGAAAGCGACTCATCTATCCTACCTAGAGTCAGTTAAAGAGAATACCTGTGTATTTGTGGGGGTGAAGGAGATGAGAATGGGAGCAGAAATCAGCCTTGATTTGAACTGAGGATATAGAAAACTAACCTGAGTTAATTAGATAATTGTAATGACAAAGGATAGCAGAAGACGTGCAGATACTGGCATGGGTGGTTTAGAAGGACTTATCAATGCTTACTAGATGGTAGGATTGCCATGTGCTCAAATGTTTAAGAACCCTACAATGTCCCAAAAGGAGGCCTAAAAGTAGTGTCCTCAAGACTCAAACACAAGCATTGATTTAAAAGTAAGTTTAGTTTTCAGCTTGGTCTGAAATTTGTTTCTTTTTCTCTTCTTTAGTCCATGGCCTTGAAACCTCTGCACCAAGTGCTTTTAACTCTAGCAGCACAAGGAAGAACAAAACTTCTCTATAGAACATAGCAATGGTACCAAATGAAGAGGCATACAAAATACTCACCAGAACTTTTGGATATAGATTTTTGTTGCCTGAAAATTGGTTTGCATTCCTGGCTCTTAGTCTCCAGGAATTTGTGGTCATAAAGGTCACCACAGCCATCCCCCTTGTTGTTGCCCATGGCCACCAATGCAGGTAGCCAATAATGAGTCTAGTCAGGGACAAAAGGTCTGCAGATGGGAGTGACACAAGTCTCTTAGTTCCCATCACCCTTCCAGTCCCAACTTTCAATAAGCAAATCCTTTCTAGTGCTTTGTCAGAGTATCTCCAGTGACTTTCCAAGTGGGTGTATACACACAACAGATGACGAGGCAAATATTCTCTTGGGCACAAAACTGCTACAGGCCAGTGGCATTTCCAAATCCCTATGGAAATGGAGTAGGTGTTAAGTCTTCCAGTTAAATATGTCCTTTGTCTCAAAATTCTTCTAGGAATTTAATGAGATCAGCCAGTGAAACAAGTATATCAATTCCTATGATAAAGTGTATTCATTGAATATTACCTATATTTCTGAGCAGGATCACTAGGATCAGATGACCTTGAGCCTTGGCTTCAGTCTTGACATTAGTTGTGTCAACCTATGTACCTCAAGCAACTTCATGGTACCTGTCTCTACTTCATAGGGTCTGTGTTATTATGATAAATAAAGTATTGCATAAAGGTGTGTGGAATAGACCCTGGTACAGAACATTTGCTTCTAATAATAGAAAACACGTGTAAGTAGAATATTATTTATTCATTTTATTAAGATATGCTATATTTCTGGATCACAGGGCCCCCCAATGGAGGAGCTAGAGAAAGTACCCAAGGAGCTGGGGGGATCTGCAACCCTATAGTTGGAACAACATTATGAACTAACCAGTACACCCCGGAGCTCGTGTCTCTAGCTGCATATGTATCAGAAGATGGCCTAGTCGGTCATCAGTGGAAAGAGAGGCCCATTGGTCGTGCAAACTTTATATGCCTCAGTACAGGGGAACTCCAGGGCCAAGAAGTGGGAGTGGGTGGGTGGGGGAGTGGGTGGGGGAGCATGTGGGGGACTTTTGGGATAGCATTGGAAATGTAAATGAAATAAATACCTAATTAAAAAAATAAATAAATATATTTCAAAGATTTTTACTATATACAGAGAAAACAGTAGTCTACATGATAGTGTGTTAAGTGTGAATGCTGAAGAGTATATTGCAAAATGTTATATTTCAGAAGGAATTTTAATCCTAACAGAATGAAAAGTGTTTGATACTTATTTAGAGTTTATGCTATGTTTGCCAAGCATATTTCTTTTTTTTATGTTTATAACATCTTTATTCATAGTAGCCAGAAACTGGAAACAACATTGCTATCCCTTGAATAAAGATTGGATAAAGAAGATATCGTACATTTACACAATGGAATATGGCTGTCCTTGGCTACTTTCTGGGTTCTTCTTTCTTTCACCTTCCTCCACTTTCTTCTTCTACCTTTCCAACCCCCTCCTACTATATAAGAAAACAAAAAGTATAGAGAAGAATAAAAAGAAATTCCTGAATAAAGGCAGGGTTTGAAAGGGAGCAACATCATTAGACTACTTTCTGCTGACTGGCAGCTTCAAGTTCTTTGAGGCAAGTTTGATATTTCACATCAGGATATCTAATTTCCTTGGTTTCTTGCTTCTTCTTTGCATATGATTACTTAACAAACCATAACCAACAACAACTACCAACCACCAGGAGCAACCAACATCCCATCCTGTCTCTCAGGACCCTAGCATTTATATGCCCTCTGAAAAATTCCCAGAGTTCTAAATATCACACAATTGCAAAAACTATCTATAGCTGGCAAAACCATGTCTCTACTAGAGCACTAGGTAAATCATAGTCACCTGCTGTGGACAATCTGAACTAGCCCCAAGTCCCACACCTTGGATTAAAATGAAAACATGTTATAATATTTCTAAGTTTTGTTTTGTTTTATTTTTGAGAGGAAAGAGTTTATTTTGTCTTATATCTTACAGTACATTATGAATGGTAGTCAGGACAGGTAATCAAATGTACTTGGAGGCAGGCACTGAAGAAGAGATCATGAAGGAATAGAATTACTACTATCTTCTGCAGACTGATTTCTTATTCCAGCTGTTCAGGGATGGCACTTGCTACAATAAATCATTGGTCAAGAAAATACTCGCTGATCTTTTGCCTACTAGACAATATGATGGAGACATTTTCTCAACTGAAGTTTCCTTTTTTAGATTGACTCCTGTTAGACTATACTTGATACAAGCTGCCAACCTAGATTGGACAAATTTTTTTATATTATTCTATTCCTTCTATGATAGTCACAGCTACCTGTGGCTATTTAAAGCCATGTGGGTCAGGTTTGTCCTCTCCTTCTTCCATCTTCTCTGTCCTCCTGTGTCTCTCTGTTCCTATCTGTCCAAGTGGCCAAGCATATTTCTAAGCGTCGTGTTAGGTATATATTGATGGCTTCCAGTAAGCCTGTGATGCTACTGTGAGGAAACTGAGGCATGGAGGGGGAAGTAATTCTCCTAAGGTTCCCATGGAGACTGCAGAGGCAGCCTGTGTCGTGGCATTTCCGTTCTGTGGTTCAGATGAGCTACTCTGTGGAAACACCAGGCAGCTGCCATGAACTACTGCATCTGCAGCAATGCCCAGTGGCACATGCCAAAGAAGACAGTTGGGTGCTTCTTCATCAGAATTTTGCTGCCAACTAACAAGTGAATGGCAAGTCAAGCTCTCTAGTCTTCTCTTTATTATTTTGTTTATAGAATTAGCTTACTCAGCTGGGCACAGTAGCCCAAGTCTGTAGTCCCAGGATGCACTGAGATGGGAGAATCAACAGAGTTCAGGAGTTCAAGGCTACTCTAGACAACACAGTAAGACCCATTCTAAAATTAAACTAAAACCTCAATAAAAGTTCATTGATCTTATAGCATGTTCACTAAATTGTAATTTTTGTAAATGTAGTGTGTGTGTTGTATTATGTGTGTGTGTACATGTATGGCTGTCAGAGGACAACTGTGTAGAGTTGATTCCCTCCACTTCTACTTGGGATCAAGGATTCAAGCACAGGTTACCAGTCTTGTAGACCAAGTACCTTTATCCATTGAGCTATCCGTGAGGCCCTAAATTATAAGTATTAAAAAAAAAATCATTAGCTGAGGTATGGGGGAAGTAGCATATGCATAATTTCACTAATTTTTTTGAGTACAGCTGCAGCTCTGGGCCACCCTGAAAGTGGCTTCTAATCTTTTGCAGATGTGCAGAAGACAAGACAGAATGTACTAGAACAGAGACCGTAGACTCTGAAACTATGTAAGAGTCAATATATTGAGTTCCAGTAGCAATAAAATGTTAAACCAAGGTAACCCTTTAGCTTGAAGACCTAACAACAAGGGATCAAAGACATCCTAGATATTTAGTAAAAATTCTGGATTTTTAGTAATGGTCTGTTTCTGTTCAAGAATTTCTGTTTTTATGCAGGCAGTTATTAAATCGCATGACTTTTTGCATGTCTTTGACAAAATGAAAACCGGGTGTTTCCAAGTAATAACTTCACTATGAAAATAATACCTTAGCCTGGAGACTATAACCACATGATATATTTCTGAAAATTGCCCATCTTTGTCGCTTAGTAACCAACCTGATGATCTGCTAGCAAACAAAGCTGGGGAAACAGGATGTCAGGAATAGTGTGTTGCCAGGTCACACAACCAATCACTCGTCTTTGAGCTTGCCACATGCTAAGGGTATTAAGCAGAAACAACAATTAAGTTGTTAAGAGTTAAGAGTTAAGTTGTTAAGAGTTTCTAGCATGCATAAGGAATTGCTGTCTGGGTCTCAGTAAAATGTTACTCTAATCTGTCAGGAACTGGGAAGGAAAGTTATTGCTCTACTAGCAGGTCATTCATGACTCTTTCCAAAGAAAGCTGGCACCTTAAGGGGCTCTGGAAGCTTGAGAAGAATTTTTTCTCTGTCCTGGTATGATCCACTATTCCACTGATGGAACTAAGCAAACCTAACAAAATCTACACAGCTGGGACCCAACTCTGGCTGCTCCTTGTACCAGGCTTTTCTTGTGGATTTCTAGTTGATACCGGAATGTCTGTTGATCCCCTTGCTTCCTTCTTTGCTCTCCCAGGAATGAAGTGCAGTATCACAGGTGTGTTTTGAAGACTTGATCCTACCCTTGATCAACCTCCCATGAGCCTAGAGCCAATCTACTTCCATTTCTTCCATAATGCAACAATGAAATTAATGTCTGTCTTACCTTATAAATTGCCAAGATTGAATGACAAAAAGTACCTCATAGCTAGCTGATGACTAGTCATTGTGGTGATAATAATTGTTCACTCACTGATTGTGGGAAATGAAAGGATTTAGATCATTCTTAGTTCTCTCAGTTAAGAAATGAAGCTGGCTCTGGATTCTAGGCCAATATGACATACAAATTATGTTAAAAGAACGGAGTAAGAAAGTCAAACAGAATGTACATAGACTCAGTTTCTAAAGCCATGCTCAATTTCATATGTTTTGAAACATCCTATTTTATTGCTTCTATTGCTCTCTGTTGCCTCTGCCCCTCCCCTTCACTTCCCTAGAAAACCAATGGAAATAATTCCATTGTTGATAAGAGACAACTATGCCCTTTTTTATTAGAATGGGTTTACATGATTCCAACTCTTAGAATGCTATTCCAGTCTCACACCCAACTGTCACTTCTTCCCACAGAGTCATTTACCTTGTAAACTAACAATCCTACCTCAAAGTTCAAGTCCCAAGTTTCTGTCTCATATGTCACATTATTGTCACGCTCCTTGGAAACCTGAATTTTCTGTTTTGGTTCAGATTTGGTCCCTAAATAAATACACATACATTTAAACTGCTGTCATAGAAAGTCATGTCTGTAATCAGACAGTGTTGCTTCAAGCTACTCTTGAAGCCAGTTCCTCTCTTGACTGCTTCTGACTGGCTGACTCCAAGCCAAGGGTGCCAAGTTCAACTATCAGGAGCTGACTGCAACAGCTCCAAGATAAATTCTGAGAAACTACTTTTGCCCCCTCAGTACTCTTTCATTTACTTACACTTTGGGTGCTGTGAGCCTGTTGGTGAGAGCCACCCAGGGGACTTGGAATCTCTTCCCCTGCTTGGGCCACTGTTTATAGTCTGCCGGAGATTGGCTCTTTGAGTAACCATCTGCCTGTCCTTCTGTTGTAGTGTGTTTATGAAATGGTGTCTTGTGCTTGTGCTTTCTCTTCTCTGCCCGAGGAAAGCACAAAGCTTTTGGAAGCTCTGGAATCTTGGCACTTGCAGAGTTAGCGCATGCAGCTCGGGGAGCTGGGACCTGGGAGGCAGGGCGCTGGCCGCCTGCTCTTGGCTCTCCTTCCCTTCATGCTTCTCTCTCTCTCTCCCTCTCTCCTGTTGTTTTTCAGGCAGTGAAGCAGATTTTAGCTCCTCGAGCAGCACAGGCAGCATCTCGGCTCCTGAGGTCCACATGTCCACGACAGGAAACAAGAGAGCCTCTTTCTCACGCAAGTAGGCACTGACTCCTGCTCTGTAATTACGAAGCTATGCAGGTGACTTTCTGTCCATAAGATTCTGTGGAACCACCTGGATTCTGAGTTTGTTATTAGGAGTGAGGTTTATTGTTAAGTATTCCACAGTGATTTGCAACTGGCCATTTCCTTACTTCACCCCACCCCCAACAACCCTGAAACCCCTGTCCTCCTATGCCTGAGCCTGCTCTTCCTGCTGCTGATTATCTGTCGTCCAGACCTCAGCTCTGAGCCCTCTTCCCTCCATTCCATGCTCCATCCCTTACTCACCTGTGTCTGCTCTGGGAATTTAAGCTTTGCACCGAGCCTGCCCCTTATGACCCTATCATTTTCTAGCCATCGGCAAAGCCGCTAAAGTCCTTTCTATAAAGCAAACATTTACTTGGGAAGAAATGATTAAAAAAAAATTTGTAAAGTTCATAGATGTGGGCACCCCAGTGCTGAAGGCAACACAGAACAGCTGGATGTGTGATTTCTGAAGTCAGGCTATCTTGGCCTTACACTGGCAAGGCCCTCCAGAGGCTGCATGACCCCGAACAAAGGGCGTCATTTCTCTATATGTCCACCGCTCATCTGCAAAATAGAGTTATCATGATACCTACCTTAGAGGGTTTCTGGCTAGGGCAGTGCTTGTAGTAAGCATTATAAACTGTTCACTATTAATATTAGTTGAATTGGGGGCAGAGAATTATGGGAAAATCCATGCCAATATTCACACTTACTGGTGGAATTCCAAGCTCAGGATTTTCTAACCATTAATAGTGCCATTATTCTTCAATATGTAGCCACTATGTAGTCACTGAGCATCAACTGCAAGAATTCACTGAAAAAGCCATAATCATTCCAGTAATGCACAAAAATAATTCAAGGGTAAATTTTATATATATATAAATGTTTTATGTATATATATATATATATATATATATATATATATATATACACACACACATATATGTGTGTGTGTGTGTGTTGTGTGTGTGTGTAAATCACTGTGGAATACTTAATATGTATATATTATATATATGCACACACGAGGCATGGGGGCCATAGAGAGAGTGCAATGGGGCATGGCGGCTCTGTTGGGCTAGTTCCCAAACACCTCAGTGATGATGTGAGCTCCATCAGAGACTGAAGAGGCATGGTAGAGATATCTCGTCACCAACTAGAGAACATCTTCTGACTCTACTAAGTCATATTATTATCCTGGGTCATTGCATGCAAAACTTATCTTGAGGATTAATAGTATATGTTTTTCAAGATCCTTCCAATTTCCACAAGGTTAAAGCTCTGGAATAGTGTGCAAATATTTCCAATTTTCCTGGTGCCTGTTGTTTATAAAGGGAACTAAGTTAGCTCCAGTGCACAGTTTCATGTTAGAAGTAAATCATCTAGACAAAGCTGTGAGAACAGAGTGGGGTCCACAGTAAATAAGCACAATTGCTTTATCAGTCCCTCTATGCTTTGGGTGTAAGTGTCTCCTGCACCACAGGGGAGGGTCATAAACATTCTTAGTAGACATGAGTCTTCCCCCAAGAAGTAAGCATAGCCTCATGGTGAAAGGTGCCAAGAAAAATGAGCCTCACAGGTAATTTTATTAAGCAATTCAAAAGGACTTGGGTTTGCAATTAGATGTCAAGATGTCAGTAACAAAGAGAAAACATTCTAGGCTGAAAATCAGCATATTTTTTGAAGAGTAATCAAAAATTGATGTAGTAAACATAAAATAATTTGTGCAAGTCAGATATTGAAGAATTGTTTTTATTGTTTAATTTCTATGTATATATTTGTGCTCAATGATTCATGTACACCATGTGGGTGCTGCAGGTGCCCATGCCCTAAACCTCAAGTGACCAGCAATTGAGTCACTTCATATGGGTGCTGTAAGCTGAACCCAGGCCATCTGCAAGAGCAGGAATATTCAATGAAAGGGGTGCAATTTGAGGGAAGGGTGGATTTGTTGAAAAGATTTTTGACAGGTGGTTTTCTTAAAAAATAAACAAAAACCCCAAAGTTGTAGAGACTAACTAACTCAAATTAACTAACTCATTATCCAGTTCTGATGTATCTGAAGAAGTCTCTCTCTTTTTAACTACTAAAGCATTAATCAGTCTAGAAAATATAGAAGAAAGAATGGGGTGTGGGTTTTTTGGAATTGGCATCAAATATAACCATTGTTTATGAGGTAAACACTCTACATCTAGTTCCTATTCAGGAAAACAGAAATAGAGGTAATATCACTAAGTTTAAGTCAGCTGATATTGGTAACTATATCACAAGTGTCCAGAATTTGGTTGAAAAACAGGAGAGGTGTATTTTTAAAGAAAACAGATATGCTGCTTCTACTACTGAACTGCAGTGCAATGAGCCCCAGTGCGGCTGGCCTGAACAACAGACAACAACTCACTTGCTATTTTAGGGGCTTTCAGATCAAAGTTTGGTAGGATCGATGTCATTTGAGACTCACTGCTTGGCTTCAAGATGTCTGGCCTCCCTGTATCCTTACATCATCATCTCTCTGTACACATCTGTGTCCAAATTTTACCCCTTATTATAATATCGGGCTGAATAAGGCCCCAGCATAATACTCTAATTTAATCTTAATTACCTCCTTAAAGGTCTTGTCTCCAGATTTAGTCATATCTGAAGTCTGGAGGATTAAGGCCTCGACATGAAATTGGAATAGTGACAGTGACACAATCAAATTCAAAACAATGACAGCAATGGAAGATGGAGGAGGAGGAGAAGGAGGAAGAGGAGGATTGGGGGAGGAAGAAGAGGAAGAGGAAGAAACAGCAGTGAATGGTGGTGGGGACACTAGCTAAAGTCA
The DNA here is from genome assembly GCF_978045245.1 of Mus caroli. Taxonomy (NCBI): domain Eukaryota; kingdom Metazoa; phylum Chordata; class Mammalia; order Rodentia; family Muridae; genus Mus; species Mus caroli. The sequence continues at coordinate 59,784,470 of NW_028227271.1, forward strand.
AGAGCCAGTGGCTAGGGATTATAGATTCCTTGGACTCTGGTTTAGATTTGTTCTTTTATATTACTCTGTTCAGGGGTTTAGAGGTGCGGGATGAGCAGAATTTTCTCTTTTCTATGAACTACATTATTCTTCCTGCTAGACCAAAGAATTTAGGGTGTATAAACAAGCAAGCATTGGGCTTGCTTCTCTGTGATCATGACAAACATGGAAATTTAGCTTCTCCTTTGAAAATGATGACATTTATTAACATTTAAAATAGGGTAAATAAAAGGAGAAACAGTAACAATTTAAACATGAAAATATTTTAATTAGGATTTTTTTTGTTGTTGTTGTTGTTTGTTTTTTTGTTTTTTTGTTTGTTTGTTTGTTTTTGTTTTTCAAGACAGGGTTTCTCTGTGTAGCCCTGGCTGTCCTGGAACAAACTCTGTAGACAAGGCTGGCCTCAAACTCAGAAATTCGCCTGCCTCTGCCTCCCAAGTGCTGGGATTAAAGGCGTGCACCACCATGCCCAGCTTTTTTAAATTAGTTTTTAAGGTACTATGATATTCATGTCCTGAAACACACATGAAGACTTGATTTTGTGTTTTACAAGACAAGCAATGTTTTATAGCTTGAGGAGTCTTTGCTCTCTCCCATCTATCAGATAAGGTCTCAGGAAATCACCTAATTTAATGCTTGTCATGATCACGTACCTCAGCACTTTGTTGCAAGGTAGATGGGGGAAATGCCCAGGTGGATTGTCCAGAGAACAACTATATCCAAAGGACAACCTGAAAAACTTGTTTACAGGACCAAAGTAATTTATATCCCATTTCTATAAAGCGGGAAACGTCGCTGTTAAGAAGTTTTAAACGTCCATGACCTTACATTCCAGCTCAGCTACACATTCTTGTATTTCTCTTCCCCAAGCCTCAGTGATCCATGGGTAAATGGGAAGCAGTGCTCGCACCATTCTGACAGGTCAAAGCCAAGTGCTCACAAAGTGTCTGGAACAGTACCAGTACCACAGAAGCCAGAAAGGATGGTTAACAGAATAAAATTTCCCAGGTCAAAGTTATGGATAGTTCTCTATAGTCTCTCATCTCTTGCAAGGGTTAACCATCCACATTTTCTTGTAGTCACATTGGGAAATACAATTGTCAGTGCCAGGCTTGGAAGTGAAGCATAGAAAAGAAAATCCAAGCCAGAGTACATGTTCCTTTGAGCTACGCATGAAGTTCTTCCCACCCTTGGGGCTGCTGAAGTTGGTTTGTCACCAAGCCATCAGCCCATCTGTTCCATATAAAATGTCTCCTTCCCTGTGAAAGGGGGACTAAGTCTATTTGAATGATTTCAAGAGGAAAGAACTTGTAAGTTTAGAATTTGATGGGCTTGTTAGTGTGCAGTGCCCTTGGTTGACAGCAGTAGAGATTGCATTTGAATTTAAATTAGTGATTGCAGGCACTGAGCCCACAGGCTGGAGCACTCACACACATTTCTCATCGACCTGCATCAGAGAGCAGAGGTGCTCAGACAGCCATGCTGCTGCATGGGAATCTTCATTTTAACTTCCTTGTAATAGCCAGCCATACTCCTGACAGAACATGCTAGCCCGCTTAAGTAGTTTCAACATTCTCTGGATGTTTTTCAACTCTACTGGATATCAAATCCCTGGAACCAGATTAACAGGGAAAACCTAAACAAGCTGATCCTGTAACACCAGTCTAGAGCACACAGAAGTTGCACAAAGTTTCTGGAATAAACCTGTATACTTTTCCAATTTAATCTTTTTAAAACAAACAAACTAAAAACCAAAGACAAGTCTCATGCAATGCAGATTGGCCCTTCAACTTGTTATATAGTCAAAGATGAGTCTAAACTACCTTCTTCCCCCCCCAAGTTCTAGTGCTACATTTAGGAATGTACCACATCAGGCTAGTTTTCCAACCAACTCTGCAAGGAAGGCAGGAAGTTTGTATTCATGGTGTGAGTGTGATGTATGGTATGTGTCTATGTGAGAGAAAATATGTCTGGTGTATGTATGGTGTGTGTGTGTGCATAAAGTGGCCTTCCTAAATCTCTAGTAAATGGCAGTGTCAAGACACACACCCTGTTAACTCATTTCAGCAGTCATGCTAGACAACAAAAATTATAAGCTCAAAAGTCTAAAGATGAAAGCAAGTACACATCCCCCAGGAAGCTAAATCATTTGGAATATTGGTGTATTTAGGAAGATAGGTCGAGAGAAATGATGAATTGGACCTGTGCAGCAGCATCTTAAGGAGTTTAGCCTTTTTTCAGGAGACAGTGGGAAACCCTTGATGGTCTTGGAGGAAGACAATAGTATTCCAACTCCTCACTAGAAAGGCATCAGCATCCTGCAGGAGGGAGCAACACCAAAGGGAAACTGTTTGAAACAACAGCAGAGGGAGTGGTCTCTTGTGCTCATGATACAAGGAGAGCAAATATCAGTGGCCATATGCCCCAGTCAAGTCTAGAAGTCTGATTTTCTTAGCAATAACCAGCTTTAGGAAGAAGCAAAGGAACAATACCTTGGCATCTCCAGTCACAAGGACTCTAATTAGCACCTGTAATACTCTTTCAGCCGAGGCCCTCATGGGCGAAACAATGGAGCATCATCCCACAAGTCTGGCAGCAGCCCACCATCCCCAAGGGAAAAAGACCTTGTGTCTATGCTGTGCAGGAATCCACTGAGCCCCAGTAACATCCACCCTAGTTACGCCCCTTCTTCTCCAAGTAGCAGCAACTCCGGCTCCTACAAAGGAAGTGATTGTAGTCCAGTCATGAGGTAAGTCCCCATTTGCCTCCTAATTGCATGCTTCTTAATTTGTCCAGTTTGGGACTTTTCTCTAAAGGTGGGAAAAACTATTTAGCTCTTGATTCTCTATCTTAATCTTTAATAAGATACTTCTCTTCTTTGTCGCAGTTAGCTAATTCTTTAAGGGTTGGTGCAGAAAGAACACAGACCACCACAAGCTAACACAATACCTGACAGTCCAAACAGTTACTGGATGGGGAGGGGAAATGCCACAGTGGCAAGGGCTGTTCTCATTTCTTAGGCACAGGGAGGAATTGTGTGTGCAGTGTTCATTTGTTCATTAAATGCTTATTCAGTAATAGGGTCTGTGTGCCATACTGAGAATAGTGTGGTGAACAGAAATGGTCCTCAGGCTCACTGCCAAAGAAGGATTCTATCAAATAACAAATCTAGATTATTCTGCAACTATCTGTTGCTATATGAATATGAACATGTAAAATATGGGGCAGGGGTCCAGTTCATGATGGAGTGGTCAGAGTGGCCACACTAACAAAATAAAACTGAAGTGATATCCAAAAGGTGAGTAGGGAGTTAATAGTAGGTTGAGGCAGGGTGGGAAGGGATGAGATATCCAGAGGAGGGCTTGGAGGGTTGGGAACTGAACAAGGACCATACTGAGCACAGCATAGGCATGGGGGTCAAGCAGCATGGGGGCTAGAATTGAGTCCAAAGTTAGAGGAAAACCTGGCAGCCCTCCACAGCCTATTCTCATTAGTCAGCGCTCTGGATGCCCAGGCTTAGGCAGGCCTGAGAAGGGCCAAGATTCCAGCTGAGCTGTGTTTGTAGAATATTGAGTGCTTCTCCACAAAACACACTGGGAAGAGTGGAGTGGCCTTGTTCCCTCTGAACAAGGAACTTTCCATTCCCATCCAGTCAGCACAGGAATACTGACATTGACTGCAGAACAGTTTAAATTCAACTGATAATAAGCAAGATTTTTAGGCAGGGGCAAATTGTGAGGAAAATTAGGTCACTTTGCTCTCTCCATCCCTCCTGATCTCCCTTCCCTACCACACACTGTTCTTTAATATAACAGCTGCATGTTTATCTGAGCTGATAACCCACACCTAACAGACAACCATGAACTACCTCATATAAAACAGTTCCTAAGCCTTAGAATGCAGAAACATCCTTCCACAAACACACATATACCTCAGTCTTCCATGTAACAAACAGCCCTAAGATTGGTCAGTCCATCGTCTGACACATCGTCTCATCTGTTCTGAGACTGCAGTGCCAGCACACTGCTGTCATTCTTCTCTAGTTGTCAGTTGTGTGTCTATTTGGACTGCTAGAGCAGAGCAGCTTAGACTGGGTGACAAACACTAGTGAGGCGTCTATTCACTTCTGAAGAATGAGCCTGGAACAGAGTCAACACGGTCAAGTTCTGGGGAGGACTCGCGTATGTGTTGGAGATTCCTCTTTAGTGAATCTTTACAAAGAAGAAAGTGATCTAGAGAACTCTCTAGAGCTCTTTATAACATTTGTATTGGCATATATTAATGGTATAAAATAATGTTTCCATTGAGACTTTATACATGTATATAATACACTCAGATCATATTTACTCTTCATTTCCTTCATCTTCCGGCAGTTATGATCTCTGATAAGAACATTAATCCCATCAGAAAAGCTCAATGCTCATTATGTCTTAATTACCTAAGGGGTGTGTACACAGACTTCTAGTATATTATCATCCTTTTATTTCCATAGAAAAGGAAACTGGCAGAGCTGGAGACATGGCTCAGTGGTTAAGAGCACTGTTTTCTCTTCCAGAGGGCTTAGGGTTCAATTCCCAGCACCCACATGGCAGCTCACAAATGTTTGTAGCTCCAATTCCAGGGGATCTGACACCCTCATACAGATATACATGCAAACAAAACACGCCAGTGCACATAAAGTAAATATTTTTAAAAAGAAAAGGAAACAGGCAAAAAGTAACATGTCATTGCTTGAATTATCTCAGAAGGTCTGGAAGATACATGTCTTGTGGCGAAAATCATGGTGTCAAACCCCCAAATCCAGAACAGTATTTGACTCCTCTGCAGCAGAAGGAGGTCACAGTGAGGCACCTGAGGACCAAGCTGAAGGAGTCTGAGCGCCGACTCCATGAGAGGTAAATCTGGTTTCCCCACACCAGGAGGCTTAGCATAGTTTCTTCTTCACAGAAAGTGACACAGGAACCAAGACTATACTGAAGAATAAAAAGCAAAACTATTTTTATTAAACTTTTAAGTCTTCACATTCATTTCATAATTGTTTTTGCCTTTGCTGTTGCAAGAGCTCATGGGAGCTAGTAGGATAGAGGAGATCCTTTCTCCTGGGTGTGGTCAGTTTTGCCATACGGAATTGGGTGTGTACATGACTATTTTTAAATGGCAGAAACACTTATAGGAACAATCTACTTCCAGCAGAGCAGGTCACAGTGGCCTAGTCAAGCCAGCCCCGATAATCTCTGGAGAGAACGGATAGCTTTCTGACTCCTGCCAGCTATATCTATACTGAAGGAAGAGCTTTGTTATTCTTGGACTATTGGTAAGATGTAAGGGAAAAACTAAACTAAGCAATAAAACAGTGTCATCTAGATGTTATCACAGATAAAATGCAAAAGAAGAAAAAAAAGAAAAACAAAAAAGCCCCAAACTTTTGATATGTTAAGAGCAAGCCAGATCTTTTGCTTCATGGTTTTCTCTTGGGACAGTACTGTTAGACATACTAGCTGTAATGACAGAGCTGCACTCTTAGTGGGTCCATGCAGTACTTGCATTCTCTAGGAAGTGACAGTCTCCATCCTGTGTTGCCACAGACGGGATACTGTGAAGAATCCGTTACCTTGACTGGTAAATCTGGACAGACAGTACAGGCAGGGAGTTTTCTTCTTCCTATTTAATTCGACTTACACCTGACTGAAAGAGACATGAACTTTGTGGACTACGGTGATTTATGAAAAGTCCCGGGGAAGTTTTGAGCCCTTGCAAGAGGAGGCATAAGAAAGCAGGAAAACTTGATAAAACTGGCAAACCTAAACTTAAAGAAGCAACACTATGTGCTCTTAGATGCATGAAGATGTGGATTGATTGATCATTATATTCACAAGTAACCGGAGAATATATATTTACACTGACTTTGAAGAAATTATATATAAGAATTTCTTGGTAAAGTTTTTATAATAGGTTATTGTGAATACTAAGACATCTCATAGTCATCTCAGCATATTGCAGGTTGATTATTCTCTTCTCTGAGATGAGAAAGAATAAGAAACTTTTTACAAAGCTCTTCTTGAACATATAACATTTCACTGTTTAAAAAGGATCACTGGAATGTAATGACTATATACAAGACTATACAAGGCTATAACTGATTCTTTTTAGCTTCTCTTTAATCAGTAATTAAAAGTAAAATGAGCTTTCTTTCACAACTGTTCACACATATATTATATATATACATTATATATGCATATATGTATATATGGAGTAAACTACAGAGTTAGAAGTAGGCTAAGAAATCAATAGTAAAATACAAAATAAGTTTGGCGTAGAGGATAATGCTAATGAAGTACTTGGAACATGCCCTGCTCTACAGTGAGTATTCAAAAAGGAAACAATGGCAGCTATTTTGATTCTGGTTCTGGTTACTATTATTAACTTAGCTGTTTTGCAGAGGGGGAAGTTCCCTGGCTAATACTTGCCAAAAAAAGAAAAAAAAAAAAAAAAAAAAAAAAGAACACACACACACACACACAACACATCTGAAACTGAGACTTAGAAGACCCTGTGCTGTGGCTGCTGTCGACTCTTAGCTATTTCAAAGTTGACCTTGCTTGTAACTGTGCCTACCTTCTCTACAGGGAATCTGAAATCATGGAGCTCAAGTCTCAGCTGGCTCGAATGAGGGAGGACTGGATTGAGGAAGAGTGCCACAGAGTGGAGGCTCAGTTGGCACTCAAAGAAGCCAGAAAAGAGATTAAACAGCTCAAACAGGTCATCGAGACTATGAGGAGCAGCTTGGCTGATAAAGATAAAGGCATTCAGAAGTACTTTGTGGACATAAACATCCAAAACAAGAAACTGGAGTCTCTGCTTCAAAGCATGGAGATGGCACACAATAGTTCCCTGAGGGATGAACTGTGTCTTGACTTTTCCTTTGATTCCCCAGAGAAAAGTTTACCCCTGAGCAGCACATTTGACAAGTTGGCAGATGGGTTATCTCTGGAAGAACAGATAACAGAGGAAGGTGCTGACAGTGAGCTTCTGGTGGGAGACAGCATGGCTGAGGGCCCAGATCTGTTAGATGAGATGGTGACTGCCACCACCACAGAATCCAGTGACCTGGAGTTTGTTCATTCCACTCCAGGGCCACAAGCCCTCAAGGCTCTCCCCTTGGTGAGCCAGGAAGAGGGCATTGCGGTGATGGAGCAAGCCGTGCAGACCGACGTGGTGCCGTTCAGCCCTGCCATCTCAGAGCTCATTCAGAGTGCGCTAAAGCTGCAGGACTACTGTCCCACAAGCTCAGCATCTCCAGATGAATCTGGAGCTGACTCGATGGAAAGCTTCTCAGAATCTATCTCTGCCTTAATGCTTGATTTAACTCCAAGAAGTCCCAACTCGGCCATCCTTCTGTCTCCTGTGGAGATCCCATTCAGCAAGGCGGCTATGGAAGCCCATGCAAATCGCCTCATGAGAGAGCTAGATTTTGCAGCCTACACAGAAGAAAGATTGGACAGCGTTCTCTCGCTGTCCCAGGGCAGTGTTGTGAGGCAGTACTGGAGCAGCAGTTTCTTGGTGGATCTACTGGCTGTGGCTGCCCCTGTCGTACCCACTGTTCTGTGGGCATTCAGTACTCAGAGAGGGGGTACAGATCCTGTCTACAACATCGGAGCTTTGCTCCGAGGTTGCTGTGTGGTGGCCCTACACTCACTACGCCGCACTGCTTTCCACATGAAAACCTAATTAGTTGTTACTGTGTGCCAATGTATCTGTGTGGCCTGATGCCAGGTAGAGCAACAGCAGGTGATCAGTGGAAGTCTCTATTCTGTCAGTTTTGCTTCTCGCTATTTGATTTGCACTATAGTCAGTTGAAGCCTGTTCACTGTTTAAACCAGAGGTATTTTCCAAGGCATGGAAACCTGGTTCCGGTAGCTGTCCCACCAGAGTGGTGTAGAAAGCATGCTTATGCCCCTGCCGTGTTGTCTGAGGTGCCCGTTCTTACACTAATGGTTCAGGAAGAGAAAATGCAGTTTGCACTTTCACCACAGCCTTTCTAAGGCTGGCATGTTATCTCCTTGCTTTGCTTTGTGCCGTTTGAAAATGTGTAATTGTTCCAGCATTCCAATGCTCTTGTGCATAGCAGGGGACTGTAACCAAAAATAAAAATGTACTTGTGTAATTGGTTCAAAGATTTGAATAGCTCTTTATCGTCTTGAGGTTGATAAAGTTTGAGTGTTTGGATTTTTTTTAACTTAATGTAGCTCCAAAGTCTTAAAAGACTCATTTGCTCTTAAACCTGTCAGTTGGTGAAACTATGTAAATTTACAATGTACTAACTTATTTTTTGCTTATTATATATAGTGTTTTTTGGAAATTGTTTGTACCCACATACTTCAGCATGAAAATAAAGGTTAGTGGTTCCATTTAAATGTTTGTCTCCTATAATTGTGAATTTACTACTATATAAGTCAAATAAATAGATCATTCTTTATCAAAAAGATTCTATAAAAATGAAGCTAAGCAGAAACGAGAAAAAAAAATTACTAAAACCAAAATGAAGGCCTGGAGCGATGCTCTGTGGTTAAGAGCAGAAGTTAACTACTCTGGTGGAGAGCCTGAATTCTACTACCAGCACCCATGTGGCTCACAACACCTTCTGACCAAATACTGTGGCATATACTCACAAAGACCCTCTCCCTTCCCTCCCCTCCCCTCCCCTTTCTTCCCCTCTCTTTCTCTTCCTTCCCCTCCCTTTCCTTCCTTTCTCCCTTCCCTTCCTCTCTCCCTCTGTCTCACACACACTTAAAAATAAAAATTCTATAAAAAGGTAAATACGCCTGACCTTGAAGAGTATTATATAGAAAATAAGGGTAGCCCTGTTTATTTAAATAAGGCATGCAGCTGCTTGCACACACAATCAGCATGTTTGAACTCATTCCAGGAAAGGTGGGCGGCTTATTAAGCTTGCTAGATTCTCAGGAGAGGGAAATTCCAAGAGTAGCATCTATTCTCCATCCTCCTTCTCTCTCAATGAAAGGATTGGGGCGGATGGAGGAGGGAATCTGTAGTAATTATCGATTCTTAGTAGCCTTGAGAAGTAGGTGTTCTACTTTATAAACAGGGAGCTGAAAAGCCACAGACAGCAAAACTGCTCAAGATCTCTAAGTTCATTTTCAGAGCCAAGAGTTAATGTATGAGCAATGAAAATGCCTCTTCTACCTTACTGTAGAAATGCAGGTGATCTGGAAAGTAGCTTCGCCTCTCAAACCTTTTCCTCATTAGCACTTTAAGTATGTGCTGACATTGTTGATTTGTACCTTGAATATCTTATTACCCATATTTCCTATTGATATGCTAGCTCTGTGAACAGGGCAAGGATATGTGTTCTGTCTTATGCGTGCATGTCAAGAACTTAAAAGAACCTGCCACATAGATCTGAAAATCAGTGTAGAATTCATCCAACAGCCACTAGCTGAGATCTCACAAGCCAGTTAGCTACTTTACTGGGTTGGTCACTAATAGGTAGGGAGGGTGCTTCCATGCTTTGTCTGCCAAGAGTCCAGTGCTTTCTAAAATAATTTTAGGCTGAGGTATGTACTTTGACCCAAGAGAGACAAAGAGCTAAAGCTAAGGAGAATACCTCTGAGTAACATCAATAGTGAATCATAAGAAACAGTAAAATGTTATACAGAGAGAGAGAGAGAGAGAGAGAGAGAGAGAGAGAGAGAGAGAGAGAGAGAGAGAGAGAGAGAGAGAGAGAACAAATGTTAAGAGCCACAAGGTAAAAAAAAAAAGATTTCAACCTATATATTTTAGCATGGTGGAGTAGACAGGAAGCTGGCTGGTTCATATGGGGACATGTAGATAAAGTTGTTAAGTTGAATAGATCAAGATAGAAATAATAGGTGAGAGGGAAGGAAGCCTGAAAGAAAAAGGGCTACATTAAGTATAACTCAAAGGTTTTCATCTTGAGCAACTACATCAATGAGTATCATTTGCTGAAAATGAAAAGCTCAAGAGAATCAAATTTGGCTGAAAAAAAAAAAACTAAAACCCTGTGATATCTACTAAAATAGCTATGTGAAGATGCCAAGCAAATGACTGCATATGTACATATGGAGAGCCCAGGAACTGCCAAGCCTAGCTATAAATTTGGGGCTCCTTCATTCTGCATAGTATTTAAAACACAGAACAGATGGAATCATCCAAGAAATGAGAAAGAAGGCCAAATACTAAGTCCTGTCTTACTCCCACATTTAGACACAAGCGAGGAATGAACAAAGTCAGAGAAGAAGCTGCCCCAAAGATAAGGAAAACTGACAGAATTGGGTAAAGAGGAGAAACAGTGACTGAAGTGGAGCATTAAAACTCTGTGAAGAAGATGCATAATGTGAAAGACAGTGTGCTCACTGGCTTTGACAACAGTGAGTGTCAGTTCAAGGGATGAGCCAGACTAGACCAGCTTAAAGAGTGAATGGAAGCCCAGAACTTAGCCTATTCATGTCAAGACCACACTTCCAGGCTAATACCAGATGTACACCTAGTCCACTCACCTTGCCTCCAAAATTCCCCCAAACCTCCTCCACTTGTACCAATCCCACAGTCTCAGGTATGCTTTCAATCACTCGGCCCCCTCACTGTCCTTGTTTAATGAGTTCCCCCACATTTCCTGTCCTAGATCTAGTCACACAGCTCCTGCAGCAGAGACAGGCTAGACTCTCACATGAGACATACAACCAATGAAAGTAGTGCATAAGCACCAGGTCACATCACAAAAACACAAAGTAAAAAGTCAAACAGGCTCCCCAAACCCACTATAGGAATATAGAAGTGTTTGCCAATGAGAATTATATAGATTATTTAGACAGATAATTTAAAAGAATAGTCACAAACATGAAAGAATTTGTGATGTTAAGATATAAACAAATATCTCCATGAACTAAAAAAGGGATAAGAATAAATTCCTGAATGATGTTCATGAAAACACAAACATACAGCTGACTGAAATGATGAACATAATTCAAGATTTAAAAACTGAATGCATTAAAAATATATGAGTAGTGAAAAGAACTCTTTGAAGTTGGAATGAAAAAAAAAACCTTCAATAATGCGATTAGAAAACAAGGCATACAAGAAGACTTGACACATATGTACAAAGGGCTTGATGTCCTCCTCCAGAGTCACTGCTGCTCTATTCATAACAGCTAGAAAATAGAAGCAACCTAAATGCTCTTCAACTGAGAAATAATAAAGGAGTGGGACACAGACAAAATCTATTCAGTTGTAGAGATTACATCATGTTACTTTCAGGCAAATGAATGAAACTAGAATATATTCTTAATGAGGTAGCCAACACCCCTGTTTTCTCTTATTTATGGATCCTAGCTCTGCATCTTCAGAGATGACAACTACAGAAGACAAAACAGTAAAAAAGGTCCATGAGGTGGTAATGAGGACTTCTAGAGGGGGGCTACTAGGACACAGGTGCTATGAAAGGGAAATGGGGAAAATGAGGAGGGACTGTTACTAGGGAGGTAGAAGGAATAATACCACTCTTTGAAAAAAGCCATAGGGAACCATGTTTATATGCGTGTGTGTGTTTGTATCATTACATACACATGTATGTAATCATTACATGTGTTTACATACATATGTACAGTTTAAATGGAGTTATGTCACATGGGGTAAAAATGTTCTCCTAAGAGAACTATAGATTACCTAACAAAAATCTCAGTGCCAGGCTTGGAAACCTCTCTTCAACTTGTTAGGATGCATGTGCATGTGCACACACACACACACGCACACACACATATATCCTACTGGCATATGTGTGTGGGTGTACATGTAATAAATAAGAGCTCATGAATTTGATGAGTAGTGGAAGTCAGAAGACATGGAGAGGGAGAGGGGTGGAAATTATGTAACTGCAGCTCCTCATGTAAGAAATTCTCAACAACAACAAAAAAGGTGAATGAAAGGAAGTGGAAGGCAGAGTGTGTGGCCAATTTGCTGTTGTTTGCTTTAAGTTTTACTTTGAAGGAAGGACAATGTGCAATGGCAACGAGGAGATACCAGGTCCTGAGTTTGATTATGAGTGAATCACTGAATGGAAAGACACTGATGACAGACAAAGAAAAGGTTAATTGAAGAAACGAAGTCTAGGGAGGATCTTGTCAGGATACACGGTGAAGAGGGTTCTCTCTGAGAAACCTGTCTACTGAAATGTACAGTTGGGAGGCACGCATATATGTTCTTACCCAGCAACTTATCTTACAGTTCTAGTCAGCAGTACAGGGATTTGGCTGAAATGGAAGGGAAAGCTATTCAGGGATATGACTATTCAGGGATATGAATATTCGGAAGTGTTCCAAAATAATGAGCCATACTAACTCAGGTCCTTTCCTGTGGTCCAGCACTGACTAAGAACCTGGAACTGGCTGCTTCCTTGAAGCCCCTCCTTTTGTTTATTTTTAGTCATTGCTAAATTAAGGCATTTTAACTTTAAGAAATTATAAACCTGTTTGTGCTATCTGCTCCGTGTTGTCCTCAGAGACTAGAATTCTACCTTGCTATCAATTCCAGATGGATCTAGAACAAGAACCACCATGAGAAAAGATCTTCACATACCACACAGTCGTTAGCAAATTGGAGGCAGATGATCACCAGCAGCAAATTGCTTCCTTGCATCTTTCCCAGAATTTAAAAGCTTCAATTATAGTTTATTTGTGACCCTAACTGCTGCATATCCTATGCATAATAAAACTGTCAGAAAGGTGAACAGGGATCCTGCCACACCTATTTATTTTCCTTCTTTGCCTCTTCCCCATCCTCCTCCCTCTGCTTTAGAATGTTGCCATGTATAATCTGTGGAAAATTACTGCTATGATTCAGACCAGTCTCTCAAATGACTTCCTTCAAACAAACAACAACCAAAAAAAAAAAAAAATGTATGGAGTATGCTCAGTTTTTGGAAGCCCAAGGCATTGCCTGGTTTTCTGAACAAGAGGATCTGATCTGGCAGACAGAAGTGCCTCTGAGTTGCTTTCAGTAATCTGGGTGCCTGTGGTGTACAAAACAGACAGGAAAACAGAAACAAAAAGAACAATCCCACACTCTATTGCACAAATGGCTACCACATCAAAGCAAATGTTAAACATTTCCTAAGGTTAGGTGAGCAAACATTTCAATTTATAAGAAAAGATTTCTCCCAAAGGGCTATGCTGACCTTTTGGAGTGGGGATGGGGCGTATGCACAATGCACTTGGATGCCAAGCGTGCTGACATTTGTGGTAGAAGGAAGCCTGCAATCTGCATTTGTCATAGGCCCCACCCATGCAGTTGGCTCTGCGTTTCTCCCTTGACGATTTTTCTTTTTAAAAGGTTTGGAATATTTTCTTTACTTCCTTTTTGGGTCAGTGAGTCCTTACAAAATGCCTGTATTCCTAATCCTGCCAGGTGAAATATGTAGCAATTTAGGAAAAAAACATTTATAGCAAACAAATCTTAAGATGATGTTCACAAACTCATGACTTCAAAATGAAAAAAAAGGATAGTAAGTCCAAATAAAATGAAATCAGGTTTCTATCAGTTCATTATTTTTAAACCAAACAACATGGGGGCACACACTTTTAATCTCAGTAATTGGGAGGCAGAGGCAGGCAGATCTCCTAGTTCCAGGCCAGCCTGGCCCACAGAGTGAGTTCCAGGGCAGTCAGCAATACACAAAGAAACCTTGTCTTAATAAAAACCAGTAATAATAATAATAACAATAATAATATCATCATTTTTAAACTACTAAAAATGTACTCTATTACAACCACCAACTTTGCCTGTCATGACTTTAACAATGACACGAACAAAAATTCCAAGTAATTTTGAAATCCAAATAATATTCAGAATTTTGTTTTAAGACTGAAGTATTTCCATGTAATCCAAGTTTGTTAAAGGCACATCCATTAAAAAGCATTTTGAACAGGAAAATCCAATTTATAAAACATATTCACAAGCACAAAGTTTTTGCAATGACAGTAAGCCTGGGACCTTCCTTGGCATCCATCCACCTCCATCCATCTCCTACCACAATGAGGGCATAGCATCTGGAATAGTTTGAAAACCACTTTACTGTGTACCATGTTCTTTGAAAACTGTCAGCTTATGAAAGACTTCATATGGAACCTCTCAGTTAACTGGAATAGTACTCCTGTTAGTACTATTCCTACAAATGTGTTTGCCAGTGTCATGTTAGTTCAACTGTGAAGAGGACTCATTGCCTCCCACTCAGAGAACAGAGGCCATGGAAGGGAGCAGCTGTGGCCACAGTGACATAGACTGATGTAAAAGTCAATATACAGCTGTAACCTGCAGATATTAGAGTAGGCACCACAGCTTCTTTAGGATGTCCATCCATCCTTTGACTCAAAATAGCTCAGTGTTTGAAATGCTTTGCCACTTTCTCTTCCTACACTAGACAATAAGTCTTCACAACCTTCAACTGATCTTTCCTTTTTCTATGCCAGCACAACATTCCAGGCTTATGTGTTGTGTAGAGAAAATGAAAACAGTTTTAACAGTTTTCCTATGCCCCACCCCAGAAAGCAGTATATGAGGTATATGGGTATGGGAGTGGAGCTTTCAAAATATCAGCCATTATTGCTTTGATCCATAAGGGCTCTATCCAATCAGGACGGATTAGGCAATTATCAGATTCAGGCAAATAACAGAGCTTTATAAAATAAAGAACTTGTATTCCTATGTGTGTTAAACTTAAATATGGCAGATTAAATATGCCTATATGTGCACCACACTTAGCACTACAATAAAACGCTGATTCAAAATAAAGGCAATAGTCATTTTTTGTATACTGAGACATGGTCTCTCTCTGTAGTTCAAGCTGGCCTTGAATGTGTGGTCTTCTCACCTTACACTCCCCTAAGTGTTGAGACCATAAGCATTCACTACCCAAATCAGCTTCAATCATGTTTTGAAACATGCATTTTTCAATTTCCAAACATGGTGACACATGCCTTTAATCTTGGCACTTGGGAGGTGAAGTTCAAGACCACCTGATATATAATGTCGAATTCTATACCAATGAGACCCTATCACAAAAGAGAAAATAGATGACTTATTTACCTACCTGTGTTTTATTCTGTTACAAAATAAGCACAGTTTCATTCAACAAAAATCAACAAGTTTAGAAACAGCAACTGTTGAGTTAAGAATTCAAGCTATAGAACAGGTAAGAGCCCCACCTACCCTCAGAACCCTCCTATGCCTTCCTTTCAGATCGCAAAGACCTGCCCTCTTGACATCCCTTCTCACCCCATCACCCAAGCCTGTTGCTCTGCCCCCTGCTGCTTTGCCCTTGCTCCTATATGGGCTGATATCCCCTGCTCAAATGCAGGCGATACCAGCCAGAACAGGTGTAGGCCATGCCAGTCATGGCCCTGTTGGACAAAAGGCCATGCTAGCTGCTACAAGTCCAGCACCCAATTCTGTCAAAGACTCCCTGCTGGACCAGAAGTCACACCAGGCCCCATAAATCCAGACCACAAAGACCAGAAGAATAAAGGAAAAACAGAAACCAAGGAAAAAACACTATCCAACAGAAACTCAGCACCTAGACCTATATTCATTCCAAACCCAGGTGCTTAGAAAGAAGGGTAGGAATACAATCAACAACAGCCAAGGCAAGCTGGCACCACCAGACCCCAGCTATCTACTACAGAAACCCATCAATATTCCAGTGTGGGGCTGCTGGGTATAGGGGAAGAGGGAGGAGGGAGAGAGCCCACGTCCCACCAGAGTTCCTGTGCTCTGGGTAGGCAGATGTGGGAGGACTGCTGGACGCTTTCCACTCAGCCCTGGGTGTGCATTTGGCTGTGTGAAACCACTGGACCCCACTTGATGGGGGTGGGGTCGGGTGGACAAGGGACAGCCCCTGATACCAGGGGCCCGGGGGCAACACTCTTGGCCCTGGAGATACGGGAGAGAGGGCAGAGGAAGAGAGGTTCCTAGGAAGACAAGAGTCGTTAGTCCAGTACATGGCTGGAGTGTAGGAAGGCCTTCTGATGGTAGATTAGGCACAGCTCATTAGGAGAAACATCCCATCATCAAGGCACAGTGGGCCTTGATGAACAGAGACAGACTATGGTTTTAGAGCTTTATTGTAGAAAGGCAGGGAGAAAGGAGAGAAGGTGGAAAGAGAGAGAGAGAGACCAGCCATGGCCAAGAGGAGGAAAAGGGGAAAGAGAGAGAAAGAGAAAAGGCTAGAGAGTAAAAGATTAGAAAGAGAGCGAGGAGAGAGCGAGGTGAGGCCAAGCAGCCACTCTTATTATCTTGTTGTTGCTAGGTAACTGGGAGGAGTTTAGCCTGAAAGTCAGAAGCTTGGGACATTGTCTACGTGACTAATAGCCATGCTTCTGCTGTGGGGAGTGTGGGGGTGGTAACTTCGACAGGAGCCAGGGGTCCAGGAGACATGAGGGAACACCTTCCTCCCATGTAGATGAATTATCACCACCATTGGGTTTCACAGGGGTTTACAACCTCAGCTCAACTGGAGACTAGGCCATCTGTACATAGCCCATTGCCCCACATTCCACAGAAAACAACATAAAACCAACTTTATGAAGATGGTAGAGGTCCTTAAAAGAAAATAAATAAATCTTTCAAAGAAATCCAGGAAAACACAAACATGAATCCATCAAAGAAAGCTAAGAAAACACAAACAAACAATGGGAGAAAATGAATAAATCCTTAAAGAAAGATTCCTAAACAGGTGAAGGAAATGAATAAAATGTTCAAGACCTAAAAATGGATATAGAAGCAATAAAGAAAATACAAATTGAAGGAATCATGAAGATGGAAAATCTAGGTAAGCCAACAAGAATTAAAGATGCAAATGTCAGCAGAATACAAGAGATGGAAGAGAGATTCTCAGGCATTGAAAATGCTAGCCACATATGTGGCAGAGGATGGCCTTGTTGGATATCAGTGGGAGGAGATGCCCTTGGGCCTGTGGGTGTTGGATGCCCCAGTGTAGGGAAATGCCAGGGCAGGAGAACAGGAGTAGGTGGGTGGGGGAGCACCCTCATAGAAGTAGGGGATAGGGGATGGAATGGGGGTTTCTGAAGGAGAGACCTGGAAAGGGGAAAACATTTGAAATGTAAATAAAGAAAATATCCAATCAAAAAGAAAAAAAATTTAAAAAAGAAAGAAATAGATAAATGTATTAGTCACAGAAAATAATAAATCTAAAAATTTCCTGACACAAAACATCCAAGAAATCAATGACACTATGAAAAGACCAAACCTAAGAATAATAGGAACAGAATTCCAGCTCAAATGCCCAGAAAATATTTTTCATTAATTTATTTATTCACTTTATATCCCAATCAAAGACTGAAGACACCTCCTTCCTCTCCTCCCAGTTCCACCCTCATGCCTTTCTCCCCTTACTCCCCTCCCTTTTTCATCAGAGAAGGATAGGGTCTTCAATCAGTATCAATCTTCCCTGGCACAAGTCACAGTAGGAGTAGGCACATCCACTCCCACTGAGGCCAGACAAGGGAGCCCAGTTAAGAGAAAGGGATCCAAGGCAAGTAACAGAGTCAGAAACAGCCCCTGCTCCAATTGGTAGGAGACCCACATGAAGATCTAGCTGCACATCTGCACTATGGATTGGGGGCCTAGGTCTAGACCATGCATGTTCTTTGGTTGGTGGTTTAGTCCCTGCAACCCCTATCACCCACCTGTGAGCCCAGGTTAGTTGACTCTGTAGGTCTTCTGTAGGACTCTGTGGGTTTCTTTCAACTGCTGAATGAATCCCCCCAGAAGTCAGTTATGCTAGGTTCCTATCTTCAAGCATAGTGTCATTAATAGTATCCAGGGTTGGCTTTCTCAAATAAGATGGGTCTCAAGTTGGGCCAGTCATTGGTGGGCCATTCCCTCAATCTCTGCTTCATCTTTATCCCTGCACATCTCCTTGGCAGACAAAAGCAAACAATGAAAAAATGAAGCCATCTTCAACAAATGATACTGGTCTAACTGTATGTTTACATGTAGAAGAAAGCAAATCGATGAATATTTATCACCCATACAAAATTCAAGTCCAAGTGGATCAAAAGCCTCAAGATAAACCTAGATATACTAAATCTGATAGATGAGAAAGTGAAAAATAGCATTGAATGCATCGGTACAGGAGGAAATCTCCTGAACATAACACAAACAGCTTGGGCACCAGGCACTAAGAGCAAAAAGTAATAAATGGGACTTCATGGAACTGAAAAGATTCTCTAAAACAAAGGACACTGTCACTAAGGACAAAATGGCAGCCTACCGAATAGGAGATCTTCATCAACCCTACATCTAACAGAGGGTTAATATCCAAAATATATAAAGAACTTAAGAAATTAAACATCAGCAAATCAAATAACCCAATTAAAAATTGGGGTGCAGAGCTCAACAGAGGAATTTTCAACAGAGGAATTTCTAATGCCTAAGAAGAACTTAAAGAAGTGGGAGTGAGTGGGTAGGGGAGCAGGGTGGGGGGAGGGTATAGGGGAAACCCAAACTACACAAAAATTTAATAGAGACATTTCAGACCAACTTCCCTCATAAATATTGATCCAAAAATACTCAAAAATCAAATCCAAGAGCACATCAAAAAGATCATCCATGATTATCAAGTAGGCGCCATCCCAGAGATGCAAGGATGTTCAACCTATGAAATCTGTCAATATAATTTATCATATAAACACATTTAAAAGAAGAAGAAGAAAAAAAAAACCATGATCACCTGATGCTGGGAAAGACTGACAAAATCCAACACCCCTGCTATGGTTTATATATGCTCAGCCCAGGGAGTGGCATTATTAGAAGGTGTGGCCCTGTTGGAGTAGTTGTGTCACTGTCAGTGTGGGCTTTAAGACCCTCATCCTAGCTGCCTGGAAGCCAGTATTCTGCTAGCAACCTTCAGATGAAGATGTAGAACTCTCAGCTCCTCCTGCACCAGGCCTGCCTGGACACTGCCATGCTCCTGCCTTGATGATAATGGACTGAACCTGTGAACCTGTAAGCCAGTCCCAATTAAATGTTTTTATAAGACTTGCCTTGGTCCTGGTGTCTGTTCACAGCAGTAAAACCCTAACTAAGACAACCACTTCATAATAAACATCTTTGAGCAATAAGGGGTACAAGAGACATGCCTAAACATAATAAAGGCAAATTACACTAAACCTGTCACCAACATTAAATCAAATGGAGAGAAACTCAAAACAATTCTCCTAAAATCATAAGCAAGACAAGGATATCCACACTGTCTTGTATCTATTCAATATAGTACTTGAACTTTTAGCTAGAGCCTTAAGATAATTAAAGGAGATCTAGGAAATACACATTGGAAATTATGAAGTCAAAGAATCTATTCACAGATGATATGACAGTGTATATAAATGGCTGTAAAACTTCTAGCAGGGGATTCCTACAGCTGACACCTTCAGTAACGGTATCAGATTAGTACAAAAACAAAAACAAAACAAACTAATAGGCCTCCTATAGTTACAAAACAAATGGGCTGAGAAAGAAATCAGAGAAACAATATCCTTCACAATAGCTACAAATAATATAAAATATCTTGCAGTAACTCTAACAAGGCAAGTGCAAGTCCTTTATGACAATAACTTCTCCCACGCTCATGGATTGGTAAGATTAACATAATAAAAATGGCCATCTGTAGAGCAATCTACAAATCCATCACAATTCCCATCAAAATCCCAACATGATTCTTTACAGACCTTGAAAAAACAATATTTCACTTCATATAAAAAGATTTTTAAAAAAGAATAGCTAAAACAATCCTATACATTAAGAGAAATTCTAAAGGTATCACCATCCCTGACTTCAAGCTGTACTGAAGAGATGTAGTAGTAAAAACTACATGGTACTGGCATCAAAATAGACAGGCAGATCAACAGAATTGAATGAAAGACCCAGATTTAAATCCACATATGTATATACATCTGAATTTTGACAAAGAAGACAGAATTATACAATGAAAAATAAAAAAAAAAAAAGGACAGCATCTTCAACAAATGGTGCTGTTGAAATTGAATGTCTGCTTGTAAAAAATGCAAATAGATCCATATTTATTTCCTTGCACAAAACTCAAGCCCAAGAGGATCAAAGACCTCAACATGGAAGCTCATGGAAGGGGAGCTCAGGGAATCCTGCAGAAGATAGGGAGGGAGGATTGTAGGATCCAGAGGGGTCAAAGACACCACAAGAAAAGGGCTCATCAACTAATCTGGGCTCATAAGGGCTCACAGAATAAACAATCAGGGATCCTATACAGGTCTGACCTAGGCTCTCTGCATATGAAATGGTTGTGTAGCTTGGTGTGAATGTAGAACTCCTAAAATTGAATGCAGGGCTATCTAATTCTTTTTAGCCTGCATTTTTTGGTTCCTTTTCTTCTTCCTGGAATATGAGGGGATGTGTTTAGTCTTACTGCAATTTGATATCCCTGGGAGGCCTGCTCTTTCCTGAAGGAGAATAGAGGAGTGGATCTGCAGGAGAGAGGAGATGAGTGGGGGAGACTAGAGAAGAGGGAGGAGAAAAACTCTGGTTGAGATGTAATATATGGGAGAGAAGAATAAATTTAAAATTAAAACTAAAATAAAGAATCCAAGCGCCGGGCGTGGTGGCGCAGACCTTTAATCCCAGCACTGGGGAGGCAGAGGCAGGTGGATTTCTGAGTCCAAGGCCAGCCTGGTCTATAAAGTGAGTTCCAGGACAGCCAGGGCTACACAGAGAAACCCTGTCTCGAAAAAAAAAAAAAAAAAAAAGAATCCAAGCTATAGTTTAAATATTTTAACCAATTAAACTACAGGGTGATAGTTAATAATTTATAAGGAGCCAAACTGACAGAAAAAATATATATATAACATTGACCAACTGTATCCTTTTAAATTTTCTATATGAAAAGCTGAATTGCTTTCTCTTGTCATTCTGCCTCTCAACCAAATCCTAAAGATGATTTGTATGGTCTACAGCACCAAGGTCTCTAAGAATGAGACCTTGTACATGTATGAGGCCTGTCATCTAGGCCTTACAAGAATTATGACCCCAACAAATGAGCTACTGGACCTTACTTTACAAATGTGAAATCATGTTAATTCATTCTACATTGTCCATATCAGAACCAAATAAACTCTGACCATCTGATGACATAACATTGTCACTCAGTTACAGTCATTCATCAATTACCAAAATTACAACTAATTTTATTAAATGATTTGATTCATTAGATAGGTGTCTCATCCCATACCCCTAGGTTTTACTATGTAGACCTGACAGGCTTGGAACTCACCATGTAGACACAGCTATCTTTGAGCTCAGAGTTCCACCTGCCCCTGCCTCTTGAGTGCTGGGATTAAAGACATGTTGTAACATGCCCATTTTAAAGTAAGCTTTTAGAAAACACAAACAGGCATTATTTACTATCACTTATTAATACCATCTTTATTGAGTTAGAACTGGGGAAAACTATCTAAGCCCTGTATTTTGGGCAGTTCATAGTTCATCCAGTTTGAATTTTATATTAGTCATAATCTACTAGGAATTCTGACTAATCACTTAAATACCATGCTCTGAAGCTACCATTTATGTCTTACTGACTGAACAATGCAGTTGACTTCCTAAGGTTTATCCTCTGTGTGTGAAACGATGATAGCATTTACTTACAGGAATACCAGGCTGCTTGCATAGAGTTGTTCAGACACAGTGCTTTAAGTTTCCATTGCTGTGACAAAATATCGAGACAAACGAATGGAGGAAAATTTACTTTGGCTTGCAGTTTCAGAGGTTTTAATCCATGGTGTCCTGGTCCCATTGGTTTTAGGACTGTGTACATCATGGAAAATACAGTGGAGGAAATGGTCTCACCTGTAGAAACTGAAAAGTGAAAGACAGAAAAAAAGGAGTGGACCATGTTCCCAACATGCCTTTCAATAGTACACACCTGTGACCACAGACTGGCAACCAAGCCTTCACATAGCAGCCAGCGGGGATGGAAGATTGTGCTCTACATCACAACGTAACTGTTGACTTGGGAAATCTGGGCTTCAGTGGACAAACTATTACCAAGTCTAACTAGCCAGCTTCCCCTAACTTCTGCAGTGCCCAACAATGGCGCTGTAGAGACATGCCAGAAATTTATCTGAAGGACCTCATAAAGAAACGTATGCAGGGCCCAATGCCCATTTCCTTTTCATGTTTTAGAAGAGGCCTGGGTTATGTAGCCCAAACTGGCCATTAATTTGAGGCAATTCTCCCACAACCTTCTAAGTCTTGAAATTATGAACCTGCCTAGCTTAAAAATTCCTATTCGATTTTGCATCCATCGTCACCACTTAATAATCTCATTTAATCCCTAAAAAATCATTGCCATTAAAAACAAGGAAGTAAAAAAAAAAAAGCAAAAACCCTTACAAACTCAAGACAAATGGCTTAATTTGGTACCATCTCTTTCACGCCATCAAGTTTTCAAAACTGCTGTGACCAGATCAATGGGTAAAGAAAACAGCTGCAGAATAGCCATGGAAATCTGAAAGAGAAGGCTCGGGTTAATTGGGGTTGACAACATTTGCAGTTTCTCTGCAAAAGTCACTGCTTAGAATTGACATTGGAAGCAGGTATGTAAGGACAGAAACAACTCTTCAACATGAGGCTGGGAAGGATTTAGGATGTTCCTAAAAAGCAGTGTCTCTTTATAGTCCTACAAGACTGAACAGAACCTCTGGTAAAACTTGCCTCAACACCTCTCAAAACCTCCCCAGCTACTAAACACACCCAACAGCTATAACTAAGGGACACTGAAGAGTAAAAGGTAGGGAAAAAGTAATCTGAGCTCTAGGCAGAGGATGACAAGTTAGAATTCCAGTTAGCCTGGACCACAAAGTTCCAGACCTTGGGGGGCGGGGGGGGGAGGGTGGGGAGAAAGGGGAAAAACCAAGAAGAGATGCAGTAGGAAAAAATGGGAATCCTTGGTTGTAGTTGCTCCTGTGACCTTGGAACAAACTGTGAATATTCTAAGAAAAAAAGGAACACACACACACATAATCACACAGGGTTTTTTTGACCATATAGCAACTCAAAAACAAAGAGCTAAGTCAGAGGTAGCAGCATCAAGTTGAAGTTACCAATGAATCAAATGTGCTCTTCATGGATCTGCCATCCTTCCCAACCCTCTAATTTCCTTCTGCAAAGGCATACCCACCTTTCCTAAGACAACCAAGTTCACGCCTCATTCTGCACTTGGCTTCCACTAGAACCATTCACCTTGCACATTTAAAAAAGAATTTTCTTTGAACAAAGGAATGGTGTGAGTAACCGCAATTAGTAGATTACAGCAAATATAAATATAATATCATACAGATACTATCGATAAGATAAACATATCAGTTGTATCTGACTCAACCCTTCCTTTCACACCGGTCATCATCATCGTCTTAGGGTTTTGAACCTTGGTTATGGTTAGGTTTATAACTGGTGACAGACTGGTCCTCTTAGTGTCAACAACCAATCTTCTTCCCAAATCCGTCACTGTTGTGGCCAGAAGTTAGTACACACCAAAACTGAGGAAGCCACATGAAAATGTTTTCAAATCATCAGTTTAAAATATCTAGTCAAATATCACAAAGGGCCAAGAAAGATATTTTAGCTAAACTTACTAAGAAATGGTTGGAAGTTAAACATTTCTATTAAACATGTGAATTAAGCTTTACATTGTCTTTGTTTACCTCAAACATAGGATCAGAATATGCGTAAAACTTCACAAACTCTTTAGATGTACCATGGTTCCTCTGTTTTAGTAATAAGCATCTAAAACACATTATGCCATGCCAGAAGGCAAGCAGATCTCTGAGTCTGAGGCCAGGCTGGTCTACAGAGTGTGTTTCAGAACAGTCAGGGCTCTATATAGAAACCCTATCTTGAAAAAACAAATATAAAACCAATTAATAATGCCTTATAAAATTATAAGAACTAAAAAAGAACTTCTCAAACTAAATTTAGAAGCTAAAGAGAAGCTTGCTACCATGAAGTATTATATGTATTTGACTCCATGAATTTTGTGAGCTCACATATCACCAATTTAACATAGAAATGTAGGTAAAAGTATTTCAAAGTTGTTAAAGAAAAAAATCTATTTCTTCCTAATCTTATACGCTATAATTTCTAATTGGTTTTTATTTCTCAAAAGCTAAAAAGACAAACATAAAAAATACCTCTCATACTCAAAAAGCATGACGAAAGCAGCCCTCAGTACTTAACCTATTGCAAGCAGTAAACTGACCTCACTGAAGAAAACGACTCTTTATGAATCCTACAGCCATACACATCATATAATATCCTCATAATAAGTAAAATAAGTAATTGGGAGAGAATAATTATTAAAACTCTAAAGAATTCCACTCAATTTAGAGTAGTGAAGATATAATGAACACGGTAACTGAGGCCGAAGGAAAGACTTGGAGATTAAGAGCACTGGCTGCTCTTCTAGAAGTCCTGAGTTCAATTTGCAGCACCCACATGATGGCTATAATGAGATCCTGTACCCTTTTCTGGCCTGAAGGTGTACATGCAGGGAAAACATTGTATACATAATAAACAAATAATAAATACAGTAACTGACAATGTGGTCTGGAACTCAAAAACTCCAACCACAGTTAAATTCAACTTAGTGTGAAAGCAGAAGCTAAATTTTTAAAAGTATCAATGCAAAGTTATTGATTTTGCTATGAAGTATTGCCTTAATTCAAATATATTATATATGGCCTATACACTGTCTATGGCATTTTAAAGCCTCACAAAATGTTAATCCTAGGCAATAACTGTGAAGAAAATAAAAAATATTCAAAAATTCCAAAGCCACAGAAAATCAGTTATATTTCAATGGTGGAAAAAATTTAATGTATTTTAAACTGTGAGATGTGCTTTGTTTTCTATAAAACACAATACGCAATTATTTCTTTAAATCAACCAATATCACAAACAAAAATATTTATGTCTTGGTTTGTAATGAAATCAGTAATGTTATCTAGCTGAAAGAATAGGTACCCTGCATTATATTATGTAAGATTAAAAACAAAACAAACCCAAAACAAAATAGAGAACTCTTCAAGAATCAGTTAAAAAAAAAAAAATCAATGAAAACTGAAGGCTTTCCACATCTGAAAATGGCTTTTAAGGATGGACACTGTTAATATCCTGACATCTGTAATGAAAGAGAAAAGCTACTAATCCTAGTTCTTGTCACACGAAGTTGTCATTGCAGCTGATTTCCAACATTTATACATGCAATATATAAATTACAGCTCTGTATAACATTATAATACTGTTTAAAAGAAAATAAGGATATACAAAATATTTGATAAATAAAATTATTGCATTTAATGTTATTTTCTTAAAAACCCAAATTATCATATTCCTTAATGTTGTACCAAACAATGCCAGTTCAAATTATAGAAAATGTATGTCAACAGTACCTGAAAACAAAATTAAGAAGGGTATAAAGCCCTACCTACAGTTTGCCTAATTTACATCAAGTGATCATGGAAACAAAAGATTATTAAAATTATTTTATAATTATGCACGATGAACAAAAGCATAATAGATAGCAGAGTAGTTTCCCACCATACAATTATTTACAGCCATTCATTCAGCTAGAAACACTAGCTTGAGAGGTACTTGTCAGGTATATTCCTCCTGAAATAACTTCTCTACAGCAAACAATTGTCTTATATTTGGAACACATTGAAGAAAATAATTGTCTCATTATTTTTGTGTTTTGAGTCTTGATTACTAATAGTTCAAGGTATTATGGGAGAATCCTGGTGTCCTGAATAGCTCAATAAACACATTAAGATCAAGCAGAGTATTTGTATTCTGAAAATACTGTCCAGTCCATACAAATGCTTGTGTGTAGGCTGTGGGCCCAGACTTCTCCTACTGGCACGGTCACAGCAAAGCCTGTGTTAGGAAAGCTTCACACCGATTTTGTTTTGCTCCTTCTTCATCAGGCGTTGCGCTTCCTTCTCCATTTTCTTCCTTTGTTGTTCTGCTGCTCTCTTCTCTCTGTCTGCAATTTTCTGCTGCCTAAAAAGAAAGATATTTATATCTTTACTTTTATAAAATACTACAGATAAATTATAGGAAAGGTGCCTTCTTAAAATTCAAGGAATAAATGTTTAATGTCTTAATTTTCTCATTTCCCTAAAAACTTCAAGGATTTCTCAAAAGGAGTATTTCTTTGTATCCTTAGAAGATAGATGACTTTATAAAGCAGAAATATTATCTTTATTGTACAAATGGGCAAAATGAGGAATGAAGCTAAGAGATTTGTCTGGCTATAGTATTAATATGGACAGGAAGTAGGAATACACATCTTTTCTTCACACAAAACTCTCTACTTCAACCTCAGCATTTGTGTATGTAAGGGGGAAATTATCCAAAAAGTTTGATATTAGAATTAATTACCTCGTTATTATAATAGATTTTTTTTTAATCAGCTAAAGGATATTAAGAACCTACTCCAAATAAATGGAATTTCAGACATATCTTCTACTCAGAGCCAAGAAATTTAAAGAGTAACATTTGAGCAGCTCCTTAAGGCATACTAGTAGGTATTTATCAATTTCACACTATAACCGTGCCTGGTTCTTAGCCTAACATAACTCCACAGACTAGAAATAAGAAAAGCACTCTATACTAACCAATTGGCTTGCTAGGGAGACTGGGCCTAGGATGATGACAGGAGAGAGGAGAGAGTACCAAATTAAGGGTGAAAAAGTAACTCAAAGAAATAGGTTAGGTTAAGGGGAAGCATGGTTAGCACTGAGCATGCAACAGACAACATCTACATCTATACAGAACAAGCCAGGCTGGGGCACCGAAATGAGCATATGTTCAACTTAAAGTTCATGAAAGTGATAAGTTAATGCATATTATATACACAAATATGCATATACATGTATATACAACTGGTTTTCAGTAATAGTTACGAATGCAAGGACATAGAGTTGCAAATGACCAAAATCCCACAAAGGAGAAGTTTCTTTGTGGCAACACTCCAACTTTCACCATTAATTAACCAAATTTAAAAAATGAAAGAAAACTTACTTTATACTAGGTATGCTCAAAGTATAAGAAGATCTGAAAATTTTTACTAAAAATGAAACCTGAGACATTTAAATTGTAGGAAAAAATAATTATAAAGTAATGAATAGCTTATAAAAAGATAAACTTTGACCTGGTTCCTATCTGAAATGAAAATAGCAGCAATGAATGTTCCAGGCATAAGAAACAATTTGGAGATTATTGAAGACAAAAAAATGTATTTTTCAGCCAGGCAGTGGTGGCGCATGCCTTTAATCCCAGCACTTGAGAGGCAGAGACAGATGGATTTCTGAGTTTGAGCCCAGCCTGGTCTACAGAGTGAGTTCCAAGACAGCCAGGGGTATACAGAGAAACCCTGTCTTGAAAAACCAAAAACCAAAAACCAAAAACCAAAAACCAAAAAAAACCAAAAACCAAAAAACAAAGTATTTTTCCCATTCAGATCCAAGTCTGGAATTGCTTCAGTACTAGAATCATACTCTTCTGACTGATCACAAAACTAGAGTATAGAAAAACTTCTAGACTTGGAGAATTTGGAACACAGATGCACTTTTCCAGTGCTCAGTGTCTTCCTAGAGACACCATGACACAAGCCTCCATGTCCCATTGACTATGCTTGTGCAGTACACAGCATGAAGCTTGTCTATTATTAACTAATAATCTCATTTAATTAAGCTGTCATAAAGCACTGCTTTTATTTTTGTTTTATTGAGATAGGATGGAAAAAGGAAGGCTTTAGAGTAGCATTAAGATGCTCTGCTCATAGCTAAAAATTCCATAATACTATCATTAAGATTATTAGATTCCAATGAACAGCTCTTTCCTTTACCCTTGTGCTTCATAAAATTAATAATTACAATCCTCCAAATTTTCTAAAACAGTCTAATTGTTGGACCAATTATTTATTTTTAAAAATCAGAATAAAAATGTCATTTTCTGGTGATCCTTGGAACTGTGTTATTTAGTTCACAGTTTTAAAAGTATCCTTTATTAAAGACACAGTTACATTGACTAAAGGGAAGCTAAATATGAAAACATCTTACAACTTCATTTTAAAACTGTGATCCCCTCCTGTTAAAAAGAAAAAAAAAAAGATGCTAAAAAACAAAATCTAAAAGAAAAAGACAAAAGTTCTATGTATTTAACTGCACCCTCTGCTGGTTTTTCAAGGTTACTATAAATTTGCCATCAAAGACAAGAAAAATAAAAATAAAAATCAGTTCAATTGTTAAGATAGCTAAGAAAAGGTAATTCATTTTCTATCCATAGGGCAAAACCAGTAACAATATCAAATCAAATTTCTATCACTGTATTTTGCTAGTTTTTTACATTTTATTTTATGTATGTGCGCCTCCATATGCATTATGTGTATCATGTGTGTACAAGTACCCACAGGGATCAGAAGAGGACACTGGATCCCCTGAAGCTGATATGGCTCCTGGGAACAGAACCAGGGTCTTCTAGAAGGGAACTGCTCTTACCCACCAGGCCACCTCCCAGCCCCTTGCTATATGACCTAGATGTCTAAAGAGGCTAGACAGATTTACATATGAGCTTGCATAAGAGCTAAGTCCCACTTCTGCTTGCTATTCATTCTTCCTTTCCTTTTTTGACCAAACATAGAAGTGCAAGAACTAAGTTTTCTACTCATATAAACATAGAATGAACATCCAACAAACATGAACTTTAAAACTACAGAATAATATTTACTTTTCTGTATAATGGGTGATTATTTCTGTTTTATGGGACTTTCATAGACACTAAAATTAAGATACATGTAGAGATTAAGGGTGTTTTATTAGCTACTTTCATTCAGATGTGAAGTTCTGACACTATTTTAAATTGTGAAACAATAAAAACAAAATTACAACTTCTAATCTAGAATAGGATATGATAATGGCTCACATTTCACAATAGGATATTATGATACCATGTGGCATGTGTATGCAAAGAAGTTTTGCCATTAAGATTAATAACCTTGGGCTGGAGAGATGGCTCAGCAGTTAAGGGCACTGACTATTCTTCCAGAGATTCTGAGGTCAATTCCCAGCAACCATATGGTGGCTCACAACCACCTGTAATGGGATACCATCAATACCATCTTCTGGTGTGTCTGAAGAGAGTGACAATGTACTCATATACATAAATAAATAAACAAACAAACAAATCTTTTTTAAAAAGATTATTATCCTTTGATTCAAACAATACTTTAAATTCATAGTATTTATAACAAGATATAAAATCTGAAATTCCGAGCAAGTTTAATAAGAAAAGAGTTTAATAAGGTCAGTATGGGTATATAGAGACAGACAGAACATTTGGCAGAGTAGATTTTCTTGACCTTAAATAAAACAAGGAAGAAATCTAAGTTTTCTACACAAGGTGTAATATGATAAAGTCATTCAAGTACCTCAGAACTTCTTCTGCTTGCCAGGCTGCATCTTCTTCCTCTTCCCACGCATTGGTATTTTCTTGCCATGTATCTAAGTCACCTAATTCTGACTATATTGAAAAACAAAGAAAAATTAAGATAGTAAAGAGCCATCATTTCTCTAAATAGCAGTTCAAACCCAAAACGAACCAAAAAACAAGGAACTTTAAATAGCTAACTCGGAAATACCTGTTCCTCTCCTCTAGTCCCTAACTTCCATACTGATCCCTACATATGCCACAAAGGCTCTAGCCTCTTGTTTGCCTAGAACTGCAAGTTTCAACAATGCTATGATGTGTGACTTTCCCAAGGGATAAAAATGTTCTGTGTAACGTGCAATAGTGGCATGCCTTATGTGCTAACCAACTGCTGACTGGACTTGAGGTTGACTTCACAACAGGAAATGCATGCCTGGTACAGTAAACCTGATCAAATGTCCATGGCTAAGGAGGTCATAGTCACTAGTAGGGAACAGTTACTGCTGCTGTTCTCCTAAATAGACATGCTCTGTTCATTAAATTGCCTTTTAAAGATTTATGGTTATGCCTATAATTTGGAGCTGCTGTCAGCTTTGGTCAGAGAAGCTGTTTTCCAACTGGCTGTGGTTATTGTAGACTTCTAAGTGGTCAAAATGACCAGAATCGATGACTGCTGAACTGATTCTGCCTAACACTAAGATGATATCCTTTTCAGTACTTCCTGCCTCCACCACTAAGGCTCAGAAAACACCTTGGATGGAACAAAAACTGAGGGAAGGACCAAGTATTATGGAATGCAGTCTTCCCAGAGTGGCACAACAACTGCCCTCAAGAACTCACAGCTGCTATGATTCGCTGCACAGGCATGATTTGCACATGAATAATAGTACCCCCAACATTGAAAGTCGCTTATGTGGCCTCTTCAACCCTTATGGACCTACAGGCAGTTAATGATAGCCAGGTGGGAGTGGGGCAGAAAGACATTTTTTTCAATGCTGCAGGCACTGGGCAAATTACCCATGCTCCTATAAGCAATCCCAACTAAAATTCATTAACACACACACACAACCACAAACAGACACGGGGTGGGAGGAAGAGAAGAGAGGGAGAGGAAGAAGAAATGGGAGAGGGGAAAAAAGAGGGAGAGGGGAGAGAGAGAAAGAATCAGACAGACCAAGACAGAGAGACAGAGAGAGGTGGGAAGGAAGAAAGAGAGAGAGACTGTATGTGTTGAGGAAGACCACCTTTCTTCACATCATATGTTTTACAGAATGCTGTTTCCTATTTAATTTTGGGTTTCACTTACTTAGTTGGTCCTAAACAAGAATAAATCCTTTCTTATTTGTTTGTCTCTGTCTCTTTTCAGTATGATGAATAGGAGCAGAAAGAGGAGGGACTGATCCCAGATTTAATGTCAACATCTGACTGGAGTAGTCTATGCTGGACTAAGTTGAAAAGTAGCACAGCACACTCCAGTTAAGCACATGAAATTTGAGTGTATTCTCGATAGCACTTTCTGTTTTCATCCTACACAGATATAATAAACCAAACTCATGAAAATGGTACTGTATTTTTAACTGAATTTGTAAAAAAGAAAAAAAAATACACTAGATATTGTTAGGCTCTATGTTTCTTGTTAGTAATCTTCAACTGATAATACTTGCCCAATTCCCTACTAAAGTTTGACATAAGACATTAGAAATTTAAGATTATATATACAGGTGTGTGTGTGTGTGTGTGTGGCCTGACAGAGATTACATATACATGTATACATTTTTTCACAATACAAATACACAAACACACACACACCATTAAATACAGTAATTTCTTTAGTAAAAAATGGCCTTCTAAGGATAAAAGAACAACAAACCAAAAATAAGATAGGTAGGCATGCATACATTAAAAACTAACTACATCTGCAACTGGGGAAGTAGCTTCAGTAGGTAAAGTGCTTGCTGTGCCTGAGTTAGGAACTTCAATGTCCAAGTACAATACTGGGCATGGCAGCACAGGCCTGTAATCCCAATGGCTACCAAGTGAGACAGGAACATAGATGGGAGCACTGGTCAGCCAGTCTAACCAACTGTTGAGTTCTAGGTTCAGAGATAGACTCATTCTCAAAAATAAAGTGGAAAGTCACAGAGAAAATGCTCAGCATTGATTTCATCTCTACATACATGCATTTATATCACACATGTGTGCGAGCATACACACATGTGCGTGCGCATACACACACACACACACACACCCTAAATACATCAAAAACATCCAAACCAAGCCAACAACAAAGTGAAAAAGTATAAAAGATGACACACACACAAAAAATAAAATCTGTAGTATAAAGAATTTTCACAATACAAATAATGAACTTCAGGATAAAAGTAGAATATTCAATTTGAAAAACAATCTACTTTGAAAACCTATAGGCAGAGGTTAACAGTTACTGGGGGAGAGTGTAGCAGGCTGATTCAGACCTATGCTGCACTGTGAATGAGGCTGGGGTATGGGGTGGAGTCTTCCGTTCTATTGCTCTGTCACCTACACTGCTCTGCTCTTCTCCAAAACGCTGCTACTCTCTGAGAAGCTGAACCTGTCTTCCTGAGATATTCCTGGGAGAGCTGACAACCTGTGGAATTGGCGACCTAATGCTAACACCTCTAGCAGACTAAGTGCTAACAACTTGGCAACAAAGCATCAAGAAGCCTGGCATGGCAGGGGATGGGCCTCCCCTCTTTATAAGCATAGACTCTTAGTAAACATTGGGCCTTGATAGGAATCTGTCTTGATCTCATTTCTTCTCTCACCGTTTCCTCCCTTACAGCTCCAGCCTCCCACTCAGGAACACAGTTCGTGTAGCCACTCATGGCTACAGGTGGTGTCCGGACAGGGACCTGAGTACAGGATGACAAACTGAGAGAACACTGTCTTGGTAGAGCTCTACGAGAAGATTAAGAAGATGTATCCAGCACAGTAAGCAACATTTTGTATTCATGCTTGGGCTGGCTTTATTCATCTTTTCAAAATTGTTGCTGTAGGTGCAAAAGAATACAGGCTAGATTGGTCAGCGTTGGCCCAGCGCTGATATCAGCTAGGGGTTGACAGTGAAAAATGGGAGTAAAAAAGAAAAATTTTAAACAGGCATTTTTCCGCAGTAAAGAACTGTATCAGGCAAAAGGAGTAAAGCTTAAAATAATAAAATAAAATAAAATAAAATAAAAAGAGTTTAAAAAAAAAAGTAGGGAGATATACAAATGACATGAGAGAGAGATCAAGAGAGAAGGAAAATGGATTTCGGAACTCTCCCAGGGACAGAGGGAAATCCGGAGACGTCCGGTCTTTTCTCTGCCCCTACAGGAGACACTCTTAGTTCTGGTTACATCAAGTTCTCTACGTTCTCTTTATTGTCTATGTTTGGTACACAAATATGTCCATGTGTCAATTCATGTCTGGTTTTGTTTCACTGACTGTTGTTCTATGTTTCATGTTGAAAAGAAAAAAAAAAATGGTTAAAACTTTATCTGCTGGCTATCCATCTCTTGAATCAGTCTTAGTTTACACAGCGGAGGCTGATTTAATTTGTCCTGCAGCTTAGCCAGGAGTAACGTGCAGCAGGATAGCTCCTGCTGAAAAAAAAAGAAGTCTGCAATTTCTTAGTTCTAAGGCAAGAAAGCTGATAGATGTTTTTTCCTAGAAAATTCTCTGCAACTGTGATTACTGGGTTCAGCAAATGGCAAAGTGCTTTTTATCTTAAAATTATAGCTAGAAAAGGTAAAATTCTTTGATTGGTCTAAATTTATAAGATTTGTGTAGCCACTTCATTTGGTTTTTGATTGGTCTTAAAGGCATAAATACAAAGCAAAGGCAGACTTATCTAGATATATTCGTCTTTGTGCAGAAATTTGCTCTCATACAATCAATTTGGCTATGGTTGCTGCCTTGCAGGGGATTAAGGTGCAAGCAACTTTTTCACAATACTAGGAATATAAGGAATGTTTTAAGTATAATCATCTTAAGAAAGACTGTCCAAAATTGGAGTAATAGACATACAGTCAAATTGTTCCTCATTACAGGGCCAGGACTCTGGCAGTATGCTCAGATTAAGAAATATTCACATTTGAGTTAAGGCAAAGCACTGAGCAGCCTCAGAGCAGCAAAGGCTTGTGTGGCCTTTTTGTGTTTGTTTCTTTTGTTTTGTAAACCTTGACTAGGGAAGTTCTTGGGACCTCACCTCTCCCTGCCTTCAGGGGAATTTCTTTTTAGCTAAAAGAACATTGTTGCAGATCTATCCAGATGTTGTTCTAAATAAAGTTTAAATTTAAGATATATGAAAGGTCAATGAGGCTGTAGAACTTATAGAGGCATTACAATCTGGCTGGCCTGCTTACTCCATATAAAATTGTTATAGATTTGGAAGTTTGTTTTTTCATTTGCATCCTGATAATTGTAAAGGATTCCCTTCTAGTGGGTTTGTGAGCATTAAAAGGTTTTGCCCCTAGGTATGGGGCAAACATTATGTAAGAAACATTTTCATTGTCTCTGCTTCAGTACAAGAAGCTAAAAGATTGAATCTTTCAGTGTATATTGTTTCTTAAATGAAAGTATTTTATTAGCTAATGCCTCTAAAGGAAAGTTTACTTCAAATCTTTGCTCTCACACAATGAGCTTTAAAGTTCTGGACAGTAGCTGTTGCTCCAGAAAAGATTCATATCTTTTTAATATTTATGGTTTTAGTTATACTAGAAAATTGTGGTACAGAAAATTTAAGAAAGAAGAATTGATTTGCTTCAAATTATTTTCAAAAGCTTCCAGGAGATGTTAATTGGCTAAGACCACACCTTAAAGTCTTAAGGTGACTTAAACCTTTTTTGGATGTTATCATGAGAGATAAAAATTAACTGGTAAAGAACAAAAGGCTTTGCAAAAAATAAAGAAAGCTTTTTTAATTGTTATCAATTATAATAATGGTAATTAAATATTAGCTGCTTATTTTAGTTATGGTTATTAAATGTGCCCACAACAATTCTTTGGCAAAAGAGAACATTAATGTAAAATCATCTTTCTTTATCTCTAAGTAAAGTTTTAACATCCTACTATAAGACTGCTGTGGTGCTAATACAGAATTGTAAGATAAATTCATGTATTTTAGAAAAACTATAACAAAAAATGTGTCTTAAAAACCTGATGAAAGCCGGGCATGGTGGTGCACGCCTTTAATCCCAGCACTTGGAGGCAAAGGCAGGCGAATTTCTGAGTTCGAGGCCAGCCTGGTCTACAGAGTAAGTTCCAGGACAGCCAGGACTACATAGCCTGTCTCAAAAAACTAAAAAAAAAAAAAAAAAAAGAGAGAGAGAGAAAACAAAAAAACAAAAACCCGATGAAGCGTCTGTTCCTTGTTCCAAACAGCAATTAAATTGATTATT
Source organism: Mus caroli (assembly GCF_978045245.1). Taxonomy (NCBI): domain Eukaryota; kingdom Metazoa; phylum Chordata; class Mammalia; order Rodentia; family Muridae; genus Mus; species Mus caroli. Next base: position 59,819,497 of record NW_028227271.1, read on the forward strand.
GCAGAATATTGATATTTGTCCTATTGCATACCATCATTTTAGATAAAATTGATAATCATTATCCTAAAGATAAGTTTTTAAAAATTGCTTTTATGCATGCTTTTGTATTTTCTATAAATTCATACATGCATGCATCCCATTTGCTGTATTTAAAAAAACAGTCCTTCTATGGGAGAAAAGTATATGTGATTGGATCACGTGTTTATTCTTTTAAGTTTCCTCCTGCTTCAGCACAGATAAATTGTGTGCTGTAGACAATGTTTTAAAATGTTGAATAAACAAGCTTTAATTTGTATGTTAATAGTCAATATATATATGTGTGTGTGTATATATATATATATAGCTCAGAGCTTATAATTGCTTAAAATTGTTCATCTCTTAGATACTATGAATTCTCAAATTTGCAATTGTTTATGCATATACAACTCATAAGAAAAAATGTTCTTTTAACCGCAGGGCGTAGTGGCGCACACCTTTAATCCCAGCGCTCAGGAGGCAGAGGCAGGCGGATTTCTGAGTTCGAGGCCAGCCTGGTCTACAAAGTGAGTTCCAGGACAGCCAGGGCTATACAGAGAAACTCTGTCTTGAAAAACCAAAAAAACAAAAAACAAAAATGTTCTTTTAAGAAGACTGTCTTTGGACATTTAAGAATTTGTTCTAGATTGCCTGAACAAGAACTCTTAAGGCAATGCCACGCTAGATTTATATCTCAGGCAGATTACAGGCCTAAAACAAGAATAATTAGGCATATAATCTCATTATTTACATCATCAAAATAGTAATGGCTTAAGATAACATTTTGGTATTTTTAGAGAATGTGCATGTCAAATTATAAAGAATTGTTCTCAGTTTCTGCCTGTTCCACATAATGATGTTAATTCTTGAGGACTTATACTTAATCAATTATTGCAAATGGATACTCATTTCTGATTAAAAATAAATAAATAAAATATGCACATGTGACTATTGATACCTTTTCAGGCTTTTTAGTTACAAATGCTCTACAAGAGAAACAACTAAAAGTACAATTAGTCATTGCCTATGTTAAATTTTTTTATACTTGGTGTTCCAAATCAGATTAAAACAGATACTGGAACTGGCTATTATAGTCAAGTATTTGAGATGTTTTGTCAACAATTTAATGTTATCCATGTTACTGAGATTTTTTTATAATTCTCAAAGACAAGGTATTGTAAAACTTTAAAAACTATATCTTCTTAAAAAACAAAGGAGGGAAGGAATTATTGGGAATTGGGTCTGATTGGGAATAAGGTGTGCTATGGGGACCGCCAGTTAGTCAAAGATGGGCCACTGAGATTTCTGGATTATTTCAAAATCTAAGACAGAGGTATGTGCCAAGAGGCCATGGTTTATTCATAATAACACCATAGAGCTGTGTTTGTGCAAAATAAACACAAGCAAGCTGCACATTCTTCCATGACGGATAAGAATAGTTCATAGAAAATCTAAGTCCCAAGCCAGACATGGCCGCCAGCCACCATAATTCCCAGGCAGGACCATGGAGCATAAATAAATTTTATGCCCCAGTCCAGCTAATTTTAGGGAGGAATTGTAGCCTCCCCCAGCCTTGAGCAGGCTGATTCAGAGCTATGCTGCCACTGTGAATGAGACCACTTGGGGTATGGGGTGGAGTCTTCTGTCTATTGCTCTGTCACCTACACTGCTCTGCTCTTCTCCAAGATGCTGCTACTCTCTGAGAAGCTTAACCTGTCTTCCTGAGATATTCCTGGGAGAGCTGACAACCTGTGGAATTGGCGACCTAATGCTAACACCTCTAGCAGACTAAGTGCTAACAACTTGGCAACAAAGCATCAAGAAGCCTGGCATGGCAGGGGATGGGCCTCCCCTCTTTATAAGCACAGACTCTTAGTAAAAATGATGCCTTGATCAGAAATCTGTCTTGGCCTCATTTCTTCTTGGTCTTGTTTCCTCCCTTACAGCTCCAGCCTCCCACTCAGGAACCCAGTTCGTGTGGCCGTTGGCGGCTACAGGAGAGACATTTTCTTCAGTAGTATAGCCACTGGTAATTGCCACTATAAATAATCCCTCAGCCAAGCCCTCCATGGAACCTAATAAAATGTACCAGGTCATTTAAAAAAAAAGATATGAAAGTAGAATTTCTATAATGTTATATTTTCATAGCACCATATAAGTGTTATTGTTTCTAATTGTGTTGTAAACATTTAATGCTGCCTAAGCACTATCATCAATCCCTTCCTCTTCCCATACCCTGGGACTGCCACAAGGAAATCCAACCAGCCCGATCGATACATGAGTGCACATTTAAGAAATAAAGATGTCCTGTAAACCTTTCCAGGTGAGCACACCAGTTCTACTGAACCATCAAGTCTGCAGCTGACTAGTCTCTATGTAGCAACTGTTTTCTATAAACTCACTAGAAACCCTGACATAGAATGGTCAACTTCAATCACCCTTGGAGTGTTAGACACAGAAATTCTGTGAGATAGTAAATGTTCATTGCTATCTCAATCAATTTTATTTAGGGTTTATAACTGTTAGCTGGAGTAATCAATTACTCAAAGCACACAGAGGCCTGTGGAGGTATCTGGATAATTGTGGGAATTTTGTTTTCATTTTTGGTTGACCAAGTTTCCTGGCTCATTCTGATATACTCCATCGGTGTTGGGAACCCTAACTTTCTATTCACCACTTTTGCCTTTATAGTTTCACCTAAATCTAACTCATCTTAAATTACATCACACTTTAAATGTAAACCTACTCTTTGATGAAAACAATTCATAAGTCAAAACTTACCTTAATAATTTTGGGGGTAAATCCTCAAAATTCTAATTTCTAAATGTCATCAACTTTTTGTCTCTACTTTGTCTGTGTATAGTGGTACCCTGACTATAAGTATCCAACATAGTTTTTAACCTTAAGATGTTAGGTTGGTAAAGCTATAGATCAACTTCTCATGAAATTTTAAATCTGTTCCTTTATTTTTTTCTTCTTAAAAAAAGGAAAAGATTAAATCTTTCTCTAGATCTCATTAACACACTTACAGATTGATGAATAAAAGGCATGTCTTGTGTAGCTGCCAATCTACTGGAAAAACCCGTGCTACCATCTGGGACACCAAAATTCAATGGTTCTCTCTTCTTAATGACAATCTGAAAGATAAATTACAATAGGATTATAAGGATATTTGACTCAAAACTATATGAAAATAATTGATTGGGGTATCTGGTAATGGCTTAAATTGTGCTTTCTGCCTTAAAATGTAGAATGTAGTTAAGAATTCACCAAAATTCCCATGCAATTATAACATACATCCTCCAAATTCTAATTTCTAAATATCATCATCTCTCTGACTCTGTCTTTTCTGTGTAAAATAGTACATACAAAAAAAAATTTTTTCTTCTTCTGATCTTATAAGGATTCCTAAAATATAATTAGGCACTTTCAGTTATTAAACAAAATAATATAGCATGGATAATATGTCCTATCAGAAGTATATCTTTAGTATAGAAGCATCTTTAACTTATGGGATTTCTCTATAAATGCATAAGTCTTTCTGGCTAATAGTATTAAAATACATTTACTTGATATATTGTAAATTTGGCAAAAAATCATCAATCTAAATTAATGCAATAAGGCACCATATTAAATTCTAGAAATATATTTTCATAATACAACAACTGAGAAACATGAGTTTCCTTCCTTTCCAGTACTGATGTATTTGAACAGCACAGTTTTTAAAAGAATGAAAGTATATATGTAGATGAAACTAAGAAAAAGGTGTCAAGGAAATACATTAGGCATGTGGAATAACATCTCATGTTATATAAAATATGTGTATCTATATAGACATGTATATACAAACATGCATAGAATGTTTTCTGTGTTTGAATAACTAATGTAATGCTCAGTAAAATTTTCAAAAGTAGGAGAGTTAAACAGAATAACATCGCAGTATTAGAAGGATATGAAGCAGAACTAACTCTTCATTTATTATAGTATAATGTGAATGAACATTATATATAAGTGGTATCAAAAAACAGCAATATGTAATATACAAACAAGCCAAAAAAGTCCAAGCAGAAAGTTACGAAATGGCTGCTTCTGGGAAGCAAAATTAGCTAGTGAATGATAAGACATAGTCAGTCATATTTCATTATAAGCCCTTCAATACTCTTTTATCTTAAATACATACGTTATCTTGATAAAAAGACAGAAAAGTAGTCATTGTGCTCTTTCCAATATCTCTAAGTGATCTCATTGTCAACGAAAAGGTAGTGCAGTACAAATGACTAACACACTCACAACAATACTAAAACTCAGAACAGCTTTCCAGTATTTTACCATGGACTGGTTGCACTAGCTGTACATGGTAATATAATGGTAAATTATCCATTTATAGATATCATCAAACTTGGAACATGTTAAACTGTTACTTTATTGGCTTAAGTTTCCCATAGCAGAAACTAACTCTTACTATCTGAAATCCAACAGAATTTTTGCAAATGCTTTATTACATTAGAAAACTTGGGAATATGCCAAGGTATATACTCAGATCTAGGTCTGAATCATATGAATACATAAAATTCTTGTTTAATATGACAGAAAGCAGAAATAATCATAACTAGGCTTTCTAGCAAATACAAATTATACTGCCTAGTTTTAACTACTGGAATCTGAAAAAGTATTTTAATCTCCAAAAGCATAAATCTTCAACCTACTTTCTGAGTTTTCCGTATAGTTGGTGTCATGTCCTTGAAGTAGTCAGGTTCCAATTGTTCCAAAGAGTTCTGCTGAGGAGCCACATTCCCATTCCCTCCTTCGATCTTCACACTGGTGGGTGCATCTTCATCCCACGAAGTCCACTCCTCCACATCTGTCTACATATGATGAGCAAATTGTCAGCCACAAAATGACAACCTAATGCTCACTGCAGTGTTCATTAGAAAAGCAGGCTTTCAAACTTTCAAACTTTTAAACTACAGGCATATATGTGATTTAACTATATACCAAAACATTGCCAAGGAAATGCTTTTAAAAACTAAACTACCATTATATGTACAGCCTACACAGCGTGGACTGGAACTTTCCACTTATACTTAACCAAACTGATTACCTGACTGAAAAAAAAAAAAATGAAAAAAAGAAAAGAAAAAGAAAAAATATCAAAGTTTTCTACAAGACTGAAATAAAAGTCTCAAAACATAATATCTAAATGTCCAAAATACAAGCCAGAATTTTCAATGTATAAGGAATCCATGAATATCAAGTCGTAAGGAAAGTTAATTACAAAATGCTAACCCCAAGATGATATAAATGTAGGACAGAGCTAAAAATTTAAAATATCAAATGTTCCACAAAAGTAATAGCACCCATGAAACCACTGGGGGAAAAATTAGATATTAACAAAGAAATAAAGCAAAATATATTATATTATATTTTATATTATATTATATAGGATCAAAGTACATATATATACATGAATATGATCAAGTAAAAGGTATAGAACAAACAGTAAGAAAAATCAATGAGAATCCTGGCCACCAAATTATTATGATGCAGTCTAGTTTGAAAAGTCATGTTCTGGAGCACATGTTCCATTACAAACTACCTGCTTAGGGACAGACGAATAATCAACTGTAGTGGGCAAAGTTATTTGATCTCCACTTAACTTCCTTCCTCTGCCAGATCTGAAAGAAACAGGATATATTTCAAGAACCACCAAAAACAAGCAAGAGTAAAAAGCATTTAGACAGTTATTTACTCAGAAGATGGAACTTTCTACTTTTATAATTATTGGTTTAAATAATAACTGCTCAGAAAGCTATGATGATAAAGCAGAGCCCAGCAATCTTGTCAAAGTTTCCAAAATCTTGTGCAATGTAGCTGTTTTTTGGTTAGGACTCAGAACAGAACTATAGGACTCAGAACAAACTAAAAGCCGAACACAAAGCAAGCTTATTAGAAGCCCTGTGCTTCACATGTACGTTGGGTTCTGTAGGTAAAGCTTGACATTACTTTAACAAGGACGGGGTGGGGGTTATGTTTTAAGGGTTCCCTGCTAAAATTAACTATTCAACTATTTAAAAGTTTGAAAGTCAATTAGTCAAACTAACTGATTTCAAGGATGTGTAGGGAAATACTAATCAGGGTGTAATATACCTCAGTTGTTAACATGGATTGTGCAATCTATATAACTCTGGTTTTCAAAGTTACTTTACTGAGTCTAGTTAGAATTATCCAGTTCCTTATCTGTACACTGGATATTAACACTTACATTTCTAAGGTTCTCTAAGGATTTAAATAAGAGACATACTTAAAAGAAACAACATTGGCTGCATAGCAAGACATTAAAACTCAGTAGCTGTTAAACCAGCAATCAGAAACTCATTCCCTTAGAGTTGTTTCACGACAAATTTGTAAGTTGTATTTTATTCAGTTAGAGGATAAAGAAAAAAGCATTTGACCTATTACAAAAGTATAGAATTTTACAACACATAATCCAGGTTAGTTTTGACACCTAAGACAAGTTTACCCTAATAAACTTGTTTTCTTTACACGTGTATGTACAGTCTGTCCTAAACAAATTGATACTGTCAACAGAACTCACAGTGACAACAAAGTCCTTCATATGAAATCAAATACCATTCTGTATTCTAAAACACTGACCAGAATTTGAGAAGCTACAAACACATGAAGACACCATACTTCATGAGTGTTAACAATGTCATTCACCACTCTCTGATATTACTACTCACCCTCATTCTACTTTCCCTAGTAAATGTCTCATTTCTTCTTCATTCTAACTTGAGCATTTTTCATCAGTTTTTCTACTCCACTATCCTATCAAGGGTAATTTCAACAGTCAACGACTCTATTTTTCCATGTCTCTTGACTTCTCTACCAGTGATCACTTCTACCCTACTTCACTTCATCAGCATGCTAAGCTCTAGCATATGTAACTTCTAAAGTGACCCACTGAAAGCATAGCTGATTACCATGTACACCCTCATCTTACATCTTACACCTTATCTTAAATGCATCACCAAGTTTTTCTGGGAATATTTAGGTCAAATGAAATACCTAACTTAACAGTCTAATAGTTTCCACTGATTAATAGAAGACTTTCTTTTTTCCTTTTTTCTTTTTGGAGACAGGGTCTCTATATAGTTCTGGATAGATATTTCCCAGAAATTCACCTGCCTTTGTCTTCCAAATGTTCAAATTACAGACATGCACCACTACGGTTTGCTTCACGTCCAATGATCAAGTCGTTAGGCCCAAACAAGTTAGTGGTTATGCATGCATAGGCTGAGTTCTTAGTAGCTAACTGAAAAGCTGAATACACATGTATCTTTTCCCCCTCTAATTTCATTCAGAAAGCTGAGGAAGGAAAACTGCAACTTTGAGGGCAGCCTACACTACACAGGAATACAGAGGTCAGCCTGAGAACCATAGCAATATCGAGTTTCAAAACAGGAAAAAAAAAAAAAAAGCAAAACAACAAATTCAGAAGGCAGAAATTTGGAGTGAAATACAGCTGAAGTATGTGTGCCTTTTGGACACTCCGCAGCTTCTCAACTCTTGAAATCAGACTCAACACCACCACTGTCACTTTCTCTTCAGCATTAATTTTTGTGACATAATTACTTTAAATTATATCCTAAGAACCTAGCTTTGCAAAGATATGCTATTAAAAAAAAAAAAAAAAAAAAAGCTGTAAACCCTACTGCTGCAAATATGAACTCCCTGAAGTAGGATTCCATCAGTGCTCAACAGCTGCTGGCCACTGCAGCTCTGCTGCAAATGGTTACAAGACCATACTTCTCAACACCTCAGCAGGTAAGAAGCCATGTGGTATGGCCATGTGGTAAGACAGAAGGAGTTGCAATCTAAGGATAACCAAATGAAGCTAAATAATTTATTCTGGTCAATGAGCACACACACAAAAGTTAATTTTCCTTACAGTTTCTCTGTTGAAAGTGTTTTAAATACATTTTTATTGTCTGTGTCTGTGTACTTGCCCATGTATGCCCATGCACCATGTGCACACCTGCTACCCCCAGAGGCCAGAAGAGGGAAGTGGATCTCCTGGCAGTGGCAGTTAAAGGGCTATGAGCTGCCATGTGATGCAAGGTGCAGAGCCCAGAGCCCACAATAGCAGCAAGTGCTTTGCAGCACTGAGGTCGCTCCAGCTCCCTCTGTTGGAAGGTTTAGAAATAGCTATAAAAGTACCATTCATATGAAAATATACATAGGATCACCTAGGTTTTGCCTAACCACTTTAAAACATTACAAAAAAGAAAGAATATATAATATCTGTGGTGGTGATAATATTTAACATTAATCTGCTTCTTTCTGAAATCTCATAGGACTAATCATTTAATATATTTAAATGGAAAGTGTAAAAATCTGAAATATTAAAATCACTGACTTCATTTCTAGTTCTGAGAAACTGTTTTCAAACAGCAGAGAGAATATTGAACATTATAAACAGGACAACTAGTTTAAAAAGTTTTCATGTCTTTTGAAGTTAAGAGTCTCAAACCAATGAGACAAATAGGTCAACTAGAACACAGAAATTATTTACCTGCATATTAATCTCTTTAAGAACGAGAACACTGTTGCTAGGCAGGTACAAACTTTAAATAACCGAAACTGAGTGATGGCCATGGTGAAAATGAGAACCTGTGGGAAGAAAGGCACAGGCACACAGAAACAATATGTTAGACACAGTCCTGACACAGTCCTTATGTACTAAGAGAAATATGGCATTTGTACTGCTCTCTAAAACTGTAAGACTAAATTCTAATGCAATGTAAGTCACATGAACTACTTAAAGTAGGTTTTCAAAGTATTTTTAATAGTTGTAAGGAGGAATTTTCTTCATTCTGAGTCTCAGAAAAATGTTTTGTATAAATTAGTACAAATTTAGTTACAATTAAAAAACTCAAAAAGCATAAAGTAGCATGTATTAATCCTTTCTATACTTTTTACTCTTTGATTCACTTCAATATAGCACAACTGAAAATATTTTCTTTATATACTGTATCTATTCCCATTATGTCTGTTTTACACAATTGAAAATATTTTCTTTATATACTGTATATACTTCCATTATGTCTGTTTTACACAACTGAAAATATTTTCTTTATATACTGTATATATTCCCATTATGTCTGTTTTACACAATTGAAAATATTTTCTTTATATACTGTATCTATTCCCATTATGTCTGTTTTACAGACGAAGAAAGTCAACTAAGGAAAATGAGCATGTTCAAAGCATAGCTAGTAAGTTCAAAGAAGTCAGAAACCACATCTCGTTCACATTTGCAAATCTGCTGATCTGCTCAAAGAAATACTGATGCCTGGGCCTACACTGAAGAAGAAGGACAAACTGCCGGCAACAGCAATTTCCCAGTTTTTAAAAACAGGTCATAATGCAGTATTCTCAACTAAATGAAGTAGTTGAAAATTAAACAGTAAAAAGTAGTAATAACCTGTAATGATGGGAGAGGAAGTATAAACACATTAGGAATCCGAGATCTAGTCCTCATCCGAAGTGGTAACAATACTATTTGCTTTGTTTATATATATATATATATATATATATATATATATATATATAGTTTATATATTATATAAAGGTTCAACACACTACCAAGCAGCAAAGAAAAGAGAGATAAGAAAACAAGAAAGTAAAAAACAAAACAAACAAACAAACAACCCCACACTAACTGTCATGGTCCCTGCCCTTGATCATTCTGTAGTCACTAACTGGCAGTTTCTTGTGAAGAAAAGCACACTAGTACTTTCTGTTTCTAGGGTTAATAGTGGAACACAGACTATAAAATTACAATGGCACGCTCCACAAGGTTCCTTAGCAATACTCTTGTATTTTTGTACACATCAAGACTATCTTTCTTTTTTTATTATCTTACTTATTCACTATACATCCGGCTCACTGCCTGTTTCCAGTCAACACTTCCAGAATGCTTCCTCCATCCCCCTCCCTTCTCTGAGCAGGTGGGAGCCTCCCTGGGTATTCCCCCACCCTGGCATGTCAAGCCTCTTCCAGGCTACGCTCATCCTCTCCCACTGAGGCCAGACAAGGCAGCCCAGCTAGAAGAACATATCCACATACAAACAACAGCTTTGGGGTTACACTGCCCTCCAGTTTTTCAGGACCACACAAAGATCAAACTGCATATCTGCTGCTACATATGTGTGAGGCAGAGACTCAACCCAAACCAAACTGAATGATTTACTCAATGTCTAAGGCAGAGGGGGCTCTGAGAAGGTACAAAAAAAAAAAAAAAAAAAAAAGAATCAAAAGCATATTAACAATTTCCTTCTTCAAGTAATATAAATATTTCTGACAAATACATCCCCAAGGTGATTTACTTGATTTCAAAAATGCAACAAAGCTGACTCTCTCAAAGCATGGTAGAGATGCCACATTTCCCAATGTTGCCCAAATTGTTTCCCACTGCCAATGGTGTTGGCAAGGTATGTTATTATTTCTTCTTAAAGGAACAGTTTCTTAATTCCACTGTTTTTCTACTGAGAAGGTTAACATTTTCTATTTTATACTACAGTAATATCTATATACTGTACTTTCCCTAAACAATACTTCTCTAGAGGATTTTTAACCCAGTATGTTCAGTTACCATTTGCAAAGTAAAACTTGAAAGAAATGACTGATTCCTCACTAGAAGTAGAATGAACTGAACAAGTAAAATGATAACTTAAGGCTTCATTTAAAGCTCATTTGTCAACAAAACAAAAAACAGTTTTCCTAAGGAGAGTGTAAATATAGCATCCACGCTTGCTCTCCATGGGAAAATGGATGGAACTGAAGACCACTGTGTTGGACAAAATAAGCTAGAGTCAGAAAGGTAAAGACAGTATTTTTTCCTCATTTGTAAAAGCTAGATTTCTAATACAATACATGAAAATAGGGTACTGTTTGACAAGAAGAAAAGGACCAGAAGGAGAACAAGAAACATTAATGGGAGGAAGGAGGTGAGCTAATTACATTATCTGGGGAAATGAAATATAATGAAAACCAATATTTTGTACAGTATACACAAATATATACTAATAAAAATTCAGCACAAACTGTTAAAAATATAATTAATTTTCAGAAACAAAATATAAAAGGTAGCTAACAGACACATGGCATATAGCACTGGAAAAGAAAATACAGCCAAAGAGATAGTCCAGCAAGATTTTTCGACAAAAAACAAACACATTTAATATTTTGGTACTGTGCAGAGGGTTTAGAGTTAGGCTGAGAATGAAATTTCACACAGAGCCTTGGCGGCTACTGCCATTCCCTTCTCGACTATCCTTCAGTGTCATTACTCAGTCAGTACCTACCACCTTGAATGGCTCCAACAAAAAGGAGAAATAAAATTTCAAGTTTAAGTGGAAAACCAGAAAGCCAGATTATTACTGATAACAGAACAGAATGCCACCATAGATATTAACAATATCTGAATTCTGTGATAAATCTGTTTCTGTAATGAGTGAAACCTAAAATTCCCTGGCCATCTATTATGAACCAAGCACTATCTGAACAGTAGCTAACTGCATCCACAGATATTAACGCCATCCATTCACGTAACAGCAGCAGCGCAAGCACAAGTTCTCAAGCTCCTACAACTGCTTGCATCCAAACCTACATCCATTTCATCTGAGAGCCAAGAATACCTAGTCAGGAACATTCTTAGGAATCAAGGAAGATTTAAATTCTAAGCAGTTTCACTAAATGGGGGAAATCTAAGCAAACTACCAAAGCAGCACTTTGTCTATGACAGGGATTTGTAGACACGTGTAATTCAAGACTTGTGCATATACTACAGCGCAGTAGAAGGAACACAGATTAGCACCATCTATGTAACACGTGTGCACTGACACCAGGAAACACTTCCTGCACTGGGGCACCCACTGATGTTCAACCACTATCTGGAGTTTCTTTCTACATTTGCTTTTATTCAAAGGAAAAAGAGCCTAGAAGGGCAGGACCCCACCAGTGTGGCTTAGGTTGTTTTCTCTATATCTTAGCCAATGACAGCATTTAGGTGGTCCAATATTTCTTGAATTAAAGATTAAAAACTTAACATTCCTTGGGCCCTTAACATGTTCAGAATTTAGCTCAATAGTTTCACCATTCCTATGTAACAGATAAGGCCTATAAATGGTCTGAGTAATTTAAACAGGTTAAATCAGCAGTGGCTAGAGGAAGGGAATCCTAAGGCACTGATTCTGTTTCAAACGATTTCAATTTTATACATATCACTAGTCTGATTTCTAAAATACCTATAGATTCTCAATTAGGAAAACACTTACTTGGGGCTACTTTGCAATTTGGGTATTTTAAAATGCTTTCTAGAGCTGGACAATATTGAAATAACCTACCAAAATACTCAAATTTTAAAAAGTAAAATTCCTTAAAATGACTAGGAAAATGCAGAAACTTTATGCCAGAGAAATAATTTTGAAGAAATGACATCTCCATTTAAGCAATAGGAAGAAGAGCTCTGTTGTGACAACTAAGAAAGATTTCCCTATAAGTGGGAGGAAGGGATAAAGAAAAATAATCCTGCATGGTGTGGTCAATCTGTCCTAGTGCTCAATTTCTTCAGATCCTGGAGTATACATCAATTAAACTATAATTCATTAAGCCAAGCCAGGTGATACTCATTAAAGGAGTCATCAAATGCTGTCCTAATCCTGCATTTCTAAGTCTATACAATTACTTGAAAGTCCCACGACCTACGAAAGCACAGAATATACTCAAATTAGGTCTGTGACTCGCTAAAGTTAAATATCATAAAGCTCCCAAAGAAAAATCTACCTGAACTCAAACATGACAAGGAAGGGTCAACACCAGAGGCATGTAAGCAAAAACAGAAGTGCAGTTTTGGAAAGCTGGTGGTAAAAACCGAACCTTCTGTACCATCAGGCCTTCAAATTTGACACCCCGGGGACTGTTAGTTACCAAGGTGGGTTAAGATCTTCTGAATGACTCAACGGTGAGTCTCATAACTAAAATAATTTTCACTTTCAGATTACCCACCTAGAACTTGCTGGCGGAAAAAAAATCATACCCACTGCACAGATGAGCAAAACAACACACACGCGAGCTTTCTGGTTACGCAATCCCACGCCCGGTGGCGGGCGGCATGTGAGGCGCTCTAAACTGCTGAAGGTGGGAGCCGGGTGGGATGGGGTTTGGATGTTGGGCAGATCGGCCCCGAGAGGTGCGAGGCCCGTAGAGGAGGGCAGGAAGGCGGCACATTGCCCTTGGGAAAGACTGAACGTGGGGCTTTTCCGGGTCGGCAGCTCCCAGGCGGGTCGCCCGTGCGGGACCGCAGCATAGCGAGGGGACAGGGACGAGCCGGTTCCAAGCCACGCTCGGCTCTCCCCACAGGTCACCCTGACCCGGAAACAGTACCCCAGAGTGGTGGCTCGGCGAGTGGGAGGTCGAGGTAGAGGGCCGAAGAGAAAGGCGGGAGGGCAGGAAGTACGGGGCGACCCAGAGGGTGACCGGGAAGCGCGGCCACCAGCCGCAGGCCGGACCGGGTCAGGAGGCGGGTGGGTAGAGAAAAAGCCCCTCGCGGGCGCGCGCAGGCCGCACACACTCACCTGCCCCTCCCCCTCCCCGCCCGCCCGGCGGAGGCTCCGAGCTGCCGCGGGCCACGCGCGCTCACGAGGCGCGCGCGCGCACAGCCGCTGTCTGCCTCGAGCTCGCGCTCAGCCAGCTCAGTCCCAGCTCCGCTCATTCAAAGCCGGGCGCGCGCTCCGTCGCAGCCGCCGTTGCCGCCGCGCAGCCGCCATGGCCGCCCCTTCTCCAAAAACCCGCCCGGACCCCGCCTTAGCTCCGCCCTGACCCCGCCCGTTTCCCCGCCCAGACCCTGTCTCCAGGCTCTGGCTTCCGCACTCTGCCTCTCGTACTTCTGGCCCAATAGAGGCTAGATACGTCATTGACGTGCAAGGCGCAAGCCAATGAGTGCATAGGGGCGTGGTTAGTCGGGACGGTGCAACTGCTTTGGCCTTTTGTTAATAATAGTGTGTTGTTGGTTTTTTGTCCTGGATCCACTGGGCTCCTGCCAAGTTGTTTTCCTTTCCTCCTTTGTAGATGAGTGTCTCGACTGTGACCAAGCCTCCTGTTCCATCCTTAAACCTGTCTGCTAGATGGGGCCAAGGCGAAACTGCATCTGGATTGTGAAACATTGGAGAAGCAAGCCCCTCTGTCTCAGAATGATTTGGGTGTGACTAGGACAGACCCCAATTACTGCTGGACCTGAGACGTTTACACGTCTCTTCCAGAATTTATCTGGCTCTGTTTAAATCTTAGTCCAGTTTTTAACTGAAAGTAAGGCGGGTGTTTCCTCTACGTCCCTCCTTATATCCTGCATTAGGGGCTAGCGTTTTTAACCAGCTCTTGTCTTTTTTGTGGTTCTCTCTTGCAATCGGATATTTTTCTCCTGTTGGATTGACTTTTTGTTTTTACTTTTTTTGTTGTACATGTTACTTTGTTCCATAAAAATACATTCATTTAAGGATACATTGTAACGTGAACAGATGCTTCCTCCTACCCCCCTTTTTTCCTCCCACCTCTGATAGATTCTTGTTCTTCTAGACAGTTTCACTTCTACGTTTATACATACGTATGTATGTATGTATGTATGTATGTACACAAGCATATTCTTTTCATGTTTTTTTTTTCCTATCTTGTGTGCTTGTAAAAATCCGAGTTTATTGTTCTGTTGGACTAAAAATTCTTAAGAAGCTACTATTAGGAAGTGGCTGGCAAGGAAGTGTGTGTGCGTACATATATTTGTGTTTACGATATATCGAAAAGCTGAAAGCAGTTTTTTCAAATTCTTGCTCAACTAGCCTTTCCTTCCTATACCTTTTTAAAGATTCGGCTGCCTTTGTTCTCTCACCACGATTCGTCTATCCATTTAACCTGAAATATTCTACCCCCCACCCTCTTCACTGTAATCTGCTTCATATTTTTATTACTATTTATTGTGCTTTATTTTCTTTGAGAAAGGTTCTTGCAATCCTGAAACTTAAGCCCCTCCTGCCTCAGCTTCTACAGCATTCTGAGATTACTGGTGTGTACCTCTAATCCAAGACAGCAGTTTAGTATGCTTACCCTAACAATGAGGAAAAAGTAAATTTAGGATTATTTCTCTGGTTCTAGGTAAACATGAATCATTTAATCTGGTCTCCTCTTAAGTGAATTTAATACTTGCAATGCTTTCAGTGCAGTCAGGCACATATCAAGCAATCATAGATAATAGCCATTCAACTATCATAAAGCTGCAACATTTTTAGTAACTACACCGCCACACATCAAATAAATAAATGAATAAATAAATCACCTGTAGTCCCCGAAACAGGTATTCTATCTATAATCCAATCTAGTATTATCCAAATTCCAATAATTATAATTTCTGCCATTTTTGATTTCCCAAAATCCTAATATGAGCATTTTTTAATGTGATGACTTACCTCTTTGTTTTAAATTACTTATTATGCCCCATGATAATCTTCATTTTTATGATTATTTTTTTTTTATATAATTCACCATTTCCAAATTGAAAAACCAAAGGAGGCACATGTTTCTACAGAAATCCTGGTGGCTGTGGACTTGTTTCACAACAGAGAACAAAAGGAAAGCAACCATACTGGCTAGTTTTATATCAAAATGTTACAGGCTAGAGTCATCAGAAAAGAAGCCTCAATTTCATTGAGAAAAATGCCCCTATAAGAGAGGGCTGTAGGCAAGCTTGTGAGGCATTCTGTTAGTGACTGATGTGGGAAGGCTCATCCACTTGTGGGTGGGGCTACTTCTGGGCTGGTGGTTCTAGCTTCTATGGAAGCAGGCTGAGCAAGCCACTTGAAGTTTGCCAGTAAGCAGCATTTCTACATGGCCTCTGCATCAGCTCCTGCCTCTAGGTTCCTTCCCGGACTGAGTTCCTCTCCTGACTTCCTTCAGTGATGGACGATGGATATAAAAGCAGAAGCCAGATAAACCCTCTCCTCCTGAACATGCTTTGGTCATATTTCATCACAGCAATGAGAATCCTAAAATGACAACAAAATTGCATATTGCAATCCAAATTCACTTGTAAAATACCTGTAAGAGGAGACTTTAAATCTTGTTGGTGATCTTACATGCCAACACTTCAGGACCCCTCATTGGAGACTGCTTATTGAAATGTGTAACTTTATGTCTTGCCCATTACCCAAATCTTGTGTGGGGGCTGAGGGGAATGACCAAATGTAAAGTAGGAAGAACAAAAAGATCTTAAAATTCACAGTCCATTAAAATTACCATCAGAAAACACTCATAGACAATTATCATTACTGCCAGTAAATGACTTTTTCTGGATTGCCTTTCTCCATGGGGTCTAGCTCATTCTGCCTGTTCTGTGCATAAAATGTTTGCATTTTAAACATAAAAACATTTTAAAGTTTCTGATCTGCCTCCTTTTGATTTTACTCAGGCTCCCTTTAGGACAGTCTTCATTGTTTAAGTTCTTCAGCTGTGGTTGAGCCTGGTGCACTGACCTTGTTCAGAGGTTGGAAGAGTCCTGTACTTCTATATTACCCCACACCAATATCTGAATTTTCACCAAAGGGTGCTTTTATTTTTTATTTTATTTTTTTGTCACACTGATAAAACTTGGACATTAATAGATTTTTATTAATGAGCGGCTGTTCGTGGTTGAATACAGATTATGAATTCACATTTATTTCCTGATGAAGTGAGAGTCTGAGCAGGCATATTTGAAATCACAGATTTTTTTTTTTTGATAATTTTAGTAGATTGTCTTATTGGTCTGTCTACTAGAGAATTTTATTTGATTTTAAAATAATAAATGTCAATATTCTGGAAATTTAAACATTTTTGACCACTGATAATAACTTTAAAATGAGCCAGTTTAAGCCAGATACATATATATGTGTGTATATATATATATATATATATATATATATATATATGCACAGGTTTGTTGGGAAGCTGCTCTTGGAAGAGTGAGTTCATTGCCCTCAAGGAAGAAGAAAGATCAGGGAAGTCCCTATGGAAACGGAGGGAAAAGAGGAAGAGAGAAAACATGTGCACAGAGAGAAGAAAGGGAGTGGGGGAGAGAAAAGGAGAAACTTTTCTTGATTGTATAGCAAAGAGCCTCTGTAGGAAGAACAGCCCAACTAATGACCTGAAAAGTTCAGAGTTGGGGACACGGTATGTCACGTAGGGACTGAGGAATGCTGGGAGAACCTGAAGGGCAGTTCTGTTTTGATATGTAAAATATGCCATTTAGCTCTTTGTTCTGGGATCTAAAACCTAACAACTAATGTTTAGGGTTAATAGTTTAATAAACAAACTGAACAGTTTAAAGCATCTTTTTTAAAGATTTATTTGTTTATTTTATGTGTATGAGTACACTGTAGCTGTACAGTTGTTTGTGAGCCACCATGTGGTTGCTGGGATTTGAACTCAAGACCTTTGGAAGAGCAATCAGTGCTCTTAACCGCTGAGCCATCTCTCCAGCCCTGTTTAAAGAATCTTAAAACAAAACAAAACAAAACAAAACAAAACAAAACAAAACAAAACTTCTTGTGTATGTTCTTTGGTTGGTGGTTCAGAATCTAGGCCTTCCCACTCATACGTAGCTTGGCCTCTATGTGCATCCTGAACAATTGGAACTAGGACTGTCACAAAAGCTTTTATCTGTATTTGGGATATGTTCTATTAGCTGGGCTGCCTTGTCTTGCCTCGGTGGGAAAGGCCACACCTGACCTTACTGAGACTGGAAGTGCCAGAGTTGAGGGCATACCTAGGGGGTCCCTCACCTGCTCAGAGGAGAAGGGGATGATGGGGGATGGGGGATGATTGTTGGAGGGGGGTGTGGCCAGGAGAGAGGCAGTGAGTGGGATGTAAAGTGAATAAGTAAAAA
Organism: Mus caroli; assembly: GCF_978045245.1. Classification (NCBI taxonomy): domain Eukaryota; kingdom Metazoa; phylum Chordata; class Mammalia; order Rodentia; family Muridae; genus Mus; species Mus caroli. Next base: position 59,837,483 of record NW_028227271.1, read on the forward strand.
GTTAAATTAAATTAAAAACTTCTGTGTTGTTAAGTGAAAATTAACTTTCTGTGGAGCATTGTATTGTCTCCCCCACTGTATGAGAGAAGCTGCAACAGTAACCGGTTGCCTAATACGGGAAGACATGAGAGCTAAGAGCAACTGCTACAGTCAGCCTGGATAGAAATTTAGAAAAATAACACATTTTGTTCATTTTTTGTTTTTTTCTACTAAAAATAGACTAAAGTGAAAAAAGGATAAGTTCTCACTCTGTGACTAGAATTATGGTTAGGTCCTATAATACCACTTATCCCATCCCACATTTATCTTCTACTTCATGGTTCAATTAACTTTTATCTGTGTATAATATGGAGATCTATGGACTTTTATCATCCCCGAGTGCACATATGTTGATTGCCATACAACAATATAGAATACTAATAAGATCTGTCTTCCATGTGGTTTGCAAACTTGACAATAGTGTGAGCTTACAGTGAAAGACTTCAGCTATATACAGCAAGCTGGGCATGGCAGCTCTGACCGTCAACAATGTTAAGCCTCAGGTTTTTTGGGTTTTTGTTTGTTTTGTTTGTTTGTTTGTTTGTTTGTTTTGGTTTTTCGAAACAGGGTTTCTCTGTGTAGCCCTGGCTGTCCTGGCACTCACTTTGTAGACCAGGCTGGCCTCAAACTCAGAAATCCGCCTGCCTCTGCCTCCCGAGTGCTGGGATTAAAGGTGTGCGCCACCACGCCCGACATTAAGCCTCAGTTTTTATATCTACAATATTATATCAATGAATTTTTCCTCATAGATTTATTTGTAAACTAAGTGTCATGATGTGAGCAGAAATGTGTTGGAACCACATGGTAAAAGTCAGTGAAAGTCTCCAGTCATACAAACTTACCACTGTCACTCTAGTAAAACCTTGATCTCACTACTGGAAATGCTGGTTCCAAGGAAAACAGAGGTGGATTTTTTTTTCTATCATTATCAATGGCCATATTTGCTGGTAGCATATTATTTAAAAAGGAAAAGGAGCAGGATTATGAGGGGTTGAAGCTGTAGCCTGAAATTAACTCTGGCCAGTATCCTCTGCCTTTGGTCTTAAAGACAGAGAAAGTGCAGAGTTCAGAACTGTAACACTGCAGCTCTCCTCTTGTCTCCTCAGACTTAGTTATTACTCATAACATTCTCCATGCCAAAGACAATCCATTCTGCCTGCAGACCATCATTTCCGCACAAGTAAGCATCCTGGGATGTGGTTTTGAGTTTTGTTTGCACCCTGTAAGTCAGCTTCGTACTTTGCTGTATGCTTATTTTAATATGTTTTAGGTGCAGCTTTCTTCATGATTTAAACACTTTTAAAACACATAGATCCAGTTAGCACTGTCAGTTCAAATCTATTTGGGAAGTTTTCTCTTAATAGTTGCTATTTAAAGTCTGAATTATTTCTGACTGTTGTTTTGAACCTCCTCCTGGCCACCTACTTCTGGCCCTTGCAAATATTGTGTTAGCACTCTTGTCAAAGATGTGTGTCTAGGTATTCTATATATTTAATATGGTAGAGCTACTCATCTCACATAATGAATATTATAATTGAAATTAAACCTCTTATCAGTAAGGTTTAAGTTCAAATTGTTATCATACGAGAAATACTAAAAATTTCTGACATATATTTTCTTTTTTCAGGAAGAATTTACATACACAAAGGATCCTAAATATATCAATTGCTCTAAAATACAGTGAAAATGCTCTAGTCATGTAGTCAGATATACTCATAAATATCTTGCTCAAAAGGAATTATTTTCTCAGCTCATAGGCACAGATCTCATTGCCATAGCAACCATAACTAGTTGCTAAGTGAGAATTTTATACAGTGTTATTTGAAACATTAGGACTGTAAATCAAGATGAAGTACAAATTCTGTAATATTTGGAAAGTATGTTTTATCTAAAAAAAAATACAGTTTAGGAAAGTTTTTGTTATTCTGTCTATTAGTGAATTTACTTAGAAAGTTTCTTTTATACTTAAGGATATACTATGTGCCAAATCCTCATGTAACCCTCAACCTGGAGGAACTCCTCTACTAAATTAAGCATTCATAGGCAAATAACATTTGTGGGGGTACTTTACTATAAGGATTCAATCATTGATTCATATGTATATTCAAGAACTTCTTAACATATTAAGTTCCGTGGATGGAACAACAGGCATCCAGGCACTTACTGTATGTCTTCCAGTGGGCTATTTTGCTATTACATAATTTATGTAATAAATGTCTGGAGAGAAATCAGAATAAATAAATGCTAGTGCAACTTTCCCTGGTTAATGGGTATTTGTGGTATATAGAGCATTTACGTGAGTAAGCTGAAAATGCCCACTGATGAGTGTAGACTGTAGATAAGAGTCCCCTGATCAACCACAGACTGGGTCAAATCAACGTATAGTATAGAAGAGGCCAAGCTCAGGGCTTTTGGAAAATTCTACCAAGACCCCAGAGCAAAAAGATCCCTCCCTTCCTGGAAAAGAGGCCTATGGTAGGCACCCCTCCCTTTCTGGATTACATTCCTCAGGAAAACCGCAGGACAGACCAACCATTGGCCACCCACAGACAAGGGAAGACCTTGCCACCTTATTCCCTAAGGACCAATCAGTTTAAAAGTCACACTGTTCTGCCAATCACTTTGTGCCTACTTGCTGATGCTCTCTATTCCACCCCTGGAAACTGTATAAAAACTCACTGAACAGGCTGCCTAGGTTCACCATCTCTCCTTCGGGTGCAGGATGATGACCCCAGCATACTGGAACAATAAACTACTGTTGCTTTTGCATCAATCCCCAGCTCCTTGTTGTTCACTCTTGGGGGTGGGGGCTGTTCCCTGTAAGCTAAAGCTCGTCAGAGTCTTACAGTGGTTTGGATTATATGGATAATGACTTAGTTTGGGTTACTATTGCTATGATGAAGCAACATGACAAAGCAGCACCATAAGCAAGTTGGTGGAGGAAAGGGTTTACTTGACTTATGCTTCTACATCCGTAGTTCATCATTGAAGGAAGTCAGGAGAAGAACTCAGACAGGGCAGGAACCTAGAGGCAGGAGCTGATGCAGAGGCCATGAAGGGATGCTGCTTACTATCTTACTCCCCATGGCTTGCTCAGCCTGCTTTGTAATAGAAACCAAGACCACTAGCCCAGGTGTGGCCCTACTCACAATGGTTGGGATCTTTCACATCACTCACTAATTAAAAAATGCTCCCCTGACATGCCTTGAATTGGAACCTCTGGCTGCTGTGCTGAGGTAAGTGACAAGGAGATTGTCATAATTTTCAAGGGCTGTGGAGGTTAAAAGTAAAGTCAGGAGACATCCAGAGACCAGTGGACCCATACCTCAGGGCATGAGTCAGAAAAGAAACCTAGAGTTCTGCCCTTTGCCACACGGCAAGCTAGACTATAGACATACAGAACTCTGACTGCCACCATGGTGAGAAGCTCGGGAGGAGGAAGACATAAGAGACCTGCCCAACGCCACACTATGCTGAGCTGGTAGGGACAGACATTCAAACACCCAGAGACTTGCCTGCTGTCACATGGCTCTGGTAGGCTGTAGACACACAGAGGCCTGCAATACTGGCAGAAGAGGTCACCCAGAGGCTCACCAGTGCCATGGCACACCTGGAGCCACTTCAATGTGCAGGGGTGGTGGACAGAGGGGAGAGAAAGTGAAGCAATACAGTTTGAGTCCTGTGAAGGGAGATGAAACTGGGTACTCTAGGGAGGAGAGAAATACCCTGTTTTGAGTAGCCAGTCCTTCTGCCTGAGGTCATGGTGAAGTCCCCATGCTGTCAAGTGGTCTGTGCTGATGTGCATGACTCAGATTACCACTAGAGACCGTGGGGATATCTCTGGGTCTGAGCAACACTTGGAGAACATGGATGTCCAGGAACTGTGCAGGATGGGCCCCCCCCCCCCCCACCTTGGTGCCATGGTCTGGAGAGCTGGCCCTACCTCTCACTGTCTGCAGCACTCAGGAAAGCAGGCCCTGTTGGCAGGGAGTACAGGTAAGGGGACCCAAGGACATAAGCATGGGAGAGCTGAACCTGCCACTTATCTGCCATGCAGTGGCCCCTCACTGGCTGCAGCATTTGGCAGAGCAGTCATGCTGGCTCTGGTGGAGTGAGTGTAGGTGAGCCAGCTGGAAAGCAGGAGAGCAGGAGAGATGCCCCTGCCTTCTGCTGATGGCAGAGCAGTGCTGGGAAGCTTGCTTTGGTGATACAAATAAGCCATAGGTCCCCAATACAGCAAAGCCCATCTCTCTCTTAGTTGCCCATCATAACCAAAAGGTAGAATCCTTTTTTTTTTTTTTTTTTTGAGACAGTGTTTCTCTGTGTAGCCCTGGCTGTCCTGGAACTCACTTTGTAGTCCAGGCTGGCCTCGAACTCAGAAATCTGCCTGCCTCTGCCTCTGCCTCCCAAGTGCTGGGATGAAAGGCATGCACCACCACGCCCAGCCCAGGATCCTATTTTTAAAAACGTCATACACTTTGGTTGTTGAACATCTTGAAACCAATTTTGAACTGACTAGGAAACTTTCTTCCTGTGTCTAAGTCTCGTAGTCCTAGAAGATGCTGATCACAACACCAGAGAAGAAAAGATATCAATACCCATCTTTGGACTCTACAGGCTGTAACACTGACCTGCCATACAGGATGTGTCCACTAAGCAGTAGAATGTCTGGTATTGTGTAAACAATTATACTCTGATTGCTTTCCAGGCCTTCTCCACAAGAGGAAATTCAACCCTGGTATTATAAACCTGCTCAAAATCTCACACCTTAACAGGTTGTAGACTCTAGAAAGGAACCTACTGTTGTTATATTTGAGAAATGGTATGTTCTTTTGCTGCCTCTTAAATATTTATGGTCATACCCCCAGATGTGTGCTGCTCTCAACTTTGTTCCGCAGTGGTCATACCTGCACAGACTCATACCTGATCAAAGTACTGAAAACTAGTAACTTAAAGAGCTCTGCCCTAAAGGAATCGTGGATAACATTCCCCACACCCATCCCCAAAGTGCAGGAAACATCATAGAGGAGGTAACATAAAAAAAAAAAAAAGAAAAGAAAAGAAAAAAGAAAGAAACAAAGAATTGGGAAGAGAGCTCTGAAATACTGTCTCCTGGAGATATTGACTTTAGGAATTCATAGTGTCTGTGGTTATCTACACAAAACCTGTATAAAATAAGCCACTCAAAATCTCAGCATAAATGGAAGGGAGTATGCTATGGCTGGAAGCGTTCATGAACCCCAAAATACCACCAAGGAGCTGTTTCCAATGCAATCGCATTAGGGTCTCTTTATTACATGCTCGGCTTGGGCTCTCCTCCAACCCAACTCTGACAGAACAGGGCAGGAAGGTGGAGCTGCCTTGAACCCTCAGAATTTATAGGAAGAATTTATAGGAAATGGGAGCAAGTGAGGGGGGTAGCCAACTGGGCAATCATCTAATAGAATAACTATTGTAAGAGGACAGGTGGGTATTTTAAAGCAAGACCATGAACATTCACAAATGGTCTGAAAGTACATCTGAAACAATCAAATTAATCTTTGATTAACTGTGGTTAGAAAGAAGCTAGGGAGTAAGTCTGGGATATGGGCCAAGGACAAGCCATGGGGTCCTTCCTGGTACTTGAGTGCATCTTGGGTTCTGCAGGTTAAGTTCTCAGGCTTTTTTTTTTTTTTTTTTTTTTTTTAAGATGGAGGCTGGTTCCAAGATAAAGTAGGTTTGGCCTCTCAGGTTTCAGCTCAAGCTTAGGTGCTGTTCATAGTTGATGGCTACTAAAGGAGAGTGTCTTCCTTGTTTTTGCTGTTTGGATTGTGGCCACTGGAATGTTGGCTGTATTCCAGTGGATGGCTACATAACTCTGTGCCTATTGGTAGCATTAATTGGAGCCAGTCGGGTATAGACAAAGAAGAGGAGGAGGAGGAGGAAAGGAAGGAAGGAAGGAAGGTGGAAAAGAGAATGAAGAGGAGTAGAAGAGGAAAAAGAAGGAAAGAACAAGAAGAACATGAAGAACAAGAACAAGAAGAAGAGGAGGAGAAAAAGAATAAGTTTAGATCTCCCTGCTCTCATGGGTCATTGCCCAGTACAGTCCATGAGGGCAGTGGAAGCAGAGATGATGCATGGGGGTTTGGAAGCCCTGTGAGTACTGATGGTGAATGACCACACTGGTATCAACTATCAGGAGGCAGATCAACTTTACTTAGGGTGATCCAAGGCTTATAAAGTTTTGGGTGATTGAGAGTAGGAACATCTAGGATGGGCTAAGGTCACTGGCTGAGGGCTTAAAGCACCAAATGCCTCATTAGCATGGGAAGCATTTCAGGAATCTCAGGTTCTGGTTGAACAGGTTTTATCAGGAGAAAGAAAATTGATCCTGTCATCTACTTGAGGTTATGTGACACTCCTCAGGTAGAGGCAGGTGTGGGGACTTAGAATTCCTCACACAAGGTCAGAGGAGAAGCCCTACCATTACCTGTCAAGCCCCAAAAGGCTATCCATTTAGTGATAGACATCAAACTTAATTATCAGAGTTTTCTCACAAAGAAGAAAAAAAGAGCAGGAGGAAAGGAGGAAGAAGGGAAAGAGGAAGAAAGAAAACAATATGTGGGACATATTGAGGGAGTTTGGATATTTTGAAGAAAAGAACTGTGCATGACCCAAATGCATTGTATCCATGTATGAAATTCTCAAAGTATAAATAAGAAAAAACATTTTAGAGAATGTAGTATTCACAATATAAAGCAATCAATCATACTCCTATGATTTGGGTTTTCTGTGATAACTGGCCTTTGTCCTACTTATTTAAAATGTATCTGGCACCGTTCATTAGCAAAAATAGAGCAGGATGAAGGGTGATGAGATGCATAGAAGTTATGTCTGACGGGGAGTTCTTGGAATAAATCACAAGGTTATTTCTGTTTCTATACTTTATTACAAAGGACTTAGAAAGTCTTTACTATGGAGAAAGATGCGGACGAGTGTTGGCTCCGCCCCACACTAACTTGACTGCCTGACTTGCTATGAAAAGGGCTGCCCTCTCCTCACTCTCTTAATTCTCTTGCTCTCTAGCTCTTACCCTCTCCCTCCTCTGTCTCTTCTCTCCCAATTTCCGTCTCTCCCCACCACCACGTGTTCATGACTGGCCTCTACTCCTCTTCTCTCTCTCCATCTTTCCCTGTCCACTCTCTCTGTCTCTCTCTATCTCTGTCTCTCTCTCACTCCCCCCACACCCTATGTCTGTCTCTCTCTGTCTCTACTACTACCTCAACTCCCTTCCTCATGCCCTGAATAAACTGTATGCTATACTATACTCATCATGTGGCTGGTCCCTCAGGGGGAAGGGATGCCTCAGCATGGCTTCCAAATATGAGGGACTATACCTGGAACTGTGAGAAGACAAACAAACTCTTTCCTTCCTTAAGCTGCTTTTGTCAGGATATTTTATTCCACCACTTGGAATGGCGATGAAGACAAGATGAGCCAAGTACACATCATTACAGCGACCAGATGAAGAAACATTTTAGCAAGATCAGACACAATATCACAAAATGTATTTTACTTGATATAGAAAACAGAGGCAGATACTTTCACTTCCTATTCCCTGACCATTGTGTAGACCATGAGGAGAGTGATATCATTACCATTTTTTTTTCAGATCTTAGATAGAACAGTGCTTAGTATGAAACAACAAATTGAGACTCCACTTCTCTTACATGTGCTTACAACACAGATCACTTTCTACACTCTATGTGTGGAGTTTTGGTTTCTCCAAACACTAAGTAAGCAATCAGTTCAGTATCAAACACCAGGCCTAGGCTCAGAACTTAACTCACTTCTGACACTCTCTGCCTGGGGATAGTATCATGTCCCAGGGTTAAGACTCCATCCCCAACATCTTTTTAGCTGTGGGAGGTACACACCAGCCTTCAGGATGTCTTACCTATGTTTCTGTTTAACTGACTATGTGCCAGGATCATCACAACCGCTTTCTTGGTTTGACTGTAGCTCACAGAATTTAGGGATATGTACATATATGCCTTTATTATAAGGGGTATTACAAAAGACATAAATGGAGAGCTGAGGTATGAGAATGCACGGAGAGTTTCTATCTTCTCTTTAGGCCTGTATCATCCAGGGACTTCTGTAAGTTTAACTACCCAAAAGCTCTTTGAACCCTGTTTAAGTTTTTTTGGTTGGTTGGTTGTTGTGTTTTCTGTTTGTTTTTTGTTTTGTTTTGTTGTTGCTGTTTTTTGGCAATTTCATCTTGTATCTAATATCAACAGACTACCTAGAAAAACCAGTTTGGCCTGCCTGTATAGACTGTTATTTCCTTGCAGTATTGCTTCCTCCTAACTATTGGGCAGGACGATCTTTGAAATGGAGGTGGGGATAGAATCTTAACTCTCAAACAAGTTAGTCCAAATGATGCTGGGGAAGATCAGAATTACTGTGACCTGCCTTGGAAACAGGAACTGTATTCTTTGGCTGCTCTTTTAAGTATAAGTCATAAACCAGGAATGGAAAACATGTGACACTCATGGATGCATGGGTGTGTATTCACACACACACACACACACACACACACACACACACACACACACACAGTACCCTCCCACATCCCAACCATAAGCATATACTCTCCCACACAGAATGATTTTTCTTTTCAGCAACTGAATAAAATAGCCCATTCTAATATGTAAAATTATTTTAATAATTAAAATATTAGTTTCTTTCTTTCTTTCTTTCTTTTTTTTTTTTTTTTTTTTTTGGTTTTTCGAGACAGGGTTTTTCTGTGTAGCCCTGGCTGTCCTGGAACTCACTTTGTAGACCAGGCTGGCCTCGAACTCAGAAATCTGCCTGCCTCTGCCTCCCGAGTGCTGGGATTAAAGGCGTGCGCCACCACGTCCGGCTAAAATATTAGTTTCTAAAGCAAAAAAAAAAAAAAAAGTCAGAAAAATATTTAAAAGCAAGGAATTTAAAAGAAAGGGGGACTACTATATGAATGAAGCTGTATAACGCCGTACTGCCAATGGATTCCTTAAAACTGGGGAAATATAAAAAAAGTAGTTATTAATTTGTGATTTTTCTATTATAATCTACTATGGGATTGTAGTATGACAATTCTAGAAAGTTCTTAAAAAACTAACATTCGAAAACCTACAACTGCTAAATCAGTAGCTTTTAAACAAGTCTTTGGCAAAAAGGACAGGTTTTAGAAATCTTCCTTACTGCCACATTATAAAACTTCTGCAAATAGCCGGGCGTGGTGGCGCACGCCTTTAATCCCAGCACTCGGGAGGCAGAGGCAGGCAGATTTCTGAGTTCAAGGTCAGCCTGGTCTACAAAGTGAGTTCCAGGACAGCCAGGGCTATACAGAGAAACCGTCTCGAAACAAACAAACAAACAAAAAACAAACAAACAAACAAACAAAACAAAACAAAACAAAACAAAACAAAAAACAAAAAAACTTCTGCAAATGCCTGCTGAAAAATACTGTCCGAAAATTTCCAGTGGGTGAGATTAAAACTTAGGTGGAAACAGATATACATATGGTACCAATTTTATGACTTTTATTTATTTATTGTTTTTCGTGGAGATGGTAAATTACAAATCTAGAGATTTAATTTTCTAACAGAAAGGAAGTATTATACTATAAAATGGAAAGTAAATTGGACTTGCCTTAGAAAGCCCGACCTGAAGTCTCAGCACGGAATACCAGCGGTTTGGCCTCCTCAGCCTCATCTTATTCAGATGTTTGTCAGGCTGTCAGGGAAGTGGCTGAAGGGCTACAAAAGTGCTCAGTTACCCAGTGATGTAAGACCAAGTATCAGCCACACTCTTTGACACAGCAGGTGTTTGTCACAGGGCTTTCATGTGTCTTCTCTAAACTTTCTTGTCAGGGACTCCCTTACCTACAGTTCCCATAAAGGTATGAGTAGTTCTACTCCAGCTGTTGGCTTGAGCTTTTCTGTATTGCTTCTAGTCATCCACTGGCCCCTCCCTGCTTCCCATTCTGGTCACCTTCCCTTTTAGGCAGCCTTCCTAGACAATGTTTCTCATTGTTGGATTCCTCCTCACCAGCCTCTCTTAGTGTGTGTGTGTGTGTGTGTGTGTGTGTGTGTGTGTGAGAGAGAGAGAGAGAGAGAGAGAGAGAGACAGACAGACAGACAGACAGACAGAGGTTCATGCTCATCCTGTGCATCTAGAAGATGTTGTAATGTTGTGCTGAGTAAGTTCTGCTGTTCACTACCAAAGCCTGCTACAACCTTCATTTTTGGTCCACGCCCTCTTTCAATGTATACACTGATCTTCAGGAACATATATTAAGTTTTCCATGTGCCAAATGAAAAGTCCTTTTCTCCGGGCTTGGAATTAGAAGCTGATCTCCTTACCCTTTCTGTTTTGGAATGTGGCTTCTAAACCCAGCCATCTCAAAAGATCTGGCCTTGAAGAAAAATTCTTCCTTTAATCTTTATGCTTTTAGGCTACTTGCTTTGAAATATGTTACATATTTTGGTGGTGATCTCCCTTTGAACTTACTTTGTCTTAGTCAAATTTTGTGCTTCTAAACTGGTACATCACCGTGGCTAACAGAACAAAAAACTTTAACTCAATTGCGCTAACAGAAAGATGCCTCTTTCCCCAGCCTTTTCTCTCTTTTCTTCACTTCCAAGGATGTCTAACAGTGATCAGAGGGTGAATACACTGGGAGATTCTTTGGAGGAGATGGTACACAGGAGACAAATGCTTGGGTTTTATACAATTTTATCAATGGTCCCAAATAGGAACTTTCCATTTGGGAAACCTTCATGTGGACCTGCCAGAAATATGGCTACTGTGCCATTAGGGAACATTATACCAAGTTAATGATTCCCTTTAACACTTCCTGAGTAAATGTTGCATTTTAAAAGTATGAGAGTTTTTTGGGTAACTTTATTAATCTGTGGCTTTCTGCATCCTCTAATTTATCACCTTGGAAAATAAGGTTTTGTTGTTGTTGTGATTGTTCAGTTCATCTCTAGAGTTAGAGCACACACTCAGTAGAAACCTTTTTGAATGGGAATGAGCGCTAAGCTAAAACTAAATTTAGATATTTTCGAATAGCGCATTTTAGGAACTCCAAGAAAACTCACTTTCCTTCTGGACTTCCTCGAATACCTGCAGATTTGAAAGGCAGGCACTCAGCCTGATGAAGATAGAGCAATCTTGCCACCAAGTCTTCTAGTAAGTTCAATGACTTAGTGTGTTGGAAACTAGAACTTTGTGAAGTACACAGAACAGCAGGAAAGGTTGATTATTATTTTGATTACTTTTTGTTTGCCGGTTTTGTTTTTGAGACAGTTTCCCTGTGTAGCCTAGTGTGCCTCGAAGTCAGCTTTGATGTTCTCTCTGACTCCTCAACACTAGGATTGAAGGCTTTACATCAGTTAAGGAGCCTGGTGCCTTCAACTTCTAAAAGGATTCTCTGCTTTGATGGGTCTTGGAGGTGGAGTGTCTGCTGCCACACCTGAGACTCCTGTAATGTTTAATGAAATAAGAACAGACAAGTATGAGGAATTGACAAAAAAAACCTTTATATTTTCTAGAAATCTGAATTTTTTGACTAAATGTAATGATTACATGTCAAATATTACAAAAATATTTTAGCAATATTTCCTTGAACATTCTGTAGGTTTATTTCTTGCTGTGCAGCCAAGTAGCTGCTGCATCAGTAGTATTCCAGTTTTGTTTTCAGCCTGTTCTTCCATAGGGCACTTCAGTTGCTTCCTGAAAAATGACAACCATACATCTTTAAAAGGAGGAGTAATGGCATATCATATATGTTAAAATATGTGCCATTAAGTTTAACCTTTAAAATATTTCATGGGTTGGCTAAGAAAGAAAGGTCAAAGTAACATATACAATCATTTCAAAATTTACAAAGTTTTCATTAAAATCAATGATACTTTCTTGGTGAAAACGCTTATAGGGTTATGATATATATATATACCTTTTTTGTGGTCTTTGTAGATGTTGGCATTTAGCCTAGGCTCCACCCCACAGTTACCTGGTGACAGCCAGGTGTGCCTGACTCACTATAAAAGGGGCTGCTTGCTCCTTCTCTTTTCTCTTCTCTTCTCTTCTCTTCTCTTCTCTTCTCTTCTCTTCTCTTCTCTTCTCTTCTCTTCTCTTCTCTTCTCTTCTCTTCTCTTCTCTTCTCTTCTCTTCTCTTCTCTTCTCTTTCTCCTCTCCTCCTCTCCTCTCCTCTCCTCTCCTCTCCTCTCCTCTCCTCTCCTCTCCTCTCCTCTCCTCTCCTCTCCTCTTCTCTTCTCTTTTCCTCTCCTCTCTTCTCTTCTCTTTTCTCTTCCTCCCTTACCCTCTTCCCCTTCTTTTCCCATTCACCTCCCCCCTCTCTTTCCCCTCTCTTTCCATATGCTCATAGCTGTCCTCTTCTCTCTCTCTCTCTCTCCTTTCTCTGTTTCTACTACCTCCTCAATTCGCCTCCCCATGTCCTAAATAAATTCTATTCTTTATTATAACTCAGGGTAACTGAGGGGGAAGGGATGCCTCAGCATGGGCCCGCAGAGGCACCCCCCTCCTACCACAACATACCAAGCCTCCACCAAACATATTCCTTCCTTTCCTATTTTTTTTTTTTTTTATAAAACACAACAGTAGATGTTTGCAATTTTATTTAGTAGAGTTTGGTGATTCTCTTACAAGTAAAATATTAAATCACAATGAAAAGTCATAAAAACCTAGTGTTTCAATACATTATGGGAATTGAACTTTTACATTAATTATAAATGTTTATTTAATAGCAAAGTGGAAGCCATTGACTTTTTTTAAAAAAAAAAGTCAGGGAAAAGACTCAATAACTATATAAACTAATTGAAAATATAATTTTAATTGACAAAATATCAAAAATTGTGAAGGACAGTAAAAATGACTTTAAAAGATAATTGACAATCAAGCCATTTGATCCCCAGTCACAAAATGCACTTAACCAATGGTCTTATAAGTTGTATTTGTTGTACTTTTAATTTTTTTTGGAAAAAAAAATCTGTTCTCATATTAAAATTCTGGAGACACTGTAAGACTCTGGCAAGCCTTAACTTACCAGAGGGCCCTCCCATCCCACCCACCCCACCTACCCCACCCACCCTGTCCCTTGATTGAACAACTCAGAGCTGGGGATCAATGCAAAACCAAGAGGAATTTTATTGTTCCAGCATGCTGGGGTTGCCCTGCACACGAAGGACAGAGAGAATGACCCCACGCAGTCCATTCAGCGAGTTTTTTATACAGTTTTCAGAGCAGCAGCCATTAGGCCCAATGTGATTGGCAGAACAGTGTGACTTTTAAACTGATTGTGGTCTTTAGGGAATGAGGTGGCAAGGACTTCCCTTGTTTGTAGGTGGCTAATGGTCAGTCTGCCCTGCTGAATGTGTGTACTGTGCTCTGGGCATCCCCCACCTGCAGATGGCCAATGGTCGCCTCGCTGCCCCGCCCCCAACCCCTTGATCTGAGGAACGTAATTAGCCCTTTGCCTTCCAGAGGGGAGGGGTGCCTATGTGCTTTATGGCCTTTCTTTTCCAGGAGGGGAGGGGTCTGGTGGAGTTTTCCAAAAATTCCCGAGCTGACCTCTTCAACACAACGTCAAACATGAAGTGGAGTTGGGCAACTTGCCTGTTGTTGTTTACCTAGACACACCTAGGGTCCCTCAGCTTCAGCCCCACTTCTCCCTTTTCGATTAAGTATTCAGGTGTGAGAAGACAATAGTGGTCTCTGCCACTAGCAGATAATCCACTCAATGACTCTCCCCAGGGCTCCAGGGGATGATTTCAGCCTCCCTTTGCCATGGTTACTCCTAGAAGCAGCATCATAGTGACTGCTCATCCTGGCTTCCTTTATACCTGGTTTAAAATCCAGTTTTGACATTTTTATTTGAATATTTCAGTACCTTATGTGATGCTTTCTCTTCATTAATCTGCCCCAATCAGAAGTTATCTTTTACATCAATCATAAACTGATTAATATCTGCCAGCCCTTTAAGCCCCTAAATAATTAACATTTCCATTCTAAAGTCAGAGCTGAGGGGTTACTCCCCTTAGAAGAGTTATATCAATTCAAGTGCATTTTCCGTATCCATACTACATAAAGCATCCACTCTTCTTGCTGCTTAAAGTTTAATGAAACATATATTTTGAATGTAAATTCAATGCAAGCCTCTGGTAATTATATGAACGAAGAGATCAGGGAATTGGGGAAAATGTTACACAGAATGGGAAGGAAAAGGGAAGTTGACTGGAGGAAGCAGATTCTGAGCCAACCTTAGAGAATGCTGAAAGAGGTAGGACTCAAGAAGCAGAAGAACATAGTCTAGATGGAAAGTATGTGGAGCTGACTGGATGAAATTATTTATGTATTGCTTATCTTTGGTAATGAGGTTGAACTCGAAGCCTTACACATGCTAAAAAGCCCAGCACTGAGCTATAGAGTTGCTAGCCTTGGAATTTAGAACATGAATCCAGTCTTTAAAACTCTTTCTGAGTCTTTGGTTTTGATTGCATTTTGTGTATAGTGAGTCGTGACAGTCATTGCTTAATAGGTTTTTTCTGCCAACAAAATAAGCCAGTTCAGGCTGAATTGTGAGTAAAAAGGCAGATTTATTTGCTGGTAACTTTCAGGTACTGACTGAGGAGCTCTGGGAGAACCCGGAGGAGGCCAGTTCTGCTTTGATATGTTAAATAGGTGCCCCAGCCTCTCGTTCTCCATCTGAAACCCAAGACTGTTATCACCATAGGTTCTTGGGCTTTAAAAGTGAAACCTAAAGACAATTTAGAGGGTAAAAGTGAATGAGTTCATGAGAAAAGGTTTAAGATGCCAGTACAGTGAATGAAAAGAGAAGAATAAAGAGAGGAGACTTTGAACATGAACAGATATGAGACATTATGGTCTGATGAAGATGGTGAACAGCTCATGATGGATGTAGAGTTCAATGGAAAAACAATGAAGTCTAAATATGAACCAGAGGGGTCAGGAAAGGATGCTATCAGAAACTGAGAAGAGGTAGGCGTGGGGAAGTGGTATATGAGGACTCAGCACTGAATACATTTAGTTGAAAATAGACCCTTTCCTACACCTACATCTCAATAGGCCCTTTCCTACACCCACATCTCTCTTTGCTCCTCATTTGTCTTCTCTGTATAAATTGTAGACATTTTATGCAACACTCCCAGGCTTCACATGCTGCTTCTGAGTGACATTCAACATCATTTAGAATCATTGTAGATCAGAAAGACTTCCTTTTCTTTAACTCTCTTCAAGTTCACTGTCTACCTAGCACCCTTCTCAGCAGGTCATACCTTGATGTTACTCAAGCCAAGCCAATTAGAGCCCTGTGGCCACAGTTAACTGGTTCACAGATAAGCATGTGTCTCAATCCAGCTCAATGACTTGGCTGCAAGATCTATTGAGGAAAGTATCTATGTATTACATTGACTGCTGCATTATATAACATAAATATAGGTATATCAGGTCCTTTACCACAAAGATTAGGAAAAAGAGCCAGCCTAGCAATGGAGTTACCACTAAGTAGTAGTAGTAAGCCAAGAGATAGGGAAAGATCACCTGTGTCCTTGACTTTGCTGTGGCAGAAACCAGACCACTTCTGGATTTCTTAGTTAACTGGTCAGTTGCATAAGCCATTTCAAGCTTCCTCGGCCCTTGGCAACATTTGAAGAGTTCTGAGATTACCTGCATCTCTCTACCCCCACATTCTTGCATTCTAACACATAACGACAATATCATTTTCATAGCGTTATCTTGCCTGCCATTGAACTTGTACTTCTTTTTGCCCCTCCAGTGGTGCCAGACACAACGGTTGTGCTAAGAGCTTTGGCTCAGGAAACACTTGCTGTTTGTTCCCTGTGAACCTGAAGACATAAGGTTACATATGAAACGAACTGCAACTGTACTTACCTACGGTTGTGTTCAAAATGAAAACTGCAGCCATAAATATTTCCAAGAGCAATAGTCTTCCTACAAGGCATGCTGTTACGACAGCTAGTGTCTGGACAGGTGTCCCCACAGAGGATGCTTTGCTGTGGCCACTGCTGCTGCTGCCACTACTGGTGCTACTTCCACTGCCACCAGGGACACTCTGTGCTGACAGGCTGAAGGGTCGTGATTCCACACGAACAGTATTATCCAGGACAAATTCAATTTTATAATTTTTTCCTAGGGGTGAAAACATCGTGGTGGTTGACTTCTCTGTTCTTAATCAGTTCCTACTTAGGGTTTTTTGTTTGTTTGTTTGTTTGTTTGTTTGTTTGTTTTGGCTTCAAATTTGTGACTAATTTCTAACAAAGTATTTTTGCAAATGGAGTCAAGTGGTATAGTTTGAGTACAGAGAGAAATTAAGAAGTACTCAGAAGTTAAGTCTGCATCTATCCACAGGCATGGGATGCAGTACTCTCCCTAGGCAGGTAGATCTGGGATGTGCAAAAAGCCACCAGAGCAAGCAGAGAGTAAGAGAAGTGGTCCTCCATGATTCTGTGCCAGGTTCCTGGTTTGAGCTCCTGCCTGGACTTCCCTAAGTGATGGGTTATTATCTGGGCGTGTAAGTTGAAAAGGACTTTTCCTCCCCAACATTGCCTTTGGTATTGATGTTTATCATAGCAACGGGAACAAACTTATGATTCTCTACAGCACTGGTTTGTGGAACTCAAGGCAACATGTGTACATATTTTCTCCTTTTCATTAGCTTGCATAAAGTCTAGAGCCAACTTCCCAGCTCAACTCCTAATTCTTTCATAGATTATTAAAGTACCACAAGTATACCGTTTCTTAAATGAAAAGGGCATATATTAATTTTTGTTATTGCATATAATATATTTAATGAGAAAATATGGAGCAATAGCAGACAAGAAGAGCATACAAATAATGACATCTTTTTTATAATCTCAAATTATGCTTAAATTCCTCAACATCTGTTTCCATCAACTGTTGCATGAAGCCTCTCCAGTCTCTGAGATGACAGTTATGCTAGGCTTCAGTCTGCAACCATAACCGAGTTTCATTAATAGTGTTAAGTGTTGGATATCTCCCATGGGGTGAACATCAAGTTGGGCCTGTCATTGGATGAGCATTTCTTCAATCTCTGTTCTATCTTTATCCCTGCATATCTTGAGCCATAGAGGTCAAGGACACCACAAGAAGCTCTACAGAGATAACTAACTTGAGCCGATGGAGGCCCACAGAGATTAAAGCTTGGTCTTAATGTGAGTTTCCTAACAGAACAGAGGTTGTCTTTGACCTGGACTCTGTTGCCTGTCTTCGGTCCCCTTTCCCCTAGCTGGGGTTCTTTGTATGGTCGCAGTAAAGAGGAAGTGCCTAGTTCTGATTCAACTTAATGTGCCAAAGCAGTTTGGTACCAGGATGGAAGGGATCTTTTCTCTGAGGAGAATGAGAGCAGGAAATGGGGAAAGGGGGTTTAAAGGGTGGGACTAGGAGAAGAGGAGAGAGTGGGATGCAACTGGAATGTAAAGTGAATAAATAAATGAATTAATGGGAAAAAAGAAGAGAGCCCAACATTTAAGGGACTCATATTTGACAATTAATATTTATACAAATGGAATCAAAAGTTATAGTAACAAAATAAAAAAGTTATTTTTCTTTAGTAAAATAAATAAATTTCTCCTACCACTATTTTAATTTATTTTTATATATTAAATGCATTTTATAAGAGAGACTATATTCAGAAAAAGCAGACTACAGCATTTTGATTGTCACAATTTATTGACCAAAGAATTTAGTTATTTTGTCCACGCAAAGCAAATGCACATTTCGGGCTGGAGAGATGGCTCAGTGGTTAAGAGCACTGACTGCTCTTCCGAAGGTCCTGAGTTCAAATCCCAGCAACCACATGGTGGCTCACAACCATCCGTAATGAGATCTGACTCCCTCTTCTGGTGTGTCTGAAGACAGCTACAGTGTACTTAGATATAATAAAATAAATCTTAAAAAAAAAAAAAAGAAAATGCACATTTCTTTACTGTGGAGATATGTGAGGATCTAATATAGTCAATTTACCTGTTCTGTGAGGAGTGAGGTCTGTATAGTTGGCCCAACAGGTGCTAAATGGAATTGTTGTATTTCCACTAAGGCCACCAACTTGGTTGTTATTGGAGTCCTTTAGGATAGCCTTCAAAGTAAGTGATGTAATTCCAACTGATACACAGTTACCCTCAAGAAAAAATAGCAGCGATGTAATTCCAACTGATACTCAGTTACCCTCAAGAAAAAATTAGCAGTGGAGAATTATAACAAAGTCCTGTCCTAGTTCTTCAAAAAAGATAAACTATTTGTAAATGTCTACTACAAATTTAAAATCTACATAAGCTCCTAACCTCACAGAAAGAGGTTTTGAATATGAACAGAAAAGCACACTCATTTTAAAGAAACATTTAGAAAACAATAAATAGAAGAGGCTATCCACGGGTATTGGTTCAACTTCCATATTCAAGCTGCCAGAGAACCAAAGCCCTTCACACAAGGAGAGTAAGAGCTACAACTCACCTCAGGATCTACTGCCTTTACTGAGGGCTGCTGAGGAAAGGGCTGTCCAGGCTGGGCTGCCACTGGCTGAACAACCACTGAGAGTAAAGACACAAGGGCCAGGTAGTGAACTGGAAATGCAGATCTTTCAACTGGCTGGGCAGTCACCTAGCATGGACAGAAGGAGAAAGTGGTCTTTTCAGGACCAGCTACATTTCACAGCAAACTCGGCTAGGGTAAGTGCAGGATTCAGTTTATTTAAAACAGTAGATTCAACATGTCGAATTTCCTTTAGATCAAAGCTGCAACACCGATAAAAGTATTTAAAGCAAAATACATGTGAAAAACTAAGTTTTAGAAGAGATCATGTTCAATGTCCCCCCCATGTGTGCACATGTACATGCATGCATGCATGCATGCATGTATGTATGTATGTATGTATGTATGTATATGTATGTGTGTATGTATATTCCTATAGGCATATACACCTATAAAGGCCAGAGGAGGGTGGAGGAAGGAAGATACAGAGTAGAAAGATGTCTGCCCTACTCTTCTTTCTACCTTACCTGCTAGGGACCAGGTCTCTCCCTAAATTTGGAAATAGTTGTGTTTACACCTTGTCAGCAAGTCATAATAACCTTCCTGTCTCCTCACCTAGTCCAGTCCTGGGCTGCAGGCATGCTTAGCCATACCTAGCTTTAAATGTGAATCATGGGGATTGAAATTCAGATTCTCATGTGTATTCATTAGTTTTATGACAACTTGACACAAGCTAGAGTCACTTGGGAAGAGGGTTCTCAGTTGAGAAAATGCCACCATGATATGGGCTTATAAGAATGTTTGTTAAGAATTTTCTTGATAAATCATTGACATGGGAGGGCTTCACCCAATGTGGATAGTGGCCTTGAGCTGTATAAGGAAGCATGCTGAGAATGGCATGAGGAGCAAGCCAGTAAACAACATTTCTCCGCAGCCTCTGTTTCAGTTCCTGCCTCCAGGTTTCCGCCTTGAGTTTCTGCCCCAACTCCCCTTCATGACAGACTATAACTTTACATTGAAAAAACATATTCTCCCACCCCCAAGTTGTTTTTGGTCATGGTGTTTTTATCACAGCAATACAAACCCTAAGAAATATGCTTGCACTATAAGAACTCTGACTCATTGAGCCATATCCCAACTCTCATTTTTTTATTTCTTAAACTACCTTATTACTATTTTAGTTAGCCCATAAAAATAAATTAGAAAGACATGCTATCTAGATTTCTGTTGAGAAATATAAAGAGGATCTTAATTCTTAAAAAACAAACAAATACTATTTAGAATAAGATAAAATAGCAGAGCTGAGTTGTACACCTGCAGTCCCCTGACTTCCATTGTCTGGCCCTGGGCTCACCTTGCCATTCTGAGGAACCATGTGAGACCTCCAAAATATCCTGCTTCCCCAGGGAGACCTTGGAGGACCCAGGCACAAACAGTTTGTAAGTCTCTCTTACCAATCCTTTGCCAGTAGGTTTCTACCTGGGGCACAGCCAGTGTAGGTAAGCTATGTGTCACCACCTCTCCTGCCTTGTCTGACCCACTGCTCTCCCTGACTTCCCAGGGAATCTTGCTAGCATCCAGATCATCCAATACAAGGAAAAACTCGATGGCTAAAGGACATTTTAAGAACATAGTCAACAAGAGCCAGGGCAGTATGGTACCACCAGAGCCCAGTTTTCCTGCTATAGCAAGCCCTGGATATCCTAACTCAGATGACCTTAAATCCAATCTTACAAAGATGATAGAGGCTTTTAAAGAGGAAATGAATAAGCCCTTTAAAGAAATACAGGAATATACAAACAGGTGAAGGAAGTAAATAAAATTGTCTAAGAACTCAAAATGGAAATAGAAGCAACAATGAAAACTCAAACTGAGCCAATCCTGGAGATGGAAAACCTAGGAAACTAAAGATATAAGCATCACCAACAGAATATAAGACATGGAAGAGAAAATCTCAGATGTAGAAGATACGATAAGAGAAATTAATACATTGGTCAAAGAAAATGGAAAATCTAAAATTTCATGACACAAAACATCCAGGAAATTTGAGACACTCTGAAAAGGTCAAACCTAAGAATAATAGGAATAAAAAATTGAAAGGCCGAGAAAACATCTCCAAGAAAAATCATAGAAGATAAATTCCCTAACCTAAAGAAAAAGATGCCTATGAACATTAAAAGAAAAAAGTTTAGAACACCAAAGATTGGACCAGAAAAGAAAATTCTCTCACCACAAAATAATCAAAATACTAAATGTATAGGACATTAAAAGAATATTAAAAGGTGCAAGGGAAAAAGGCCAAGTAATATATCAAGGCAGACCTATCAAAATTAAACCTGAGTTCTCAACAGATACTCTAAAAGCCAGACGGACCGAGACATATTTTGCAGACTCTAATAGACCACAGATTTTAACCCAGACAACAATACCCAGCAAAACTTTCAATTACTGTAGATGGAGAAAACAAGATATTCCAGGACGAAATCAAGTTTAAACAGTATCTTTTCATTAAAAATGATAAAATATGTTTTTATTCTAATTGTATGTTATTACCTTAATCCAGCCAGAATCAGTTGGTTGGGGGATGGGACTGGTAATAGACATGGAAGAAACATTGAATCCAAGAATAGTACTAATTTTTCCTAAGACAACAGCTTGTCCAAGAGAGTCAGTAATTTCCTGGAGCTCAGACAACTGCATTTGACCTATGGGGAAAAGAATTAGGTCATTTGGATTACAAGAATATAGAATTGTGAGAACATGGGAAAGTTTTAACTTCAGTATTGGTTGTATTCTTCATCACATTGATTACTAAGACTTTAGTACCCCAAAACAATAAGATAGTCATATTAATAGACTGAGGGGAAATGGAGGATTCAAAAGAATGTTCTAAGAGAGAATTTAAGGTAGGAAACAAAACACACACACACACTGACTGAAAGTATATGAGAGAATGTGTCTTTTGGCTTAAATTTTCCCATGTCACTCCTTATTTGAAGTGAAGTATTATCAGCCTTTTCTGTCACCACACATTACTTTTTCAGAATAGAATATTTTTAGAACTTAAGTATAATAAGCATCCACCCAATTATTAGTATGTGCATTAATAACTTGCTAAAGTTGTCAGATTCCTAACAACCCCTTACCTTCTTTAGACATCTGGCAATTTTGAAGGTTGTTTTTCAGACTGCGCACACTTTCCATTCTCTCTTCCTTTCATGGCAGACCTGAGACTTCTTCTTAAACTTATTACACCCCCACAAGGATTTCTACTTTATGAACTGGTACCTCCATACTCCTTTTGACAGAGTCTGATACTTTTTCTTCATTTCTTCACTTTTTTCCCCCATATCCTATTTAATCATAAGCTAGTTTTCAATTCTCTTTGTCCTTACTGTCAAAATCCTAGCCAAAATTAGTGGTTATGAAAATAGATTTAAAACTAGCTTGCCACCTTCTACATTATTCTACACATTGCAGTCAGTGTGGTTTTTAGATAACCACCGTAGCCAGGATGTTTTTAAGACACTGTAACTTAAAAAATTCTGACACCTTCCACGTTCTGAGCCATGCCTTTGGGAAGAAATCACTAGTTTCTTCCATCAAGGACAAACTAGAAAGCTGAGTATACTCAGCAACATTGGCCAGTGAGCCTGCATGACACCTTGGAACCCACACTCAGAATTTTCAGGTCAGTTTGAAAGCTTACTTATGTGACTCAAACTCTGGGATAAAGGATGAGAATTACAGATTCCTCCCTGGATCCTATCTCTTTCCAGCCCTCTTCTCCAAGAAGATCTCCTAATGTGACTTCTTCTATGATCTATGGTAGAAGTACCAAGGTGCATCATCCCATGTCTCCTGTCCCTTTATGCTCACTGGTTCTCAGCACAGTGGCAGGTCTAACCTCTGTGGTACAGCTAGTGTGTTCTTACGTTTTTGTTGACTGCCATTTCAACACTGAAGGACTTGACATGATAGCTTTTTTATTCCTGACCCGAGGACTCTGCCCACGCAGAGGTCTCCTCAGCACTTATGCTATCTCTTTCTTTTTTTTTAGTGTGTCTGACCCTGGGTGAGTGCTATGTGTACATCCTAGATACCCTGACAGTATATGAAAGCTGTATTATTAAGTGGGCATCTTTCTTTTTGCTTCACCATACCTTTCTGTGATTCATCCATTCCAGAACATGTTGAAGGGTTTTCCTTGATACTTGAGATCCTACCCTAGTCTGTGCTTTGAAAAAATATCAGCTTGCTTTTCCTTATGGTCCTATGCTCCATGATCTCAGACCTGTATCTTATATTTATCTGGGTTTATCTGGTATTGCCAGAAAAGGGTGAATAATCTACCTCTGCACAATGGGCCTACTGCAATTCCTAGACGAAATCTACAGGTAAGGAACCAAGTAAGTAAGTCACACTGAAACCATAGCACTCACCATATATGTCCAAGGAAGTACAGAGCTGAAGAAGGGAAGTCATCTATGACTCCAGGCAGACAATGTCATAGAAGGCATTGCAGCAGCATAAGCCTAGCTAGGTCTTTCTCTGTTCTAAGCAACAGAGTTCCACTGACAGATTTCTCTTCTAATTGACTATTTTCACCCTTTATCAATAAACAAAGAAGTCACTTCCTCTTAAGTCAAGTCTTTCTGTATAATGTATTAATATGCAACTCCTTCATAATTTCTCAACAACTTATTATTATAGAAGTAGGGAAGTAAAATGATTTGTAGTCCCTTAGGGTTCCAGATATAGGGGTAATAGGATTTCCTGAGTGCTGGCTAACCAGGCCATGGTAGGTTTATTTATGACTTTACAATGACATTTCTTTATCACAAAATCTGATACCCATACCTGTGGTAGAATTGCTCAAGAACTGAGTGGGAGCAGCCCCAATCTCAAATTCCATTATGTGTCCTGTGGATCGCTTCTTTCGCAGACTTGCTCCTATTATTCTGCTGACACGGATTTTGTCACTTGGTATTTTTAGGAACAAGGCAAGATTTCTAACCAGATTGTGTGAGCTAAAAAACTCATCTGCTGTCATAACCGGCAGTTGGAAAGATACAAAGATGACAGTAGCAGAGTGGACCTCCACAGGTGTAGTTCCTTTCAGCAAAAGGTACAGCATCTGGTAGGTTCTATCAAAGTAGTTTTCACCAGGGACAGTGGAGCCCAAGTTAGGAAGGAATTGTTCTACAAAAGAAAAACGGCCAAAATAGCACATTTAAATATATTTCTGTTAGCACAAAGGCCACACAGTGGTTAGTATTTGTTTGAACTACAAAAAGCTCAATTTTATAATTTTCATAACAAAGCATGCACATTAAAACAAAGTACTTACAAAACTGACTTGCAAAGCTATACTCTTTTAAATAATGCCATTAATAGCCATTTTATATAAGATTTATTTCTAAAAAATAGCTATAGTCACAATATAAATGAGAAATCAAATTAATTGTAAGTCTAGAAACTTATTCTCTACTCATAGAATACTATCTATACATTCTAAGTTTTAAAGCCACAGGTGAAGAAATTTGGTAATTTAAAAGTATAAATTTAATGGCCTTTTAATTTCTGCAGTACTAGATGCCGATGCTTAAAAGAGCACTTATAATTTGATATTTCAATTTTTACTAAGGACAGAAGGCATGTAATAAAAATGAAAGATCCATTAAAACATCTCAAAGGAATTTTAACCCAATAAAATGGGATTATATGCTAGCTTGTAAAATCTCTGATTAACCAAACAATTTCTACTTGAAAACTGGGTTTTGTGAAACTGAGGCCAGTGTGTGTGTGTGTGTGTGTGTGTGTGTGTGTGTGTGTTGAAAATATCAACAGAATTAAGAAGTAACAAATCTCGAGTTTTAAGCCCCAAAGGCTGACATGCATCGTAGTGGTAAAATAGATCACACAGCTCCTGTGAGTCTAAAGAATGTGTTCTGTGTTGCAAAGTGGATATGAGTTCATTCTCCTATTAATGATGTCTGTGCCATCTCTCTTGGTTAACTTTTTCATATTATTAGAATAATGAAGTTCCTTAGTGATCAAGATACTAGAGCATTTCAGGTAAGCTTCAAATACAGAGAGGCTTGTAACACAAGGACGTTGTGCATTCAATGTGCTAAAGCTTTAAAGAACTCATGCTAAAACAATGCTAAATTTTAATTTTTGGCTGGAGAAATGATTGTATGTGAGCCCCTTTGGTTTGAGCCTCAAAAACAATCTGATAACACATAGTCACAGTCTTGTTAATCTCTGAAAAGGTATCTGTGTTATTGTCTTCTAACCCCGTTGTCTCTATGTTAAATTCTGTTGATTCTAATAACTTTTATTTTCCTAACTTGGAATGATAGTGCTTCATACCACATATGTTGCTTTAAAAAGTGTTAACTCTGTGTGAACACTGAGCCTGAGCTGTAAGTATATGCCATCATTTGTATTTAGAAGGTTAGGTTATAAAGAGGCAATGCAGTAGAACCATCAAGGGCACACGGTCAATTGCTAGGCAATGTTTTCAAGTCCTTGCTTGTCTGTTCTGGCTTTGAGACTGCTATGAATGGAATTATACCCTCCCAAGTCTCCTGTGTTGAAGCCTTAATTCTCTGTTTGAAGGTATTTGCAAGTGGAGCTCTCTGGAGGAAAATTACACTTACATAAGTGAGTGAAGACTTCATTATGGAATTAGAACCATTAAGGGAAAGAGGCCAAAGAACTGGCTCTCACACAGAGTGAAAACACAGCAAGAAATCTCTACAGTTTAGGAAAACATTCTCTCATCTGAATCTGACTATTGACTAGGATTGTGAGAAAAAAATGCCAGCATAGTGCCTTATATCTTAATCCCAATACTCAGGAGGCAGAGGCTGGCAGTTCAAGGACAGCTTAATCTACAGAGCAAGTTTCAGCATATGCAGGGCTACAGACAGAAACCATGTCACAAAAACAAACAAACAAACAAAGCAAAACAAACCTGAAAAAAGAAAAAAGGAAGAAAGGAACGAAAATTAAAGTAAATAAACAAATTGTGCTGTTTTGTAAAGGGAAAGTAACTTGAGCTGTTTAAATTCATAGGATTTTGTTACAGGGGTCTGAGGAGACCAAAGCAGAAGCCTTGACAAATGGCATTATCTCCCCCATCTTAATTTACCCAGATGCTTGTTACTGCTGATAAGTAACCACTTATAAGCAAAGTACCTAGAGCCCAGTATCAGATGTGTGAAAATGTCTGGAAATGTTGACTATTTTTTAGAAGTAAAAACAAGACTTGTTTTACAAATGGTAAAGAATATTGACCATATACTCATACTTCAAGATCTACTTTCTATTTTGCTGTTAATGTTTGTGCAATGATGGGCCAAGCTCATGGAACACAGTGTCGGCTGTCAGCAATATTAGAATTTTGTTGAATAAAAAACTCTAACCCTAACGTTATCCCTAAGACAAACTCTAGCTCCTAACCCTAACCCTATTTCTAACCCTAACACACCCATTTTGCTCAATAAATGGACAGGGATAATTTTTGGTTTATAAATACCACCATGTAGATAAATGTAATTTTTAAATTTATTACATTTAAATCAAGTCCATTATGCCATAAATTAATTAATAATGTTGATGTTATGCTAGCTTTCTTGATCATAACTCTGATATCTAGAATTAACTCAGGCATTGACCTCTATAGAACAGAAATAAAGCAAGGGGAAGGTAAAAATTGCAAGCAAAATTTCTTTTGAGCACAAGGATAGTTAAGTTTCATGCACATAGAAGGCAAACTTTGTCAGTTAGTAATAAACATGTTCATTCCAGAACATTATCTTCATGTACAGGGAGGTAAAGAATTCCACTAGCAGAAATCTTTCAAAGCATTTCATAAATGATCACAGCTTAGTTTTTGTTGAGTGGAGCTAAAAACATACTTTTTCCTCTATTCATCAATATCTAAGGAAATAATGTCATAATGAAATATTGCAAAAATGTTTGCAGGTAAGCAAGTATATAGACACCATGTGTGCTGTCCTGAAGAAATACCTGTGTTCAGGTGCCTTTCAAGTTCACAGAGTTTCTTTTGGGCATTCCATGCTGTATTTTTGGGACAGACCAAGGAATTGTTCACATAGACATCCAGACGCTGAAGTGTGGAAAAAAAAATTCCTACTAGAACTGCCTGTTAAAAACAAATATTTGTATGTTTTTATTAGAACAATTTAACAGACTATTTAGAATTTAGTTTCTAAAAATTGTGCTCCAACTATGTACACCTTTTAGAAGATACTGAAATCAGTATTTGTGAACTTTTGGAAATTATTGGACAAAGATTAAAAATACGCTTGCATCTAACCAATTAATGCAGACATAATAAATTAAGAACTAAGTGATAAGTCCCAGTAGAAGAGTATAACGTAAGAAAAAATATTAGAGGAATCACACACTAAGCGGAAGAAAGGATTCTTTTTAAAGATTAAAAAATTACAAAAGAGACTTTTGAATCAAAATTAAACTTGCAGTGTTGAAAACTATCTCACAAAACGTTGGTTGGAAGGCCCATAAAAGTCAGTTGAAACCTGGAAGATTCCCTTAGGGTCTTTTAGGTTATTGTGAAGGCTCTGATTCACAGAGATGAATGTAGAGATAATGAAAGGTAGAGAAAGGACCTGATCTGGTCTTTGCCAGAGGAGACTCCTAACGTTTCCTCTCTGGCTGATGAGGGAAGATGAGTGGAGGGCAAGAGTAGACCCAGGAAGAAGAGTTGGTGGGTGATTGCCTCCTTCTAGGGCAATGATAATATTGTTTCAATGAAAGGCAGTAAGAGGTCCTCTGTTTGAAAATTCATCTGGATTTATAGTTGGATTGTATAAGGAATACAACAGAGTGAGAGGGGGGAAAAGCCCAAGTAAAAGGATGAAAGTGTTATCACCCAGGAAAGAAGGAAGAAAAGAAGGAAAGAAGGGAGGGAGGGAGGGAGGAAGGAAGAAAGGAAGAAAGGAAATCTCTCATTGTTCCTCTGCTATCTGCTTGACCTGGCCAGAGGTCGTCCTGTACCTAACATTCTAGCACTTTGAAGTCTCATACATGTAATTCAAAGTCTGAATTATGGGACTACTCTTAAGTACTATGCTTGTTTCCACTGACAGTCTGAATAAATTTAATGCTCCCAGCTGAATTCCACTTATAGCAAAGATTTGATATTATCAAAAATAATTGAAAATAATATGCTGAGAACACTGAAATCAATCCCAAAGGCATATTTCTGGCATGTATGTGCATAATAGCCACATGTAAGAAAAAGAAAAGCAAATCTATAACTTTAAGTAATACACACTTTTAGTATCAAAATTCAGGCTTGCTAGCTAGTCATGCTATCATAGATCTCACTGTCAACCATCATATATGGAGTACAGGAACCAGTATGTATTGGAAGTGTTCAGTATATACACGTTCTTTCACAGAGAAAACCTGTCCAGATTAATACACTAATGGATCTTTTAAAAATGAGCTGGTAGAATGACAACATTAGAAAAGGCTGGAAAAAGAGTTAGTCGCTAGTGGTATGAAGCTAATTATGACAACCTTTAAGGCATTATTTCTATCTAGGTTCACCTTATTATGTTCAACATTAAGCAACATCAGCCGAAGATTCTGAGGACTGGTCCCGGTAAAGTAAACCTCATACTTTTTGTTCAGAGCCACTATGCCATGGAACAGAGACAGTCTTCTTTGGCATGTATACCCCGCACACCAGCCATGGTCCTGTGGGCCTAAATCCATGCAAAATAAAGGTCATGTTCCTACTTATAGAATCCTGTTTCCCCACACCCCCACACACAAAATATGAAGACTCATACTACAAGTAAATTGCAAGGGTTCAGATACCTTTACATTTTCAGAAGCTCAGCATTTAAACTTATTATTTAATCTGCCAGGACTTCTAAGCTGGTTCCTACATTTTGGCTAAGATAGAAGACAGGGAATCCACTTGCTTCTATTATTCTTACTTTCATACTTATTGGGGTTAAAGGGATAACAATATGTCAGCTAGGATTTGTGTTATAGATTCACTAGGGTAATATTTTTAAGACTCACCAGTTTGCTGAGATTGTTTGTAGGGAATCTGCTAAGATGGAGCTGACCAACAAAGAACGGACATTTGTATTCCTGAAGAAGACTCATCAATTGTTTTTGGCCATTGTTCATTTGTTTGTTGGTCAACCTATAATTTCCCCAACACATTTGACTTGCGGGAGCTGTGGAGATTGAACCTAAGGGCTCATGCATGCTACCTGTTTATTAACCCTTAACATAGGTTTTCTTTTGAGGCAGAATTTCACTAAGTTGTCCAGTTTAGTCTTGTACTCACTCTGTAACCAGATACTCAGCAGCCTGCAGCATAAGGGCCAGCTAACAGGTTTGTTTGAATCAAGTCTTTATTCTTTTCTTATAGTAACAGTACATTTCTGTTAGTTGCTAAGGCACTACTGGAGAGTTAATATAATTAACAAACTAAAATCATCTGAGCGCATTCTACCATCAAGCAGATGCCCTAAAAAGCTAAGACATAGCAGATGGTTTTCTAGTTGAGTCTAGACATTTTCAGAATGAGTACAGCATATCTTTCATAGCAAATTTCTCTATTTCAATATAAAAATGAAAGCTGACTGACAAAAATCTCCTGATGTATTTCTTCATTACGTTTGCTGAATTGTCTGGCTCACTTTGAAATTTATTAGTATTTATAACTGCATTTCAATCAAATTTTAAATCAATATTAACTTCTAAATATCAAGGGGAATATACATCCCTTAGCACATAAAGTATAAATCCCACTTTAAATATATCTTCTTTGTGGTCTTTAAAAACAAACATGCAGAAACGGCTGTGTATAAAAAAATGTAAAACAAAAAGCCATATACTTAAAAGAAATAAAATTTAGCATTAAGATTTAAAAGGAAATTATAGTGATATTCAGTAATTTTATTGTGAGTAATTTTCCCAAAGCCTACATGATTTTCATAATACATTCATTATTTTTCACTAGTACTATTTACTTAACACTTTTAAAAATTAATCAACACTTAAATTTAAACTCATTTATTAGGGAAATGGTGTGTCACTGTAGGAAATAGAAAACTTATACTTCCTTTCAGAACAGGCAAATGTAGAAATTAATATACCTAAATCTCTCCATCCCCACATCAGAGCAATGTGAAAACTTCTCTTCTACATCATCATTATTCACCAAGTTCTTTTTTCATTTTTTCTATAACCTCTGCGTTGCAAACTAAATGGCAGTATTTGACACTGATTGTTGGCTCCTGAGATTAAGTAGGGAGAGGCAGAATATTGTGGGACTTTCAAATCTTTCTTACTTAGTACCTTTGGGCTCTTTCACAGGTTTTAAGTAAGTGGATTTACTAAGAGAACGGCCACTAAGTTGACTTCTACACTGTTTTTGACACCATGTTTCTTCATAGCCAAGGCATGGAAATCTGTGTGGTTCAAGTTCTGGGCCTTTTCAGTGCTAAGCTTGATGAGAGACTAACATTTGAGCCCCAGCACTGTTCAGGGACATACAATGAATCCCTGCCCCGTGTTTGATACTTTATAGAAATTAATCCTATTAGTTGAAAAATTCTTGGGCTCCAATGTCTATATGTATCTCTATGGGTACCATTTCTTCCCATTTAAACTTCACATATCTAGGGCCAGAGTGGGAGAAGCCTATACACAGAACCTCCACAAATTATTCTCAAAAGTCAAAATCATAAGCTGTATATTTATATAAACAACTTCTATTAGTTGCAATGTTTGTCCAAAGATCCATAGAATAACGAAAAGAGACCCTCAACACCCTTCTTACACATTACATATCATCAAGCTTTCTTTTAACTCATATAAGGCAAAGTATATTTTTGAAGACATTTAGGCCAACTTTTTCTTCAAAATATCTATGCATCCTTATCAACAAAAGTGTGACAATCATTACAGGAACAGCATTCCTTCTCCGTTTCCTTGTCTTTGTCTCCTCCTCTTCATCTCCTCCTCTTCCTCTTCTTTCAAATACTCAACATGAATTAAATTGATATTCCTGGATGAAGAACTACTAAAGAGTCAAATCTCACCATAGCACGTAGATAATAATTAAATATGGAGGACAAAGAAGTCTTTATATTTGCTAGATTCAAATGTAAGTAAATTTCACATACTTCTATCCATTGAATAAATGATTTGACTAACTCAGGTCTATTTACATTGAGCACTTACCATTAATGAGATCAACATAACCATTGCTCATGATAGCCACTGGGGATAGTCTTCGTGTCTCTGTGTCAGAATCCAGGCTTTCCAGTACCATCATTGCATATTCCATTCCAGAACACTGATAGCTCTGCCACTCTGGGATGTATTTACAGGTTGCATCTCTAATAATCCCTAGAAATATGTATAGTAGTATTTTAAAAATGATAGGATATCTCTGCAAAATTTCTTTCTATTGTCTTTATCTTGTGTATAAGATCAATTAACGGAACCTACAAGTTATTAGTTCATCACTCAATTCTTGAAAAAAAATGCGTTTTGTTTCATAAACTTGAGGTTTGATAATCAAATAAGATCTAACATACCTTTATGAGGTGCTTTCTCAGCTACAGGAATTCTACTTCCATTCAAGAATGTGAGCATCGCCTTAGGAATTCTGTAGTCTCCAATTCCCAGTTGGCTGTTTCCATCCCACTCATACTCAGCTTGAGGGATCACTGACCCAGAATTCCCCAGAAAGGAGCCATCCAGGTCTCTAAGAAAAGATTTTCTCTTGGCATCACAAACCATGTCCACACAATCAGATGGGTTAACTTTACTGGGAAGAAAGGGCACAATGAATGGCTAAGGTTACTGATTCAATCTTATTTCAGAAAGAATTTCTAGTAGAACAAAGTGGCCTATGCAATTAGCATAGGTGCCTATTTGCTTCATTATTATGGATTTATTAACATTTCAAAATGACAAGTTCTACATGTGGAATATATACTTAGAACTCCATACTGTTGTTCCATATTTTATATAATTATAGATTTGATTTTTGTATATTATTCACGATATACCATCACTTGTTTCTATATACAGCAGATGGATGTCTATTCTGTTGCAACAGGATGGAAATCTCTATGTTAGCCAGGTAGTCTGTTAATTTTCTTACAAATGATAAACTACTACTTACTATTAAAACAACATGAATATTTAATAATAGTTGCTTATTTCATCTTCCTATTTGTTATCTTAGGCTCTTGGCTAGTTGAAGGCTGATATGTATTCTTATAGATTCTTGTCTATGTACATACAGATAAACTTGGATCGTGATCGTTCCACTGTATACTGGTAACCATTCTTTAGGTAACTATATTGTAATGACTCACACTGTTCAACCTAAAATGATATATTGGTTTCATTTTTAATTACTTGTAGTGTTAATTGACTGTCCTTAGATATAATAAAGAAAGGCTGCTAAATATGCAATGTATAGCACATCCAGATCTAGTGTGTATTTAGAGTTGCTATGATATATACAATGAAGAAATCTATTTCATCCCTGAGCTCTAGCAAGAATAGAGTAGTAGAAAGCTTGTGTCTGTTATGTGAAACAGACCCAAAATATCTCTGATTTTTTTTTTATGATGGGACAAATATCATCAGTTGTCTCTATAATACACACAGGAGAATTTCAATAAATATTTGAGTATACCATATGCTCTTTATATTCAAGTGTGTGTAGTGTAAAACAAATCTGTAAGAAAAGTAATCAGGAACCCTCAAACTGTGTCCTCTATCATCACTCAGGTTCCCAAGAGCCTAAAAAGATAGAATTTGTGTGTGTGTGTGTGTAAATTATGGAAGGATGTTGTGGATGGCACTGTGATGCTTGTATTTTATGTTAGTTCTGCACTCCCGAGAGAGGCTGTCTGGAATAAGGAATGAGTCATGTGCTCAGGTGGTTTCTTATGAACCAATCCCCTAGTGAATAAAGGATCCAATCACTGGGCATGTAGGCGGGACTTCCAGGTTGGATGGAGGAAGAGAGGAAGCAGGAGAGAATTAGGTCCCTCTGGGAAGGGGATAGCATGAGGGTAAGATGTATCAGCTAGTTTCTTGGTATCATGACACATCTGCAAGAATTTGCTACAGGAGGAATCAGATTTAATATCTAATAAAAAAAAATAGGTTTACAAGATTAGGTTTTAGTTGAGGCTCCCAGAGATTGAGTTACCATTGTTTTTGAACTAAGTCTGTATTGTGTTCTCCCTCACACAGTAGCTCATCTGGGCTCAAGATAGAAAGGTACAGTGGCAAAGCATGGGTCTGCCTGAGGTGCACCACAAAGGCTGTGGGGGATTTGAAGCATGGGCCTGGAATGGTAATGATCCGCCAGTGGGAACCTAGTGAGCTGGGTGCCTCTGGGTGGAAAGTCACCTCGAGATAAGAGCAGGTGGGCCAGACCACCGGGGCAGAGAGAGGCAGGTACAAGCACGGGAACGAGCTGGATCTCTTTTTAAAATATTTCCTGCAACAGAAGGACACCTTCCTTCTGTTCTTCTGAGGGAGAGAAGGAACACAGAGCATGCCTAATGTTTTCAGATAAGCTTCATTCTGATCTCATGAAAAGTCTTGGAAAGTGAATTACATGGCAGAGATCTTACTACCTCAAGGTGATTCTCCAGAATCAGTCAATTATTTTGCCTTTATTGTAACAGTGGTAATAACAATTTGTAATGATTTCCATAGTTACAATTGTGAAAGAGGGGGCCAATGTCTGTTATTAACCAACACTTAGAGCTTTTGAAGGCTGAGTGCACTGTTTGGCAAGGAAAAACTGGAGAATACCAACAATATCCACTAGAAATAAAGCTTAAAAAATGGTAATTAAAATTACAATCCAGTCTTTATGACCTAGACATTAAAATTATACATGAAATCTGAGACTTCAATCCCCACTAAATAAGCATATGCTAATTGTTTAATGGGAAGTGACACTGTTGAAGAAAATTACCAAAATAAACAAAGTCAAATAAGTGAATGTTGGACTGTTATCCACATCAAGTCATATGAAGTTGAGCTACTTACAGGACACTATTTCTCTGGGAAGATGCCTATACAGTGCATTGTTCTTTTATAAGCTGGCCACATACTTCTGACAGAAAATTTCTTTTCTTGAATATTGTCTTATACCTAGATTCCTGTTCTATATGTTATAAAGCCCTATCAGGAATTGATAATATTACTCTATAACCTCAAGTCTATGGAATAATTTTCTGGAAATGTCTTGATACTAACTGATCAGAAAATATTTCAGGTCCAAATTTCTACATAATTGCAATCTTTGTAATTAGAATAACTGATGTATAGTTCCCAAGCACATTTTTAGAGTGACCATGATAGAATATTTGGAAAATAACAAGTAACAAAACTTAATGAAAAGACATGATATGGCAATACCTTACATCTTTATGATGATTGGTGAAGAAACATTCATATGGAAAGCAGATGAAACCTGCCTCCCTGAACTTTGCCTTTAGTAAAGATGTTTCTTATGATGTATGAAAAAAATAATGTGAGAACACATACAATAAAGGTCAGTTTTTAAAACAACTGAGGGTGCTAAAATTTAAAGTCCAAATATTCATGAATACTACTTCTCTCTAGATAGTAGCAGTTGTTTTAATGTAGTAACCCTTCCTCAGATGTTTAATATGGCACATAGAGCAGAAAGTTAATAGAGGAAATAATGTTTTCATAATGATACCTTATATCAGGTCTATGTATGAATACTTTGGATTGTTCAATAGTGTCAATGAGTTGGACATTCTTCACATGGATTGGATGCTGTAAGTCTTCATTTAAAGGATTAGTCATGAATATCACATTAGTTTCTCCTGAACAAACATCCTTAAATCCAACAAATGTTGAATCTAAAACATAAAGAATAGAAAAATAATTATACTTCTCTGAAGAAAGATTTAAGGCCAGAATTATTTTACCCAACACGTTTTTGCTCACTGCCACGAACGTGGAGTTGTAGGTTGGTATGGTAAAAGCGCCTTCCATTATTTATGGTAGAATACTGGAACTCAGTATCCGGGTAATCCTCTCTCACGCTTTCTTTCAATTTTGTTGTGACACTTTGCTTAAATGATAGGACAGACAATATTAATTGTGGCACAAGAATACATGTGGAGAATGCTTTCATATTAAGGCTAGTAATCTTGATGTTTCTTGGAATTCCATAACTTTCAATGGGTAAGTAAGCATAGAACACATGTGGTTCAATCATTCCCATCCCCATAGCTAGTGTCCAACAATAATAAAGAGGCATCAAATTCTAAAGAAGGAAGTAAGGTCATTTTTACCTAACCCGCATGCATGCATTCCTGTAAACTGGTAGACAATGAAAAAGCCCAGGGGACAAGAGCTAAAGAATGACTCATTTTAACAAAGTCCCGATTGCAAATCCACTGATTGTGAACTAATAAATTGTTCAAAACTGTAAGTTTTTAGGATAATTTGTAATGTAGCAAGAACTAACTGGTGCATTGTTTTCATTTTGGCCTCTTTGTTTACATTATTTACACTGTGGGTTACATAAAAGACATTTTTTAAATATATTTTATTACGTATTTTCCTCAATTACATTTCCAATGCTATCCCAAAAGTCCCCCATACCCTCCCCCCTCTCCCCCATTTCCCTACCCACCCATTCCCTTTTTTTTTTTTTTTTTTTTTTTTTGGCCCTGGTGTTCCCCTGTACTGGGGCATATAAAGTTTGTGTGTCCAATGGGCCTCTCCATAAAAGACATTTTTAAAAATCATACTTAAAATCTAATAATGCAAAGGCTATTTCCAAAACCCTTAAGTAAGTTTTTCTACTAGCCTTAAAAAGTATATTTTGTCTTAAGAAATTCTTTGAAAGAATAATAACATAGATGTGTAGAGATAAAATGCAGTGGTAGACACTGAATGTGTCTTTCCTAGATCTTTATTAGGCCAGTAAGTTCAACTCCATCTCCTCCTATAATTATGGACTGCAAACCATTCATAGCTGTATGGTTTTTAAAGATTTTTTTCATGAACACATATGGGCTCCCTTGCCATAAAAATTAGACACTCCTCATTATTGTTGATACAGGTGTAGCCAGACTCAACCAAACAGAGATAAGAAAGACCCCTAGGAAAATATGGGGTGAACTCAAACAAATCTGTAGCCCTCCTTTATACAAATGATAAATGGGCTAAGAAAGAAATTATGGAAACAACACCCTTCACAATAGCCACAAATAATATTAAATAACTTGGTGTAACTTCAACCAACCAAGCAAAAGAACTGTGACAAGAATTTCAAAAGTCCCTGAACAAAGAATTTGAAGAAAGAAAGTATCAGAAGATGGAAAGATGCTCATGGATTAGTAAAATCAACATAGTACAAATGGCCATCTGAGCAACAGTAATCTACAGATTCAATGCAATTCCCATCCAACACAATTCTTCACAGACATGGAAAGAGTAATTTTCAACTTCATATGTAAAAACAAAACAAAACAGAACAAAACAATAAAACCTAGGATAGTCAAAACAGCAAGAGAACTTTGGGAGGAGTCATAATCCCTGACCTCAAGCTGTACTACAAAGAAATAGTGATAAAGCCCCATGGTGTTGGCATGAAAACAGAGATGTAGATCAATGGAATAGAATCAAAGACCCAGAAATAAACCCACCCACCTATGGACACTTGATTTTTTGACAAAGAAGCCAAAAACCATACAATGGGAAAAAAGAATGCACCTTCAACAAACAGTGCTGGTCTAACTAACAATCTGCAAATAGAACAATGTAAATTGGACCATTATTATCATCTAGCACAAAGCTGAAGTCTAAGTGGATCAAGGACCTCAACATAAAACTGGGTACCCGGAATTTAATAGAAGAGATAATGGGGAATATCTTTGAAAGCATTAGTACAGGAAACAAGTTCCTGAACAAAACACAATGGCTTAGGCTCTACAATTGATCAACAATTGATAAATGGGACCTCATGAAACCAAAAAAACCTCTGTAAGGCAAAGGACACTGTCAATAGGACAAAACAGCAATCTACAGATTGGCAAAAGATCTTCATTAACCCTACATCCAAGAAAGGCCTGATATCCAAAATATATAAAGAACTCAAGAAGTTAGACTCCAAAGAATCCAAAAAATACAATTAAAACATGGAGAAGAGAGTTAAAAGAATTCTCAACAGAGGAATCTCAAATGACTAAGAAGTACTTAAAGAAATGTTCAACATCCTACGTTATCAAGGAAATCCAAATAAATCAACCCTGAGACTCCACCTTATACCAATGAGAATGACTAAGATAAAAAATTCAGGTGACACATTTTGGTGATGATGTGGAGAAAAGGGAACACTCTTCCATAGCTGGTGGGATAAGAAACTTGTACAACTACTCTGGAAATAAGTCTGGTGGTTTCTCTGAAAACTAGAAATAGTTCTACCCTGAAGACCCATCTGTACTTACTGCTCCTGGGATCAAAAGATGCTCTACCATACAACAAGGACAAGTATTTTACTTAGGTCATAGAAGCCTTATTTGTAATAGCCAGAAACTGGAAGCAACACAAATGTCTCTCAACCAAAGAATGGATACAGAAAATGTGGTTCATTTACACAATGTAATACTATTCAGCTTTTAAAATCAGGGACATCATGAATTGTGCAGGCAAATGGATGGAACTAGAAAATATCCTGTGTGAGGTAACCCAGACCCCAAATGAAATGTATGGATGTACTCACTGATAAGTACATATTAGTTAAAAACTACAGAATACCCATGATACCCCCTGCAGTCCCAAAGAAGTTAAACAAGAAGGAAGGCCCAAGTGAAGATACTTAAATCCTACTTAGAAAAGAAAACAAATGGGAGACAGAGGGAGGGAGGGAGGTACTTAGTTCTGAGAGGGGGAAGGGGCATAGGGACAGGATCAGGTATTGGGAGAGACAGGAGAGAGGCCCAGAGGTTCAGGAGAATGAATGGAAGTCTCACAGACCTGGGATGAGGGAGGCTCACAGGACTCAATGTGGGTAACCTTAGCTGAAATGCCCTACAGTGGGGATATGAAACCTGAAGAGACCACCTCCAGTAACCGAACAGGACTCCCACTGGAGGGATGGGGACTCCAACCAACCTACAGAAGTTTCCACCCAAAATTGCTCCTGTCCAAAAGAAATGAAGGAATAAAAATAGAGGAGACTGAAGTAATGGCTGACAAGTGATCAGCCCAACTTGAGATCCATTCCACTGGGTCGGGGGCACCAATCCCTGGCACTGTTACTGATGCTATGTTGTGCTTGCAGACAGGAGCCTAGCACGGCTGTCTCTGAGAGTCTCTACCCAGGAGCTGACTGAGTCAGATGAGAATACACACCCCCAAGCATGGAATGGAGGTCAGGGACTTTTATGGATGAGTTAAGGCAAGGATTGAAAGGACTGAAGGAGACAGCAACCCCACAGGAATACCAACAGTGCCAACTAACCTGGACCTCTGGGAGCTTGCAGAGACTGAGTCACCAACCAAAGAGCTGGACTAGATAGACAGGTCCAACCCCCAGGCAAATATATAGTAGAAGACTGCCTTTTCTGGCCTCAGTGGGAGAACCCTAATCCTGGAGGCCCCAGTGCTGGAATATACCTAGGGAGGAGTACCTTCTCAGAGGTGAAGGGAGGACGGATGAAAGGAGGACTGGGAGAGGGGAACATTTGAGATAAAACTAAGTAGAATAATTTATTTAAAAGAAAAGAGATCTAGGGAGATGGCTCAGGGGTACAAATGGTTGGTCTGCAAGCATGAAAACCTCAGTTTGAATCCTTATAATACATGCAAATGGCCATGCATGGCTGTTCATATCTTGTTAGGTCAAAGACAAACAGGTCTTGTGAACCTGCTAGTCAGCCGCTTAGCAGAAACAGTAAGTTTTCATATCTCAAAGCAATAGGACAGTGAATGACAGAGGCTGGGAAACATCCTGATCTTGCCTCACATGTGCCCTCCTTCAAGTCCACATACATCCCCTTTACACAAGTATAGCACACACCTACATGTATTTACTTCACTAGGGAGCCATCCTTGATATGTAATTTGAAGTAAGACTTCTTTTATTGTCAAGTTAGATCATACTCAGCAGATTACTACAAAAATCAACTTAGATACATTCTACCACTAATGAAGCATTATTAATTAGTAGG
The DNA here is from genome assembly GCF_978045245.1 of Mus caroli. Lineage (NCBI taxonomy): Eukaryota > Metazoa > Chordata > Mammalia > Rodentia > Muridae > Mus > Mus caroli. The sequence continues at coordinate 59,876,389 of NW_028227271.1, forward strand.
TGCTTTATAGATGCCTATAAACACTGAGTAGATTTGTGAAGGACTATATGTAAACTTGCCTGAGACATGCAAAAGGCCACTGATTGCATTGTAACTCATGATCCCAGCATGAGGCTTCCGAGGTGCCATGTTATGAGCTGAAGCAAATGTCGGCCAGCAAATCCCACTTCTCCCACCTTTTAGTAACAAGAAATAAATTAACAGAAATTACATATGCGGACACATCAAAATCAACACTGAGATTCCCAATTTTTACCTGACGGGGGCCTAGAACTTCGATGTGCAGAGGTGAGTTCTACATCAGGACTGTCATTAGTTAAGACATCAGAACAGTTAAACTCAGGGCTGCTTCCAACAATTAATGAGTTCTACCAAAAATAGCCAAAGAAGACAGTATTAATATTCACTCTTCCTAAAAGAAAAATATAACAATACTGAACTATATGGTATGAAAAAGCAAACTAAAAATTTAGAAGTAGACTATTTATTAAACAAAGATTGATGAAGAAAACTTTGAGATTGATGGTATGAAAGCAGGAAGGATGGCTAACATCCAAATAATTAGATTAAATGAAATATGCTGATTCTGCGATATAGAAACACTGACATTTCCATCAATAAAAACAAAAAAAAATACAAAGTGAAGGTAGTGTTCTTAGAAAAACCTTGGTGTAGAAGATGAAATTGCACTGAACTACCACAGATTGTGTTGACAAAAGAAGGTGAGGACAGAAGGCAGGGTAGGTAAGGAGAAAGGGTGACCACAAGATCTCAAAGAGACACCAAGGACATTATTCTAACTAGACATTTAACAGTTTTACTATCCTCTTCAGAGAAATGCACCATTTCTCTGCATTCATTTCTTACCTTAATTTTTACTGTTTTGCTAGAAATTTTGTGGGACACAGAAGGTGGCATGTAGATCATTGAAAAGATGTTCATCCCGTTGTTCACCAGGGTCACGTTATAGATATGCACGCTCTCCGTGGTCTGGAATGCAAGACTTAGTTTATGTAGTGCTAAGAACAAGCATAAGAGAAAACAAGCCATCATGATTTTCCATCACATTTACCTGAAAATAAATTCCATAGTCCCAGCATGTCCAAATGGTAAATCCTTGAATAAGAGAACAACCAGGAAGGCCATCCTGGTTCATGTAGATGCCATACAAACCTCCATGGGCTTCATTGTTAAACCAGTTTTCCATGGGATTAGCCTGGCCTTGGGAGGAAATAGGAACCAGAGACAGCCTTACAAGGAGTGTTTTATAGGTTTAATCATCACTACCAGTTAAAGAAGTTTAGATGAAGACAAGTGTAAGCTTAAAATATAGTGATTTACATTGTATAAAATTCACCCCCATCCTCATCTCTTTCTTACTGCCTGCCCTTTTTGAACACATCATTTTTAAGAGTCAATTTCTTAAAAGGTTGTTACTGAACACTTGATTCAAAATAACACTTCAATCCACTTCCTTTAGAAATAAATTTTTACCACTTGATATTTTATAAATTTTTCTTCTCTCCAGCTAGAATATTAGAAGGTTAGCTTCAGAATAGAAGACATGTCTGCCTCATACATCACCAAATTCAGAGATACTGTTCCTTAAATGTATTTTAGATTGATCCTTGGAACAGCTGTTTTATCTCTGAAAATCCCAGGTTCCACATATGCAAACAGTTTTAATCTCTAATTCAGTTATCATAAAATCAAACTAAATAAAGCAAACAAGATAGCTTATAAATTCTCTCCATTACAAAAACACTATGCTTATTATTGATATACTATATAATTAAAGATTTTAATGGAAGTGTTAGTTAAGTCAAAATTGGATCAATGGCCTAACTATATTTGAAAAACAATATTCACCCAAGCAGTGTCCTCCCTAACTTGCGTGTAGTTATGCTGGCTCATTAAGGTCTGCCCATATCTGATTCCTCCTATGTTCCATTCACTTTCCTTATTCCTAATGCTTTGAATTTTACCTTTTATTTCTGGTCTTTCTGGGATTGGCTTGAATTTGTTTCCCCAGCAGAATCTGTTCACATTTTTTTGTTTCTACATAATGAAACTCTAAGGAAGAGATAGCCCCTTTGCCTGGACTTTAGTATATCCCTGGGAAGGACTGAAGAAACTGACAAACATTCTAGGAACTTAAGTCCCTTGTCATTTTTGATGTTTTACATTTCTATTGCTATAAATATATTTAAAAAAACTTTTTAAGTTTTGAAGATTCCTGTCATCTGAAATTTTTGTTTTGTATGTGGTTGTTTTCCATGAATGTGTATCTATGTATCACTTGTGTGCCTGGTGTCCACAGAAGCCAGAAGAAGGTATCAGATGCTCTGAAACTGGAGTTAAAAACATTTGTGAGGGGCTAGGAACCAGAAACCCCTAGAAGAGCTGATTGTAGACTTAGAAACATTCTCATTTAGTATACCAACAATCAGTGTATATATTTATATATCATTATATCTTATTAGTAAATATTTAAATCCAAAGATAATATTTTTGAATTTATGAAAAACTATAGAAAAAAGTTTATAAAATTTCTTTAAAAATTTAAGAAAAAGTTTATAGAAGTTTCAGAAAAATTATAAATTTATGTTTTTTTTTAACATGTCAAAGAAATGCTGCTTGAAGCGGTTGGAGACTTAAATCTCTAATTAGTCCACATATCAGAAATTAGTTAAATCTTTTGATATAGTTGTTTATCTCTTCAAAATATATCTTGGGCAAGGAAAAATAGGCTTGAATCAAATTGTTTTTTAATAGATAAAAATGATTTCTATAATCTTAAGTATAAATAACTCATTAACTAGAGTATCTAGCAGAGGAGCTGAACTTCATGGTAAATATATAATTTCCTCTTAAAGATGTTATAAATTATGCTCCAGTGAAACAAAAGGAACACTAAATGTAATACACAGTTTTCAGATAAAGGCCTATTTTAAAATTATTCTTTAAGTTTCTTTAGGTTGAAGCAGAAACTCGCCCCCCTCTGTGTGTCTCTCTTTTTCCTCCCTGTCTCTTTTGTGCATGTGTGTGTGTGTTCGGGTGTGACCATTTCCATGTGTGTGGGTGGATGTGTGTGTGTGCCTGGGAGCATATGTGTGTGGAGGTCAGTGGGTGACACTGGCTATCTGTCACTTGAGTGCACAGCTTGCTAATTTTGACAGACTAGATAACTATCTTTCTTATAGCACCCCCTCTCTGTGGATATTGGGAATCTGAACTCTGGTACTCATGCTTGTGTGTCAAGTGTTTTAACCTCTAATCTAATTTCCAATTTTTATTTTCCTTTATGATCTGGCAATAATTTATGTGCATCCTTAAAACATAAAGGAACTATAAAATTATGTAATAATGAATGTCAAATCACATCACTCCCTTGCTTATACCGTCCATAAATTTTCTTTGTTTGTTTAGTACAAAATTTGTTTATATAAATTCAAATACCATACTCATTTTCATTTTCTTTCCTTCACAATAACCAAAAAATGTCCATTTTTCAGCACCTTGCACACTCATCACTTGCAAATATCCTTAGCATTTCTTCATCATTTTCAGCTTATTTCTCAAAGTTGCTTATGTTCTAATGTTTGTCTTTTTTCTACGTATCTAACTGTTAAAGAACACAAGATGGCTTGTAGGGCTGCATGCCTGCCTAGCTGCTGGGGTAACCGAGTGTGGAGCACAACCAGCAAGCAGATCAAAGGAGGCACAACACAGTCTGTGATGAGGGTCCCAGCTACTGTTTTCCATGGTGAGAAACAGTGAGGTCTGTGACGGATTCTGTGGTTCCCAGTCTCCCGTGTACCCAGACGCTCCTGCGGACTGCAGATATTTGGGAATGGTGGTCCAAAGGTCCTCAAACCGACAGCCCAGGACAGGGTAGAATCTAGTTTGGTTCTGTGAGAATACAGAGGCACTAGAAGAGACAAGGCCTTCTCCAGGAGATTTAGGCGGAGCTTTTTACAAGCCATGTTCACATGGAAAGGCAATTATTAGCTACATTTCCAGAAATCGGTACTCCAAGTAAATGATGTTAGTAGACATGGTCAGATCTCTTATGCAAGGGCCATTTTTAGCCAGACATATGTAAACATTCCCGAGTCCTTTCAAGCTCATCCAAATAGGAAGCATCTGATTAGTTCTTGATTTTCATGAATGCAGGGAAGCATTCATGAAAATTGCAGAGTGTGTTCTTTGGAATTTTCATGCATGAGCTTTTAAAATATAATTATTGGGTATTTGTTCTACATCAGGAGGGAATACAGTGTCGTATCCCCAGAGGCATCTATCTACATATGTAGAGATGCGGGTTTGGATAAAGTGGCAGTGGGACAAGGGTCTCACTCTACTAATACCCACTGAATCGAGAATTGAAGCAGCCATTGGAATTTGGGGATAATAACAATGGGAAAGAAAAAGTTTTCTTAAAAGTGGACCTGAGGGTTGTAGGCATAACTCAGTGATAGAGCACTTGCCCAGGGTTCATAGGATTCTGAATCCATCCCCAGTCTCTCTCTCCCTGCCTCCGAACCCCCTGTCCCCTTCTCTCTCTCTCTCTCACATACACACACACACACACACACACACACACACACACACACACATCACACACACACCCCACACACACATCAAGTGGATCTATCTGTTAGACTGGATGGTTTTGAACTCATGTCCCTTGTGTTAGACTTTAAAAGGAGGAGATACTACACATCAAAATGACAAAGAATGATCACTCATTTTCATGACCTGGATAAGTCTCTCAATTATTTTGGCAATTCTATGTGAAAGAACTCACTTGAGCACGGTTCACCATCAATGCGGTATCCTACTCTTCCAAATCCAGCGACTACATTATTTTGTAAGACTGTATTGGTCCCTCTGTTTATCTAGCACAGTAACAAATAAAATGGTTAGTTTAATATACTCTTATGCAAGCAGTATAAGTATTTGGGGAAATACTTATTATTTTGCTTTAATTATGATAACTCATCCCATTCAAATACATATTACAAATGTAAGTACATTATGCTTTTCCTTTGAGTTGCTTGAAATTGTACTCTGTGCTTTATATGCTAGTTCGGTACCACTAAGTTAAAACTCTAGTCTTATATTAAGCCATGTTTTTAAATAAAGTTCATTAACTTCTTTAACTACTTTGCTTTATCAGATCATCAATATCTAAGGAAGAGTTACAACTTTCACAGAATTTATGTTTATGTTGTAAGTATTCAAAATTATGAAGCTGTTCTCCGTACCTCAATTGCTGCATGCCAAAGCGTCGAACTCAAGTCTTTTCTGTTCTGGTAGGTTCCTGGCCAAACTGAAAGGGTGACCAAATTTCCACGTACTCTGTTGGCATCCCCCCATATTCTTATACCTGTTTATTTTTTTTTAAAGACAGCAAAAGACATGTACATTTTGTAATTGATACTATGGATGATGTCTTTCATTGTTTCTGCAAAATTATTTTTCTTCTAGTACGAGACTTGAAAGGGTCCCCTGATCCCTTTGGTAGTGAACTTCCTCTTACAAAAGACTAGCTAAATTAGAATCTTCTAGATACTTTTAAATTAGTTGCCTTTTGGGCTTCATTTCAGATTTTAATATATGTATAACGTCTTTGTACACTAAATGACTTTGTAGTATACTTCATATGGTAGAAATGAAAAAATATATTCATATTGTATAGAATTTTTAATTAAAATGACCTTACTTGTGGATAATCTTTATGACTGGCAAGTGAGGAATATCCTAGAAGTCACAGCAATTCTTCACACTCAGTAGATCAGTGGGTAAAGTTGCTTACCTCAAAGCCTGGCTACTTTAGTTCCATTCTTGGAACCCACATATTAATAGGAAGAGTAAACAGACTTTATAAAATTGTCCTCTAACTTCCACATGCATGGTATATCATGGATGCCTTCTTTCATACACACAGAATAATAAACACATTTAAAATATATCATAAAGCCATAGTAATTAAAATTTTTAGATTACTTGTTTTTATGTTTGTGAGTGTTTTGCCTGTATGTATGGATTTGCACCACATATTTGTCTGGTGCCTGCAGAATTCAGAGGAGGGTATTATATCTTTTGGTTCCAGATGGTTGTAAGCTACCAAGTTGGTTTTAGAGATCCAAGGGCTCTCTGAAAGAGCAACAAATGCTTTTAACCACTGAAGCTTCTTTTCGGCCTAAGTCATAGTAATTGAAAAGATTAGTAATTGGACAACTCATGTTAGGTTCAGGTCTATACTGTTTGATAGTATAGCCACAGGTGGCTATTTGAATGGAAATTAAATGTAATTAAGTAAAGTTAAAATATAAAATCAGCTCCACAGTTGCACAAGCCACAATTCAGAAGTTCATTAGCCACATGTGACTCAGTGATTATTTTATTGAATAGCACAAACAGACCACTTCCACTTCACTTGTCATAGACTCCACTGTAAGATTGCTTCAGAGAATGCACTATGTGAAACACAATATTATCATGTTACCTTCTCCTACTGTAAAGTAGATGATGTTGTCATCTATGTCCACCCCATCAGTCCCAAACACACCAATTGCTGGCGAGAAGACATGATGAAATGCACAGCCTCGAACATAAGACAAGCCATGATCTTGGATCTAGGGAATAGTTGGGTTAGATGAACATTTTTAATAATAAAATTTAAATATGTATAAAGAAAAAATTAAGCGGTTTTTAGTAAGCATGTCTTGATCACATACTATTTCTTAAATAAGATGATTTTTCTATAATCTTTTAATCATAAAAGATTTCCATGTCATGAGTTTATGGTTAAATAAAGTAATGTGCATGTTAAATCGAGATTAAATTTTTCTCAAGAGTTTTTCTGTGTATTTCTCTTATCACTTTTAAGAAGATAAGATGATAACTGTGTTTAATAGTACAGTAAAATTGTTAGTAGTGATTTTTAAAAATTAAATAGTTGGCAGTGGTGGCACAGGACTTTAATCTCAGCACTGAGGAGGCAGAAGCTAGCAGATCTCTGTGAGTCTGAGGCCAGCTTGGTCTACAGAGCAAGTTTTAGGACAGCTAAGACAGCCAAGGTGACACAAACACAAAAAATCTTGTCTCAAAAAACAAAACAATAAACAAAACCTGAACAACCCCCTTTCAACCTAAGTAATACGACCCCAGGAAAGAATCATAATTCAAATGTTGATAGTAATGGATATGTCAGATGTATCAAACTTTAAAACTTTTAAAAATTTATTTATTGTGTGTGCACATGTATGTGTGTGTGTGTGTGTGTGTGTGTGTGTGTGTGTGCATGTTCTTATTTTATAGTACATGCATGAAAGTCAGAGGACAGCTTTGGACGTCAGTTCTCTCCATCCACCATGTACACCCTGGGGACTGAACTCAGGTGGCCAGTCTTGATGTACATGAACCTGCTGAACCCTATTACAGGATCAAGAGGTACTTTTATTTCTCCTAAGAAATATGCTCTTGCCCATTTCTCTTAACTCTCCAGCCTTCTTAAAATAATTAGTTCCCCTTTTTTTTCTGGAGATATAGAAGCAGATATTTAGTTATGCTTGTCTTTTGAAAAACATAAGCAACAGGCATTTAGAAAAATGTATTCTTAGTGACTGAAAATTAAGGCTTACCTGTGATATAGTGTGGCAGGTATGTGTGCTATCCAAGACTGACAGACTGAGTTCCAACCCCAAGGCCAAGATGGTGTAAGGAAAGAACTGAGTCTCAAAAGATGTCCTCTGACCTTCATGTGCTATAACATGCACCATTTAATTCTATTACTTTTCCTATAGCCTTATTGACCTTAAATAAACACAAAATGATTGAAATAATGCTGCTGTGAGTCTATTAAAGCTGATGTACAACAGAGCCAAGGACATTTCCTTACATTAGAAGATAAATTTGTCTACCTGACGATGCAGGTAATATTTAAAAGGCAGACATTATAATTTGAACATATATTAGAACTAAACCACAAACCTTTTATAGGTTAAGCAATGCAGGTAAAGGATATATGAGTTAAGAAAGAAGCTATAAAGCTAGTTGTTTTTCTAGTTTAAGTCTGTTATATGTTTTTAAACTTTTTTGTGATGAGTACATAAAAATATAAATGATAATGAGAGGGTAAAAAGACGGAGAGACTTTGGGGTCTAGACCAGTGCTTGCTTAAGAGACTTTCTTAACTTTTAGCTGTGTGGTGTACTTTATTTGCAGAGATTTCAAAAAAAAATTATTTAGTTTTATTTTATACATATTGGTGTTTTGCCTGTATGTATATCTATCTGTATGAGGGTTTCAGATTCCTTGCAACTGGAGTTACAGACAGTGCTGGGCTGGCATGTGAGTTCGGGAAATTGACCCAGGTCCTCTGGAAGTGCTCTAAAAGGATGAGCCATCTCTCCGGCTCCCATTTGTAGAATTTTTTAGAACAGAGATTTTTTTTATGGGTGAAATAATTTATTTGGAACATAAAAAATTTAAAGCACAAACCTGTCCCAGGTTAAGAAATGTCACAGCATATCTTGGATCGGTGCTATCCCTGTAGCCTTCTTGACCACTGTGGTGAAATTCCACATTACTTATTCTTGCATTTCCTAAGGGAGTAGATGATTTTAAAAAAATCCTAAAATGAATAAAGTAAAAATACTTGAAAATATATAAAACTATTCAAGTGCTTCATGGAAACCTTATTTTTCTTTGCTCCTTCACTCCAAATAAAACAATATATCTTAATCTTTTATCCATTGTTTTTGCTCTTAGATTACAAACTATTACAGTATCTAAGATTTTTTTTTCTTCTTCATTTTGTATTATTTATTTATGATTATATCTAAAGGACAAATTTTCTTCTATGCTAGGGTAATATTGCTTGCTAAGAAAGCACCTAAGGCATGCATATAATATATCTGATGTTTCAATCTTGTTGCTGCAAAGAGCTTTTATTATGAGAATTCTATTTCAGAGACTCTTTCAGCATTGTCACTTCTTTGTCAGCCAGTTTGTCATAGTACCACTGAGGTGCAAGAGATGGTATTGTAAATTGGTAATGACAGTGATAATGATCTATAAGAGATTACTCTGTGCCAAGTTCTGTAGCTTCCAGCAGTCCCTGAAACTGATTAGATGCATTAGGTTCGTCTGCAAGCTTATATAACCCAAACTTATACAACCAGGGTTATTTGCAGAAATGACTGATCCTTAATTCCAGCAAAAACTACAGTAAGTAGTTGGATACTGGAGAATGAAGACACAAAAATGTTAACTCATTTGTAAAGAATTTATGACACAAAATGAAAAGGTTACTAAGATGAATAATGGAGCATTTGAGTATCAATGAAACAATCACAATGAATTAGAGTGTAATAAATATGTTTAAATGCATGGCTTGTATAAGTAATAAAAGAACAAAGTTCAGGGACTCAGCCGAACTTAGGAACTTAGTCTGCACAGGTGAGAGGGTGCACCACAGAAGCGGACAGCTTCTGGGACAGGCAGGAGCCACAGAACCCCTGAGGCAGCCCCCTTTTCGGGCCGCAGATATCCGGCCACCCGGATATCTACAGAACATTTTATCCTAAAACAAAAAGATATACCTTCTTCTCAGCACCTCATGGTACCTTCTCCAAAATTGACCACATAATAGGTCACAAAACAGGCCTCAACAGATACAAAAATATTGAAATTGTCCCATGCATCCTATCAGATCACCATGGACTAAGGCTGATCTTCAATAACAAAATAAATAATAGAAAGCCAACATTCACGTGGAAACTGAACAACACTCTTCTCAATGATACCTTGGTCAAGGAAGGAATAAAGAAAGCAATTAAGGACTTCTTAGAGTTCAATGAAAATGAAGCCACAACATACCCAAACTTATGGGATGCAATGAAAGCATTTCTAAGAGGAAAACTCATAGCTCTGAGTGCCTCCAAAAAGAAACTAGAGAGAGCACACATTAGCAGCTTGACAACACACCTAAAAGCTCTAGAACAAAAGGAAGCAAATTCACCCAAGAGGAGTAGACGGCATGAAATAATCAAACTCAGGGGTGAAATTAACCAAGTGGAAACAAGAAGAACTATTCAAAGAATCAACAAATCGAGGAGCTGGTTCTTTGAGAAAATCAACAAGATAGACAAACCCTTAGCCAGACTCACTAGAGGGCACAGGGAAAGCATTCTAATTAACAAAATCAGAAATGAAAAGGGAGACATAACAACAGATCCTGAAGACATCCAAAACACCATCAGATCCTTCTACAAAAGGCTATACTCAACAAAATTGGAGAACCTGGATGAAATGGAGAAGTTTCTAGACAGATACCAGGTACCAAAGTTGAATCAAGATCAGGTTAATGATCTAAACAGCCCTATATCCCAGAAAGAAACAGAAGCAGTCATTAATAGTCACCCAACCAAAAAAAAAAAAAAAAAAAAAAAAAAAAAAAAAAAAACACCCAGGACCAGATGGGTTTAGTGCAGAGTTCTATCAGACCTTCAAAGAAGATCTAATCCCAGTTCTTCACAAACTATTCCACAAAATAGAAACAGAAGGTACTCTACCCAACTCATTCTATGAAGCCACAATTACTCTGATACCTAAACCACAAAAAGACCCCACAAAGATAGAGAACTTCACACCAATATCCCTTATGAATATTGATGCAAAAATCCTCAATAAAGTTCTTGCTAACCGAATCCAAGAACACATCAAAACAATCATCCATCCTGACCAAGTAGGTTTCATCCCAGGGATGCAAGGATGGTTCAATATACGGAAATCCATCAATGTAATCCAGTATATAAACAAATTCAAAGACAAAAACCACATGATCATCTCGTTAGATGCTGAGAAAGCATTTGACAAAATCCAACACCCATTCATGATAAAAGTCTTGGAAAGATCAGGAATTCAAGGCCCATACCTAAACATGATAAAAGCAATATACAGCAAACCAGTAGCCAGAATCAAAGTAAATGGAGAGAAGCTTGAAGCAATCCCACTAAAATCAGGGATTAGACAAGGCTGTCCACTCTCTCCCTACCTATTCAACATTGTACTTGAAGTCCTAGCCAGATCAATTTGACAACAAAAGGAGATCAAGGGGATACAAATTCGAAAGGAAGAAGTCAAAATATCACTTTTTGCAGATGATATGATAGTATATATAAGTGACCCTAAAAATTCCACCAGAGAACTCCTAAACCTGATAAACAGCTTCGGTGAAGTAGCTGGATATAAAATTAACTCAAACAAGTCAATGGCCTTTCTCTACACAAAGGACAAACAGGCTGAGAAAGAAATTAGGGAAACAACACCCTTCTCAATAGCCACAAATAATATAAAATACCTAGGCATGACTCTAACTAAAGAAGTGAAAGATCTGTATGGCAAGAACTTCATGTCTCTGAAGAAAGAAATTAAAGAAGATCTCAGAAGATGGAAAGATCTCCCATGCTCATGGATTGGCAGGATCAATATAGTAAAAATGGCTATCTTGCCAAAAGCAATCTACAGATTCAATGCAATCCCCATCAAAATTCCAACTCAATTCTTCAACGAATTAGAAAGGGCAATCGGCAGATTCATCTGGAATAACAAAAAACCTAGGATAGCAAAAACTCTTTTCAAGGATAAAAGAACCTCTGGTGGAATCACCATGCCTGACCTAAAGCTGTACTACAGAGCAATAGTGATAAAAACTGCATGGTACTGGCATAGTGACAGACAAGTAGACCAATGGAACAAAATTGAAGACCCAGAGATAAACCCACACACCTATGGTCACTTGATCTTTGACAAGGGAGCTAAAACCATCCAGTGGAAAAAAGACAGCATTTTCAACAAATGGTGCTGGCACAACTGGCTGTTATCATATAGAAGATTGTGAATTGATCCATTACTATCTCCTTGTACTAAGTTCAAATCTAAGTGGATTAAGGAACTCCACATAAAACCAGAGACACTGAAACTTATAGAGGAGAAAGTGGGGAAAAGCCTCGAAGATAAGGGTACAGGGGAAAAATTCCTGAATAGAACAGCAATGGCTTGTGCTGTAAGATCAAGAATCGATAAATGGGACCTCATAAAATTGCAAAGCTTCTGGAAGGCAAAAGACACTGTCAATAATACAAAAAGACCACCAACTGATTGGGAAAGGATCTTTACCTATCCTAAATCAGATAGGGGACTAATATCCAATATATATAAAGAACTCAAGAAGGTAGACTCCATAAAATCAAATAACCCCATTAAAAACGGGGCTCAGAAATGAACAAAGAATTCTCACCTGAGGAATACTGAATGGCAGAGAAGCACCTGAAAAAATGTTCAACATCCTTAATCATAAGGGAAATGCAAATCAAAACAACCTTGAGTAGTACTCCATTGATAAAAAGTAGTACTCCATTGAGTATTCCACCTCACAGCAGTCAGAATGGCTAAGATGAAAAATTCAGGTGACAGCAGATGCTGGCGAGGATGTGGAGAAAGAGGAACTTTCCTCCATTTTTGGTGGGATTGCAAGCTTGTACAACCACTCTGGAAATCAGTCTGGCGGTTACTCAGAAAATTGGACACAGTACTACCGGAGGATCCAGCAATACCTCTCCTGGGCATATATCCAGAAGATGTCCCAACCGGTAAGAAGGACACATGCTCCACTATGTTCATAGCAGCCTTATTTATAATAGCCAGAAGCTGGAAAGAACCCAGATGCCCCTCAATAGAAGAATGGATACAGAAAATGTGGTACATTTATCAATGGAGTACTACTCAGCTATTAAAAAGAATTAATTTATGAAATTCCTAGGCAAATGGATGGACCTGGAGGGCATCATCCTGAGTGAGGTAACCCAATCACAAAGGAACTCTCTCAATATGTACTCACTGATAAGTGGATATTAGCCCAGAAACTTAGGATACCCCATATATAAGATACAATTTGCTAAACACATTAAACTCAAGAGAACGAAGACCAAAGTGTGGACACTTTGCTCCTTCTTAGAATAGGGAACAAAACACTCATGGAAGGAGTTACAGAGACAAAATTTGGAAGTGTAACGAAAGGATGGACCATCTAGTGATTGCCATATCCAGATATCCATCCCATGATCAGCTTCCAAACGCTGACACCATTGCATACAATAGCAAGATTTTGCTGAAAGGACCCAGATATAGCTGTCTCTTGTGAGACTATGCCAGGGCCTAGCAAACACAGAAGTGGATGCTCACAATCAGCTATGGAATGGATCACAGGGCCCCCAATGGAGGAGCTAGAGAAAGCACCCAAGGAACTAAAGGGAACTGCAACCCTATAGGTGGAACAACAATATCAACTAACCAGTACCCTGGAGCTCTTGTCTCTAGCTGCATATGTATCAAAAGATGGCCTAATAGGCCATCACTTGAAAGAGGCCCATTGGACTTGCAAACTTTATATGCCCTAATACAGGGGAACGTCAGGGCCAAAAAGGGGGAGTGGGTGGGTAGGGGAGTGGGGGGGTATGGGAGACTTTTGGTATAGCATTGGAAATGTAAATGAGCTAAATACCTAATAAAAAATGGAAAAAAAAAAAACCAAAGTTCTTGTTAGGCTGGAGATGACTCAGAAAGCAAAATTCTGGACATGATGCATGAAGTCCTGATTTCTATCCCCCAAAATCCACATAAAAAGTCATGTATGGTGACTGTGTCTTGATAATTCCAAAACTGGAGAGGTGAAACAAGGGGATCCTTGAGGATCACAAGCAAAGTACCCTCACCCAAGGCTCAGAGACACTGCCTCAAAAAATAAAGTAAAGAACAGTTGAGGAAGATACCTGATAATGAACTCTGGCTTCCATATACATATGTGTGTACCTGTGTCTGTACACACATAAGCATGCTTGCATGCCTGTGTGTGCATGCTCATGCACACATGTGTGTACTCACATACACACACACACACACACACACACCCCACAAGGAAATACACACAGAGGAGGTCATCCTTGAAGTATTCTGGATATTAAGTCAATAGTCTATATGAGAATCAAGATTGTTTTCAACTCTTCTTCAAGATCCATAATATTTAATGAAGCTTAAAAAGAAACTTTTTCTAGATTAAAAATGAGGAGAGAATGACAGAATTAAAATACTACCAGATCAAACAAGATTGGATAGAATTGGCACGTTGATGAGCACTAGAGACAATGACAGCATTGGAATTTACTGCATTGCTTTTCTCTGTATTTGGTCTATTTGAAGTTTTCCTTAAAATAGACACAGAGGATGTTATGAAATAATTTGTTGGGTTAGAGATAAGTCTGACTCTCAATGAACTCCATTTCTGGTTTGGTAATTCTTACTGTCTATGAAGATAAAGTAAATAGTTAATAATATTACACTTCAGAGAGTAACACACAGAATATATAATCACACTTGAAGCTCTATTTTTCTGTGTGGCTGTATGGAGAAGTGAGAATTACAAGTACAAGAGACTATGTTATATGTCACTTGGAAAAAAGTGGACTGAACTTATACTAACCTTTAAATGTCATCATGTTTCCAGTGAATGAGCCAACTAGGATCCGTGCACCAAAAGAGTCTTTGGACAAAACCGAGTAATCGTCACCAACTATTTTGATGTTCCTACTCAGTATCCCAACATCAGCTGATAATGTGTAGCTCTGAGCTGTTCCAGAGATCCACTGTCTTTCAGCTGCAACCAAACAAATGGGTCATTATCAATCTTAGGAGATATTTATATATTAGTTCCTTTAAAATATATAAGGTAAACTACTTTCTAACACACTGAATGTTGATACAAGTGTATAAACTCATTAGATATTTAACAGAGGTAAAAGGCAAACTAAAATTAAGATATCATTTGATTTAGATTATACTTAATACATCCAAGATATATCATCTCTTTAAAATAAAAGATTATTAAAATTAGAAATTAAGAGGTTTATAGTTTTGTTAAAATCTGTGAGGCACAATGTGAAAAAAAAGTCTGATATTGGTTTTCCTAAGACTAACTTAATTCAATCAATATGCTTATTTCCAATTGTGCTCCTGAAAACAACATAATTTTGTCTTTTTTCTTTGTGGCTGAAAATTTTTTAACATATATACACCATGTTTTTATTATTCATTCTTCTATTGATGAACACATAGGCTTGGTTAAGGGCTTAATTTTTATGAATAATGAATATCTTAAGATAGTATAAGAGGAATATACTCAAGGTACATTATATACATGTATGAAAACATCCTTATATATCACTGTATCATGTACAATGAATATATGCTAATGAAAATTAAACATGGTAGGAATAGACAGTGCTTAAGATTGTTTTAAATAACAGCTACTGTTTAATACTCTTTGAAGGTGGTTTGCAATTATCTCAAGTTATACATGAAAACATTATTGCAACGCAACTTGAAATGCTAGTTTTAATTTTAATCAGTGAGGAAACACAGAGTTATTTAAAGAATGTTGCCCTAGGCTCTGAGTTGAATTTTCAAGGAATAGATAGTATTTTTTCCCAGCTCCTAGACCTTGCATGGCTCTACATTCATAAGCATGTTGCATATGTACCAGAATTCTATATAAATAAATTGTTGTGTATCAGATACAATTTATATCTTTTTTGTTTTTTTTTTTATGGTATGCTTATGGGTGTTTTGTTTGCATGTATGTCTTATCACCACATGCATGTCTCTGTGCATTCAGAGGCCAGAAGAGGCTGTTAAGTCCACTGAAACTGGAATTATAGGTGGTTATGAGTCACTGTGTGGATGTTGGGAATCACAACCAAGACTTCTGGAAGAAGTGACCTCAACTGCTGAGATATCTCTCCAACTTCTGGATAAAAGTTTTTAAAATTCCATGATATATCAAGAATTACTTGGAAACTTAGAAGAGAAAAAGGCAGGGACTTGCTCTAAAGAATGCTATATAAATGGTCTTTGTTGAATATTTGCTGAATGAGTGAGTGAATGGATGGAGAATACATGTAGTAAAGGATATTGGACAGCAAGACAGACACAGTAGGATCCACTGGTATCAAAGCTAACTATTCTGGAAAAATATTTGTGAAGTTTAATCAAAGAATTATAATTACAGGGTACATAACTAAAATATGACCATTCCCAGACACTTTAATTATATATCCGTTTGGTTAAAGAGCAGCCACTTACCAAGGTGAGTATAGGAAAGGCTATCATTGAGGATGAGAATTTTGTGCCCATGTAGGATTTTAGCAATCCTCCTGATCTCCGTCTGATGTAAATCATAGCTTGTGGTAGTTATTACAATGTCTTCTCCCTCCTTAGGAAAATTCAAGTGCCAAATGCAACAGTAATGTTTAAAGTAGGTTTATGGTTCTTAGCAACAATCAATAAAGAATTCTAAATTTATATCTTAGTAGCAATCAGGGTACTATCTGAAGTAATAAACTATCATCTAGATCTCTAACAATAAATATGCCTTGTTGATGTTAAGAATTTTAGAGTATGATGTCCATCCATGTACCATGACATATACATACGAGCCCATGCCCACAAACACATGTATGCCATGTCTTCTACTCTCAACCATCTCCACCCAGAAACACATATACAATCAATCAACAAAATGTAAAAAAAAAAAAAGTCAAAATTATGAAGTTACTATTTGTATTCTATTCTCTCATTTAGCATAGGCATTACCTAATGTCATTGTGTTTTTTCCATAAGTGTTAAACATTTAACATCAAAGATAACAAGTGATGAGGTAACCAAGAGAAAAGTAAAATATACTTAACATAATTCTACTCTTTTTTTTGCAAGAATTTACAATTTACAAATATGTAAAACCCACAATTTTCATATCTTTTCTTTTATTTCTAAGGTACCCATAATGGTCTTTATATAGTTTGAAGAACTTTGGACATCACAATTTTTAACTAATTGTTATCAGGTCATCCCTTGGAAGCTGACTATAAGATATACATTTTTTAATACTGTTAATTACAGGAAGTAAACAGAAAACAGGGAAGAAACTGTTTCAAGTAAACTCATGGTATATTCATCTCATAACGTATGTTTGTTTTCTACCTGCCAATCCACAGCATCCACTAGAGATAAGATTCTGGAGCCTGCTTCCGCAATTTCTAACAGTTTAGTTTTATAAACTGAACGTGGAAGTCCATGCAGGTCCAGCTCACCAAACACTCCTGAAGGAGAGAAGAATTCTTACATATCATACAGTCCTGAGTTAGGGGCTAGTGTAGAATGGGACTACCTACTGATATATTTCAGCTAGCTATTAAACATTGGAGAATGAATGGAATGAAGTGAGGTTGATTGTGCAGAAGTGTTGGCAGTTTGACCTACTTTTAGGAATCTAGGCCATAGTAAATCCAGCATGTAAGGTAACATAAATCAGGAGGCTTACCACAACACTATTTTGGAAATAATAAAAAATGGAATTAATGCAGATGCACATAAAGATTAACTGTATTTCAGTTGTATTAATAGTGGGGAGCAGTATTCTAAATCAGGGAGAGTTTTGTTTGTTGACACTGATTGATCTGGATCATATATCCATAATATGTCAGCAAAGAACCAAAAGCTTCTAAGAACAAATGACATATGTATTTTAACTATGTTTTAATACAATGAAAACACAATAGATATTAGAAAAGAAACTGTATGTGTAAGACAAATAGATTAAACCGAAAACATAGAAAGTTGTCACACAGTACTAGTTTTCCTTAAGGCATGAGCTGGAAACATATATGTTTTTAATGGTATTTTTCCTAAATGTTTGGAATATTTGTAATAATGCCATTTTTTTAAGAAACATAGAAAACCAAATATCTTTAAGACTAAGTTTGCCTGCATCTGTACTATAGTAATACTCTTATGTGTCTCCTAAATGAATATGCAACAGTATTAATAAAAGCAGCTGTTAATTCTGGTCAAATTAAACTCTTTTAAGACCTTTGCCTTCCAGATTGAAATAGGACTGTGAACAATACACTGATGCCTCAGGGAAATTAAGCTCACTGGCATTTGTAAGTGGGTAACTGACTGTAGAGCCAACTGAGCCACAGACTGCTTATGAATACTGAAAATGGAATTACGTTAGGAAAAGAGTCTGTTAGAGGGAAGGCACAAAATATGAAAGAGTATTATTGCTCTTCTATGTCAAGAAAAGCTTGGGGAGAAATGATAGTGATATGTAGAGCTTTACTAAATTTAGTTTTAGAATACCTTACAGCTTGATTTGGAATACCCACATCCATATCGGTTACTAAATTGTAATGTGACATTATTTAATGTTTTTAAATTATCCACCTGTGTTTAGTATAAATAATTGACTATAAAAGATTGCGATGCCATACTATCATGAATTAAGTCTTGTGTATTTTGAAATAGACTAAGAAAAAAAGATCTGAGACATTTAGCTTGATAACACATACCTAAGACCTTTGCCCCTTGATTCGGTCCGTCTGGAAAAGCCCATTCTGGGGTAGAATGATTTCCTCGAAGAACAATGTGTAATTCTCCTTTAAAGGGATTATCTTCCCAGCCACCAATTAATCTCCCTCCCTACAGTGAAGCAGAAAACTGTTAGTACTTAAAAAAAAAAAAAAAAAACTGAGTAGAGAAAAACCTCATCCATAAAAGAAAGTTAAGAAGTTCCTGGAAGTCTCTGTAGTAAAATGGAGGCATTTTGTTAGATCATTCTTGTAAGTGGAACTGACTTTAACCTATTGGCCTTAGAATAGGATAGATAGTCTGAATGATTTTTTTCAAGGTCAAATTCAGTATCTATTTCCTGTTAGAATCAGACCAAGAACTAAGATCTTCTAAGACCTAACTAAGCTAGTGATGTTTGAACATACTGCACTGTATTTGTATACAATAGGTCATACACAAAATATGCTCCTAGCTTTTCTATCTCAGCAATACCAGTTATGACTATAACTGCTAATAATGATAGCTGCCATCAAATGCTTGCTGACTAATGTAGACCTAATGTAAAACTTCATCTGTACTAATTATAAACATTGTCCTTTATACTAAACCCATGAGTTGATGTTTTTAGTTTTATTTCACAGGTGAAGAAACTGCTGCTGAAGTGAAAGATGTTGGACAATATATCCAACATTACCCCACTACTAAACAGCAAAAGAGTCACACTAGCTTTATTTTACCACAAATCCTTACATCTGTCCAAAATTTGAAAAGCATCAAAATTAGTCCCTGTACTTTATTCTTTCATAAAGAAAGACTAATTAATTTTAAACAGAATTTTATTATTTTTTTGACAATTCATATGGTGTATTTGTATTCTACTCACCTTCCACTCCTCCCCCTAACTCCCATCCCAGATCCATTCCTGCCTTCCCACAGCTCCTAACTTCATGTTTTGTTTTGTTTTTTTTTTTCAAATTTGCAAATAACCCACACAGACCAATTTGTGTTGCTCATATCTTCATGTCTATGGGGCCATCTACTGGAGCATGTTAATCTGGCCAAGAATTCATGTCTGGGGAGCTCAAAAGCCCCAGAGGAGAACCCAGTATTATTATGCTGCTAATGGACATAGTATCAAGCTGCTGTGTGCATTTATATATCTCTACCCATAGATCATGACTGCAGCTCCCAGATCTCACCAGATAAGTTTATTTGTGCAATAAACCCTCTCTTCAAACAATCCCTAGTAGCTTTTTTTGGTTCAGCCACTCTTTTCTTGTAAATAGTAATAAGGAGTTAAAACAATTAAAGATCAAGCTGTTACAAGCTCAAGACCATCATAGAAGAAAGGGGATGACTGTCCCAACAAAGGAAACATTCCCTTGGTTAATCTTGATTTCATAATCCCATCGATGTCCATTCATTTTTATGAAATGTCTTTTTTTAAATAATTTTTTTGATTTTTTTCTCCCCAAAACAGTTAAGAATTTGGTGTTTGTTGTTGTGAATGCATAATTAATAATTAATCTTTATATAATAATGTATATTTATTTATATGATAACAATACGAATATCTTAAGTATTACTAAAATAGCAGCAACCACACACTAAAGAGTATGCTGTGAATTATCCCAGTAAGGAAAATGAAACCACAATTTAAAAAGAGCAGAAATACATGGGATGTGTGTGATGCTTACATTTTCTGGCCTATGGCAATGTTTGTGTGTGTGTGTGTGTGTGTGTGTGTGTGTGTGTGTGTGTGTGTGTGTGTATGCATGTCTACACACTGACTGAATGTTTTTCTTGTTACCAATTCCACAAGTTTTCGTGTCAGAACTAAATAGGATTATAATATAAATAAGAAGATCTCACTCTTACCTGTACTGATATGTAGGTGGCATTTAAAACAACTCTTCTATAAGTGGGGCCTGTCATTCCTATCTCAGATTTATCTTCCATTTCTAGAACTCCCCAAATAATGAGTCTTTCCATTGGGGGTATATCCACATCAGCTACAATCCATGTTCCTAAAACAAAACAAAACAAAACAAAAAACAAACAAACAAACAAAAAAAACAAACAAACCAGTAAGAACCAGCACACTGACACTTAAGGCAAAATACTGGCAAGCCTAACAGCCAGTCTTGTCTTTGAAGTTCATGAATTCTTTCCACATAATGATTCCTATGGCTCACAAAAAGCATGATATTGTGGTTTTGTTGCTGATATTAGTGTTCTGTTTTGAAACAGTGTTATTATGTTTCTGAAATTGGCCTTGTACTCCTGTGCTAAAGCAATACCCTTTTCTTGGTCTTCTGAGCAATAAGGAAAACAGACACATGCCACCACACCCAGCTAATGTTATCATTAATACATTTAAATATACAGAAAACTGGAAGATTGTTTCATACCCAGACACAATAACGAAGCCCATGCCTTTACACTTACTTGCTTTTCCTCAATGTTGGATACTTAAAGATGGAGTCATAACTACTGCTACATCTGCTCTACTGCAACATCGACATTACCTAAATGCTAACATTTTACTTATGTATGTGTTTACCTTCAGGAATAATCACATTTGCTCCTGGGTGAGGTACAGTATAATTGTTCTCTGGGGATGATTGCCAGAAGGACTCATTGGACCATAAACTGGGAAAAAAAGTAATACTTCCATTAATAATCACCTCTGTATTTAATGAGTATTTCCTTAAGGCACAGCATTATATTAGATGTCTTAGGAATGGTAGAATATGAAATTGATATTAAATATTCTTACTAACTAGCCAAGTTAATATGTACAATTAGTAGTAGAAAACATATATAAACTATGTAATTTTTCTATTGAGCAAAATAATTTAAAAAATTTGACTACATTTCTTCTCATCAAATCCTTATTTTGATATATGACAGTTTATTAAACCAATTTAACTTAGAGATTTATAAATTACTCTGTTTTCTTATAAGATCTGACCATAGAAAATTTAAAATCAGTGCATCCTTTATCCATTTATGGGTCTCTAGCAAATATTTCTATCTCACAAAGTACATGATAAGGATGTATTTGGGTAAATTCTGTGAACAGAAGAACAGGGAACATAATGTCTGACTTGCCCAGAATTCAGTGAAGTTATGACCTGGACAGCAGCAGGGTGGGAATTTAGGGTAATGCAAAATGAAGACTGCATTAAATGGAAAAAGACATGGAGAGACCACTGGAAATAGAAGGCCTTACCCTTTATGTAATTATGCCTTCTAGAAACTACTTGCTAATGAAAATTTTCCTAAGGGATGTAATTACAAAGTTGATATCTTCTTGCTTGAAATGAGTAGCAATGAAATATAAGAGAGCCATTTACACACACTAATTAAAAAGTGATGATTCAAATGGCTAAAAAATAAAGAGCCATAAAACCTGATAAGATAGAAGGAAAAGATTTTAGCTGAAAGAATTAAAATCTGTGATCAGCTTTCCACAATCATGAGACTGTTAGCAAGTTTTATATATAAGTTGTATGAGCTGTCTCTATTTTTTTCCCCTGAAAAGTGGATTATAAATTTAGAGAAATGTGAGTGTAGATGTATCTTGTGAACTAAAAACCACTGAAGAAAGTCTATGCACTTGTAAGCGGCTGGTCGTTTCCTGGGAATTGGTTTTCTTGATGGTGGATGAACTGGAAAGCAGTCTTGGAGAACACAGCAGTAAGCTTGGAAATTAATAATCACATCCTTCACACCAGGATCTAGGGTCCCAGAGATGGGCTGGCTCTGAGGAAGGTCACTTCTCCCTGACACTGGAGCAAAATCAATATTGTTTTCAGTTAATATGCTAACATGGTGATTGAAGTACTCAACTGTATACAAAATCATTTTGGAAATATCATTTACTCTGAAACAGAAAGTAGGCATTGAGAAACTTCACCAAGAGAGAAAACATATTGAGATGAAGTATTAAGGAGAATGAGAAGTATCTTGACAAACATTAACACCTTAAGGGTTTAGAGAGGTAGCTGAGCAGTTAAGGGCATGGGTTACTCTTCCAGAGGACCTGATTTTATTCCCAGCATCCACATGACACCTCACAACTGTCTATAACTCCTTTTCTACATGGTACAGTACGCATATACAAACAAAACATAAAATAAACGTACACATATGCATGAAAAATAAAAATAGCTTAAATTTTAGTTTAAATTTATTTTTAAATAATTTTATTTTCTAAAACTAATTTTAAAAATTAGTGGACTGTATGTCAGTTGTCATTCTATTCATCTCTAATACTGTATAATAAAGTAGTCAGGACCTTGTGTAATTATATTAGTATCATCTTTAAAAAAACAAGTTTTCTAAATTAAAGGACTTTTATAGAATTCATTTTATGCTTAGGATTTTTACTCAACAAATATATATCAAGTTCTGGTAACACAGGATACAGTATATAGCATATTTCTACTGGGAAATTGTTCTCCTTAGGTAAATTTTTAGGTAAAAGATCACTTTGTGTAATAAATACATACCCAAGTAATAGAGAGTACTGGTGTTTGCTTCGAGATGCCAGTCACCATTCTTACTAGAATTCCAATTCAATGGGTTTGAGGAGCCATTCCTCATATCAACAACATTAAACATATCAGGATTTTGAGTGAAGTTATGAGATATAATTACATAGTCTTCTTCCTAAAATATTTGCAGAAAAGTATGGCTTGATTTATGCAAAAATATACTTTATATTATGACTCACTTTTAATCTCGTGTTATTAGCTGATGTAGAGTGTTGCAACCAAAGTTTGGTTCCAGTTTACCCTTCAATTGCCTTTTATGTTCTGTTTGACATTTTGCAGGTCTATGCCAACAATGCTAACTCTATCACTGAGGAAAGTAAAGAATCTCTCTCTCTCTCTATCACTGAGGAAAGTAAAGAATCTCTCTCTGGCTGGGCGTGGTGGTGCACGCCTTTAATCCCAGCACTCGGGAGGCAGAGGCAGGCGGATTTCTGAGTTCGAGGCCAGCCTGGGCTACAGAGTGAGTTCCAGGACAGCCACGACTACATAGAGAAACCCTGTCTCGAAAAGCCAAAAAAAAAAAAAAAAAAAGAATCTCTCTCCTTTCTCTTTCTCATTCTTCTTTTCTGTCTTTACACACACACACACACACGCACAGGCTCACACAGGTTGTGTAGTTTCTTCACTCACAAGTGCATATTAATATGTAAGTATTATGCATATGTAAATGTTTTTAAGGTATCTTCTCTATGTTATCTTAAGTATTTAGAATAGTGCTAGACAGGGTTTCTGGGACACATGAATATGTGCTATCAGTAGAAGAATGTAGAAGGGAACACCTCATCAAGATGCTGACTATAATTACTGGACACTGGAGAATTGAGGTCAGAGTATGGAATTTCTACAAACTTTTATTTCTTTCCAAAGATAATGCATATTTGCAAATATGTAGATAGAGAGATATAAAATATTATAGGATGTTATTTAATTCATGATACAAATAAACACAAAATACTTGGGATTCAATAAATTAAAGTTAGTACCATCGTAACAAGGACAAAAGAAGACAGAATAATAACATGGCAAAGAATTGCTTCCTTCTTAGATTTTGAATGAGTAGGTCATACAGACTACATCATAGGCCTTTAAAAAGATGGATTTGTGAAATGAAAGCATTCTAGCTAATAGGTTAAGGAACTGGCTTAATGGATAAGAGTGCTTAGTTTGGAATCACAATGACCTGAATTTAAATTCCAAGGCCTCATGAAAATGCCAGGTATGACCCACACACCTTTAACTCCATTGCATAATGGGAATACCTGAGGCTTTCTCCCTTCAGCAGAGCTCCAGGCTGAATGAGATAAACTAACTCAAGGAGATAAGGTGGAGACTGATAAAGACACAGATGTTCACATCTGTATACACATATGCACATATACCACACATACACAAACTCACAAACATGGACACACTTGCACACACACACACACACACACACACACACATACACACCCTCAGAAAAGAAAGAGAAGGGTTTGTGAGGATGACAGTGTAGGCTGCTGTTTGGATTTCTGTAGCTCTTTCTTTACCTTAAATCCATAGAATGTGGAAGTATATGATATGTTGGTTAAGTGCTCCACACCTTTAAAATACCAGTTAATGTGATTTGCATTTGGAATCAGAGCCATCCACCCTGACATATGGGTTAGTCGTTTCTTCTGAAAGGGAACAATGCTCGTGCCTGAAGGAAAACATAAAATAAGCAGCAACCATAAGCTCCACCTTCAAGAAATGCCTCTGTTTTTGAACAAATGAAAATACAAACACTGGCTCTGTCCGTGGCATTTTATTTTATTTTACTTTGGTTTTTCGAGATAGGGTTTCCCTGTGTAGTCCTGGCTCTCCTGGAACTCACGCTGTAGACCAGACAGGTTTTGAACTCAAAGATCCACCTCTATCTGTCTCTTAAGTGCTGGGATTAAACACGTGAGCCATCACACCTAGTTTGTCCATGGAATTTCTAGAAAGGGATTCTATTATGTTTAAAATGCCTTTAACTAAAAGCTCTTACTGTTTAATATTACATTTAACTGTGGTATAAAATGTCAACTATAGTATTATAATGGCTACAAGTGTACTTTAATATGATACTCTCTGATTATCTGGCTTATAGTGAATACTGTCCTTTCATTTTGTAGTTATTTTTGTTTTGTAATCATTTAAAATTTTGATGTTTATTTAAAGGAAAAAATTCATAAAACCCCAGCTTCAATTTTATTTATTTATTTATTTGTTTGTTTGTTTGTTTATTGGTTTATTTATTTACTTTTTAGGGGAGAAATGTAAGAATGCCTTTAATCAAATCTAAAATAACTGTACCATCATAATAAATGGTAGGGGTGGCACTGAATACTTGTCTCCCCTGAAGATCTTTCGTTCACAATGCTGTCTTGCTACCCTCTGCCTCTGGTTGTTCTGGGTCAGGGAAGAAGGAAGAAGATGAAAGAAAATCCATTCTTGTAACTGTCTCCCCAGAGGGGCGAATGGAGTCTGGGTGGTCTTGTGAGTCTGGGTGGTCTTGTGTCACCTTAATGAACAGGACAGTATCTATGAGTCAGCCTACTTGGCATAGCACTTTCTGACTATGGCTTTCTTCACCTTTCTTCACTTCCTTCTTTCAGGACCAGCTCAGCCATAGATTTTTAAGTATCAGATCAAGGCAATATTTGCTACATTATACTCTGATGGGAAAAAGGGTAACAAAATTCCAATATGTCACTGTGGGTTACATTAGCTAGACAGAGGTACTTTTACCATATTGAAAACATATTCAATATTCATATTACTGGTATATTTATATGCTATTGAAAGATCCTGACAGAATGTAAAAGGTCACAGAAGCCCTGAAATTTGGCAAAATAGATTTCATTGTTAGCAGAACTAGCTTCACTGATTTAGAAAAATAGAGGTGCACAATGCTCTGGCCGCTCCTAGAACCCATGTGTCTGCCAATGTTCTGACTGTTCCTTGAACCCAGGTGTGTGCCCACTGCTGCACCTCACTGCCAGGTGTTTGTGATATTGGTTGATGGGATAGAGTCAGAAAATCTCCCCAGCAACCACAGTCGGGGCCGATCCGGAGTTACTGCACCTTCATTGGATTCCTTCCTTGTTTCCCTCCCATACCCATTTCTTGAGAAATAAATCATTTTAGAATAGACATTGTTTAGATCTGGAAATCCCCTACTCCCTCCTTCTCCTTTCCCCCTCAAGGACCTATAAAAACTGGGACCCCTTTCCCCTCGGGGTCAACTCCTCTACCCCTGAATGGGATATGAGTCATCCCCAGAGCTCTGGCTTTCCCGAATAAAGCCTCATGTGGTTTGCATCAAGCTTGGTCTCTCGTGAGTTCTTGGAGGTCCGCTATTATCCTGAGACTTGAGTGAAGGTCTCCCTTCGGGGGTCTTTCACTATAAAATTACAAAACAATAAGCTACTATTGAAATACCACATATTTGTTTTAAATTATCAGTCCCTTTATCAATATAGTTAAGTGGAGAGTAGGGGATTTGAAAATACTGATGGCATATCAAACTACCCCCTTGAAATTATTTGTAATATGCTGAAGAAGAATGTTAAATTATGATACCAGGGAAAGACAGGAAAGTGCACTTTTGTTGAGAAAGTCCCTTCCTGTTGTACTAATCACTTATTACATGTTTGGATTCGACATTCACAGATACAGACTTAGTTATCAAGAAGCTGAATCATTTGGCCTTGACCAGAGAATATATACAATAACATTTGTAGATGTTATAAAGATTTTGTTTAGAAAATCCTTGATTCACTCATACTCTCACACATTTTCAGAATCTTCAGTTTATCATAACAGTCTGTGATATGTTGATGCATTAGACAGATATTTACTTTATATAGATAAGTTATAACTTATGATGGTTCAACTTAAGGAGTTTTGGAAGTTTTGGACTTTACATTGATATGTCATAAAAATAACAGTAATTACTATCCAATTAGTTACATCAGACTTCAAGCCACTATTATAAAATAGGCTTGTGTTAAATGCTTTTCTGAACTAGGGGCTAATGTAAATGTCTGTGAATGGATAAAGTAACCTAGACTGAGCCATCAGTCTGATTTAATAATCTCAGGCTTTTGTTGTAGTAATGGAGAGTTGTGTGACGGCATAACACACTGTAAGGAACTGCAGAGGCAGTGCCAGTGCGACAGCCAAAGATTTATGACATAGGAGAAGCAAACTCACAAGTTCTGTTTGGCTGAAAAATTGCATATGGATTGTAATTACTTCAAGCCAGTCAGGCAGTAATGCCAACAACAGCCAGTGTATAAGGACAATTTTATTACTGTTACAAATCAACAGTCCCTGGGACTTCATATGTATCTGTTGACCCATCCCACTCATCAGTGAGCATAAAAAAAGTTTGTCTTCACTGTGAGTGGCCTCAATATATCTGTACAGCCTTGTTTCGACAGCTATGCCAAGTTTCCAGCTCTTTGTAATAATATCATCTGGTAATTCATCAATCAACATATGTATGTATGTTGTATGTACGTATGTATGTATGTACATGTGTATGTATCTCTCAAGTACTCACCTTGAATAACTGGTTTCCTGCCTGGAATATGATTGGCATAAATGTGTATTTTGCAATATTCAGAACACCATGAAGTAACCCAAGAAAATGATAACAAGAAATTAGGAAAACATTGAAACTCATGTCTTAAACTGTCAGAATTCACTTACCAAAAGAGTCTGAGAGAACCACATCTTTTTCAAGTAAAGATACCGGGGAAGGCTTGTTGAAAGCTAGCCGGTGGAAGCTGACAGAGGCATCACAGATGGAGCCAGGAAAACCAATGCTCCATGCAGGCTCTTGAGTGCAGTGTGAAGGGTCCAGTAAGGAGCTGTATGGAACGACAGTGTGCCCTGTGTGCCCTGGGGAAGGGACAGAAACAACATGATGCCAGTTTTATATAAGAAAAGTAATAAACCTGACCTACAGTGCACATAGATCCTGGGACTACAATATTACCAACGAAGTCTACAAACTGGCGGAGGTTGTTGCTTGCAAGCGATGAAGATACATGTGTTTTACAGTAGACTTTTCTGTCAAGGGACTCACAACAAATGTATTTGAAACACAAGACCTGAAACATCCATGAGAGTCAAAACGATGGAAAGCAGTACAAATAACTTGATTCAGGATTCACAGAAAGATTCAAATCTGCTTAAGACCATGTGCTTTTAAACAAATACAGGCTTAGTTACTAAAGAACGTCTCAGACTGGCTCTGTGATCACTGGGGAGAGAACAAATCGTTAGGAAGGATTTAGGGATCTAAGGACCATGCCTCCCCGACACTAAGCAAGGTAATTGTCCACTCGTAAGTAAAATTTTAAACCTACACTAAGTTAGTGAATACAAATCCTCAGAACTTTAGTGAGAAGCACTACAGTCTCCCTCCTGAAAACCACAATTAGAATAGGAGACAGAAGCCATCAGCTGGAGCTGAGAACTCAGACGTTGAAAAGGATGTTATCTCATCTTTCAAAGAGACTTTCAGGATTTAGCCACTAAGATCTCTAGGTTTACATGTCAGTTGATTCCTGAAAATGTGTTATCAAGTAACAAATCTACACAAGCATCCTATCCTGTTTAGACAAGTCCATTATTAACAATTTGTAGAGATAAAAACCTTTAGAAATTATAGGTATTTATAGAAAATGTGACATATTTTGAATTAAATGACCTGAGACTTACAATGATAAGAAACCTATGATATATATTGATTTGTCTAGGTTTAACATTTTATTTAAAAATTTAATAAATTTTATTATTAAAAAAAACTTGCAAAAAATCTCATTCACTAAATGTAGCCAGATCCAACACCCATACAACTCAATGAACTTTGATGCAGTTAGAATAGCCACTCTGAAGCTATGGAGATGCACATTAAATTTTACACTTCAAATTATATATTATCAAATATATCTTTATGCATTCATCCACCAAAACCAAAAATCCACAACAGAGCTAGAACTAGAAAAAAAAACCAACATTATATCCTCTATCATAATTCTTGTCTATTGAACACATTTTAAAACAAATATAAATTTAGACATTAAATTACAAAGGAGCTGATAGCACCTTGTCACTCCTTTTAAAAAGTATTGTAGGCAGATGTGGGAGTACTTGAGAGGCAGAGGCAGATGGATCTCTGAGTTCGAGGCCAGCTTGGTCTTGAAAGTAAGTTCCAGGACAGCCAGGACTACACAGAGAAACCCAGGTCTCGAAAACAAAAGAAAGAACAGGGCATCAAATGGCGGGGGCAGGGGGGGGGCATCCCATAGTCACACCTCTGACCCATAATTGTTCCTGTCTGAAAGAATTACAGGGATAGAAATGGAGAGGAACCCGAGGAAAAGAAGGTCCAGCAACAGGCCCAAAGTGGGATCCAGCTCAAGGGGAGGTCCCAAGGTCTGACACTATTATTGAGATTATGGAGTGCTTACAAAAAGGGACCTAGCATGACCACACCCTGGAAGACCTAACAAGCAGCTGAAAGAGTCAGATGCAGATATTTGTATCCAGTCAATGGACAGAAGCACCTGACCCCTGTTGTTGAATTAGGGAAGACTAAAAGAAGCTGAGGAGAAGGGCGACCCTGTAGGAGGACCAGCAGTCTAATTAATGTGGACCCCCGAGATCTCTCAAACACTGGACCACCAAGCAGGCATTATACACTAACTGATATGAGGCCCCCAACACACATATAGCAAAGAACTACTGGGTCTGGGTTCAATCAAAGATGATACACCTAATCCTCAAAAGACTGGAGGCCCCAGGGAGTTTAGAGATCAGGTGAGGTCAGAGGTGGGGACATTCACATTGAGACAGGGGTTGGGGAGGAGGTATGAGATATGGAACAGTCGAAGGGCAGACGGGGGTGGTGGTGAGATAAAATATGGAGTGTAAATAAATAAATAAACTAAAAAAGAAAACAAAAGAAAGAAGAAAGAGAGAAAGAGAGAAGGAAGGAAAGAAAGAGAGAGAGAAAGAGAGAAAGAAAGGAAGGAAGAAAGAAAAGGAAGGTGTTCTATATTCTAGTAAGGATATATTCTGCCTGCATGATTTATAGAGACGGAATTTATATATATTTGTATGAAATGTGACTGAGTCCACAACTTGGCAATTATGAAAACAAATTTTTATCTTAATGTAAAGTGATGGCAGAATGGTGGCATCTAACATCAAAATGGCAGTGAGCAGTGTCTCTGTATATGTTCCACAAAACTACCGTTAATTCGAAATCAAATTGTTAATGAAATAGATAAAAGGATATGTTTGGAGGCTGCTTCTGACAGTTTGGAGCTCTTTTAAAAAAGAGGGAGAAGGAGGAGGAGGAGGAGGAGGAAGAGGAATGCCTTTGGCTTTCCTTTCATTTTCAAATCAGAAGGTATATTTACTGCTGGAATACAATCTGTGATACTGGTGAATCAGCCTTAACCATTCAAATACATGTAAACATATATTTGGATTTTCAAGACAGGGTTTTTTTCTATAGCCTTCGCTGTCCTGAAACTCACTGTGCAGACCAGGTTGGCCTTGAACTCATAGAGAACCATCTGCCTCTGCCTCCCAAATGCTGGGATTAAATGCATGTGTCACCACTGTCTTAAATGTATTGTTGGTAATTTTTTAAATCACAGATTAGAGAATATTACCTGTTAGTGAGCCGTCAATGTCAATCAGTACTGCTTCGTGTTCCCAACGAAAACCAGCCTTATTGGGTGCATGAAAATACCGGATGCCAACAAACTTAGCGCTCCAGCCTCCACATCTGTCATTACACACCCCAGTGATTGATGTTACTCCTAAAGCCACACAGGCATGGCGGTCAAAATTCATAAAGTGTACAGACGACACAGTCAGGCCTTGACTAAATGGGAGAACCAGGCCTTTTGAGGTGCAAAATGTGGGTCCCATTCCCAGCTCATCAAGATGACCAACGATTTTGGCATTTTTAATCACAGCTCCACTGCTTTCCCCCCATCCCCCAACATAGGGAGCCAGGATCCTCTTGGTCTCAATGCCAGCCTCATTGTTGTTCACCATCACAAAGTTGTGGAACTGCAGGGCCCCTCCGTTCACCCATTCAGCTCCTTTTTGACAGTTCCACACAGTGAGTGAGTTAAAGACGGCAGGCACTGGCACTGTAGAGGTGCAAGATCCTGTTTGCATGGGGAAATACTCTTCAAAAATCCACAGTCCAAACCACCCCTGAGAATGAACAGTATTGTTAAAGAATTCTCCAAGCGGAATTCGTTTTTGGCAAATGTTTCTGTCAAAAGATGGGCCATCAGGGTGGTCATTCATTCTGTACCAAAAGCCAAAGTGAGTGCCCCCAGCAGCCGCATTATGTCGAATGGTGTTGTTAGGGTTGGTTACCCAAAATGCAGCTGGGGTCACATCATCATTCAGTAGACTGGTACTTTGCTGTACAAAGACTGCCAGATTATATTGCAGAATGTTGCCATGTTCAATACCATCTTCTATGAAAAATGCTCCTCCTTTTATATCATATATAATATTCCTCTCCACAAGAAGGTGATGTGTATTGTGGATTGTAATAGCTCTGTTGTATGATTGATGAATTGCACAGCCTTTCACATACGATTTGAACTGTAAATCTCCAAGCAGGTGCCAATGTATTGGGTATCGTCCTAAACGGAAAGACTGACCAGCATGGAACACCTGTCAGGCCAGAAATAAGAACTGTTCAGTTATTTCCTGTTTCAAAGCAATCTCCAATTTCATATTAAGACACGAATATGCTTACATTAATATCCTCCACGTTATTCATGTTGTTATTTGAAAGTACTATTTTATTCTGAATACAATCTTTTATATAATGCAATTCAGTTGACAATACTTGTTAGGGAATGAATGAGTGGGGCACATAAGTGAAGTAAGAAATAAATAAGCAAACCTATTGTTGCAAGGTAGCTGTGCCTGCTACTATATACTCAATGCCATCTTTGACTCTTTTGTGTTTTGCCTCTTCTCTAAAAGTAAACTGTTTCGTTTAATAAAATGAAACTCTCTTTATGACTCAATTTTTCTATATAACACAATAATGCTATGCAAATGTCTTCTTTTTCCTGACCTTTCGATTCCCGTAAGTAAGAAATGCTTTGGGAGATTTATCAGGTACTGCACACCATAGTGTTTTATATGCAAGGTCACAGTCTTCACCATGATCATGAAGGGAGGTTGCCACTGACATAACCTCCCAGATGAAAAAACTGTAAGCAGCCCAAGGGCCTTGTTCACACTTGCAAAGCTCCTTGTCAATCCAAGTGGGTGTGGCGCCTGAGTCCTGATTAAAGCATATTAGTAACAATTCTGCTGTGTTCCTCCAAACCTATAATCTAGTTATCTAATATTTAAGATGCTGACATGTGTGAATCAACATAATCCATTTATCTAAGAAAAGAAAATATTATAAAGCCATTACTAGGTTTTGAATTGTGTGTCTGGATGGACATCATTAATGCTTTTTAAAAATACAGAATCAAATATTTGGAATGATCAAATGAGTGAATATTTGACTGCATTAAAACTGTTCATTTATCAGTCTGCTATCCAATTGGAAGTAGAGTATGGCAAACAGCAGGAGTTCAATCCATAGTCACTGTATGACACCTCGGTGTTTTAACAATAACTTTCCTTACCTCTACGTATTCTATTCTTCCAGTTACCATGTCAGCCCCAGGTAAAGGAGCATGCAACATAATACAGCCTCCAAACTGGTCACTTCCCATTTCTTCTCCAAACTTTCCTTGAAGGCATGTCTGTGTAGCAAATTCTCCTTAAAAATATTTTAAAATATTTAAAGTTATTTAAGACCTTACAGCAATAATCATGTTAAATTTTTTCATTATAGTCATTTCATTTCTCTTTATTCACATATATTCAACTTTGTTCTAGAACATAGTTATTATGTGTTCATATCTTATTTCTAGATAATAAGAAAGGTAAATAATGTATCTTGTTTTTCTTTGCATATTCTAAGGCATTTTTTAGAGATAGTACTAAATAATATTTGAATTGTTGGGTGAATAATGATAATAGTATTTTGTATATTATTTCTGAAGCTTCCACTTCAAATTGGGAATTAACATAATGCAAAATTATGCTTGTATAGCACTAGAGTCTGACAGCCTAATTTGCATAGCAGGAAGTACTCTCATTTTAAACAGCTTGAGACTTGCTTTCATATCCACTCTGAGGCTTGATGCAGATAAAATGACATCAGAAAATAGGTCATTTAAAATAAAATACAAAGACCTTATGCTTATCTTTAAAGAAAAAGCTATTAACTATCTTGTGTCTGTTATTATTTAGCTACTTACTAATGATTACAAAAATATGGAGATAACTTGTCAAAAGACATTCTGCTTTATAGTGTAAACACATCATTAAGATGCATCAGTATCCAATAATTCTCTACTGTGTGTCCAGGGCCTTTCACTAACTCATTCCCTTGAACTTCATCAAAGCTGTTGACTTATTTCTGGCCAATGGCACATAAACAGAAGCAAAATACATCATTTCAGAACCTTTGCAGTTAATTGGTGGTTTGACTCTCTAGTCATCGTATCTTTGCTTCAGGGATTATGAAAACCCATATTGAGACAAAGCCTACACCAGTCTGAATTCTGAAACGATTATAATGGAAAGAACCTCCCGTTGACCCACATTAGACTAGACAGATGGAGCATGGATAAGAAGTATCCTTTGTCATTGAAAGTCATGGATATTTTTGGCTTGTTGAATAATGGTACATAGTATAATTCTGTGGCTTGTAAACTAGTGATGATTTTGTTTCCAGATAATACTATTATAACATCTGGAATACTCTTACAACATTTGGTTGACACACTAATGGGAATGTTTGGCTAGTTCAGGTCAGGCATATTGCAAAATATCCTGTAGTACATAGAACAGAAGCTCATGCAAAGAATGATATGGGACAAAATTTCAAAGGCATTGCTACTGTCATAGCATGCCTATCTTAAAACTTACAGATCTATATATCCACACACGTATCTCTTTATCTTCTCATATATCCATGTTCTGTCTAGTTACCATTGCCCATGAACTATTTACCACAATTCTATCTACAATGAAAGTACTCTCATATATACTACAGATTTTGAAAAATACAAAAAGCATTGTTAAAGATTTGCTAAATAGAAACATCAAATACTGTATTTTGAAACTCTACATTTTCTTGGTAAATATAAGTGATGTAGTTTCAGGGTGACATGTGAAGCTGTAGTTATCAAGGACTTCAAAATAAAGAACTCTAAGAATAGAAGAGTAATAAGAAATCACAAGAACTTCAAACACACTCACTTCTTCCACTTTGGTGTCAGCATTGATTGTTTTACTCATTATATTGCAAATACTATCAAGCCATCAGTGTCTGCAAGCTTAATATCTACATACATTTTAAAGTTGAAAATAAAATAGTACAGTTCAATATAGCCCAAAATGTTTTGAAAAACTGGAATGATCACCGTCAGCCACATGCTGGTTGCTAAAAGTACCTGTGTCAAATCCATCGGGACATGATGGAATCTTGTCATTCCACTCCACATTATCAGACCCTCTTATTAAAATATTTCTTGTAAGAATTCCAACTTCTGCCCTGGCTTCAAACACAGTTCCGTCAGGAAGTGTGGTGGTAATTCCCAAGTGTGTGTAGCTGAGTGGCCTAGTTAAAGTTATGCGCATTCCATCCGCGGACACTGAGGCGATGGTCCGCTTCTCATTCTCTGCTTGGCTGTGTCTGGAAAATTTTAAGAGAAAGAAAGTTGCCTTACACATTTGCCATATTTGGTTTACACATTTGAATGCTTCAGTCATAAAATTAGGTGCTTTTGAAAAATGCCATGCCATATTCTGAAGAGATATTTGAGAAAAATGTTTTATATGTAGAGTAAGTTTGATGACTCATTTTAAACCGGAGTGTTAGATTTGTTCAGAGCCTGCAAAAGTAATCATTTATAGCTTTAAGTATCATCCCCTGAGGTTCTTAAATGAGAGTGACTTTGTAGTCGCAGTAATGACTGAAAATAGCTTCAGAGGGAAGGATTGTGCTACTGGCATCCATCCAGTGGACAGAGGCCAGAGATGTTTCTAAGCATCCTGTAAGACATACATAATAGCTTCCTACAACAATAATCTAGTTTAAGGTATCAATCATGGCAAAGTAGAGACTCTTACAACGGAAAGCCATTAGAAATTTCTAAGCAGAGAATTTATTCAGTTGTCATTTATCTTCTTTTTTTCTTTATTTTCTTTTTTTTTGGGGGGGGTTAGTTTTTTTTGAGACATGGTTTCTCTGTGTAGCCCTGGCTGTCCTGGAACTCACTCTGTAGACCAGGCTGGTCTCAAACTCAGAAATCTGCCTGCCTCTGTCTCCTGAGAGCTGGGATTAAAGGCATGCGCCACTACCGCCTGGTCATTTATTTTCTAATATATTCAAGTTTCCACCCACAGTGACTCTTGCTGATTTTATGATGTACACATTCTTATAATTAATTATTTTAAGAATATTGGGATCAGGCTTGCTTTCTAGTGTGCCAGGTGTGCTATGACATTAGTGATGCCACATGCTTATTAAGCACTTTTTAGAGGTACATATTGCTATTGTGCCTATCGCCTCATAGTGTCTTCACAGTAGTTGTGTGACTAATGAAGTGATAGCCTTGCAATTCTATGGAAACAGAAAGCCACCAAGTAATGGCCATGGTGAGTATTACTGCTAAAAGTGGACAAAGCCTGATCCCCATAAAATAATCATTTCCTTTATTTAGCATTAAAAATTTTTAATTATTTTATTTAATTAAAATATAACATCATTCTACCCCTCTTTTTAATATATTCCTCCCATATCTGACTCTAATTCATGCGTCCTTAAACCAGCTCTATTCTAAATTGTAAAGTTTCTCTTTCATTGCACATAGAAAGGCTATAAATAAGGATTTCCCATTTTATTACCAAGCCTAGTGACTTTCCTCCTTCTGTATTTTGTCATTATATAATTTAAATTTCTTTCTGTGGGGGGTGATAAATGAGTACTTCCAAAGCTAAATTTGCAAGTATATATTTATCTCTCTCTAACATCTGCAACCCTATTTTTAACTTGAAAACTGGCATCTTGCATGTTAATTTTTAAATTCAGTCACGGGTTTGGCAGATCTGTTTCTTGTCATAATTACTCTTTGTTTCCTGATAAACGTGACCACATGTAATCTAAATGTCTGTAATTTGAACATGAAGCTAGACCAATGTGCCTCTCGTCTTTTGCTCTTTGATATTCTTTGGGCAGTGATACTAGATCTTAATCTATTAATTGCTAGGATATGTAACTCAACAGAAGTTAAGGTGTATACGTAGTTTCAGCTGTGACATGCCAGGCATCTAGAAAGTTCTGCCAGCTTAGTCTCATTGTATACCGATTTCTTCTCCTTTTACTCTATCTCAACTTCCAGCTTTGCTCTGGGAGAAACTCTGCCGAGCATGGAAGATGAGGGGATTCTGCCTGCTGCTCAGCCATGTCCTCTGGTGACCCCAGACAAAGACGCTCATTCACACAAATGTGTTTAGCTAAAGCCCCAAGTCTGATGTTTTCAAATGACTTTTAATAGCAGAATACTTCTTTCTAGTGAAATCTTACTGAAGAACCTAATCATGTAAAAGAAAGCATTTTACTGCTACATATTGTTTTACTATGGTTCATATTTAGTCTTGTTCTTATAACAAATTCAGTCACTGGAAACTCAACACACACTGGTGATCAGACAGAAGCTAACATCTGACCGACATGCATTTGACTGCTTATACTCACCTTTTCTGTTTGTTTTTGTTTTTTTGTTTTTGTTTTGTTTTTATGAGACAGGTTTCTTTGTCTGTTTGTTTGTTTGTTTGTTTGTTTGTTTGTTTGTTTGTTTTTCTGTGTAGCCCTTGATGTCCAGGGACTCACTCTGTAGACCATGCTAGCCTGGAACTCACAGATATTCTACCTCTGCCTTCCAAGTGCTGGGATTAAAGATGTATATTGCCACCACCACACAGCTTCTTTATTGGTGTTTACCAAATGCTTCAAGTTCAAATAAAAATGGTTTGAGAAATCCCATCATCCTGCTTTTACATAGATTTAAAAAATCTGTAACTCAAATAAATCAACATCCTCTGATACCTGTGTCCTGTGCTTGCGATCACAATGTTATCTCCTGCCTTCCATGTTACTGCTTCTTGTACAGTTAAAGTCCATTCTCCTGCATTTGCAGTATGGGTCAAGCGGGTCCAGACCACAGGAATAGGCAGACCTGAAAGCCACATATAAACCAAGCATCTCTTCAGAAGAGTATTCTTGGTTACTAAGTGCATTCTGAATTTAAATTACGTCAGTTTGGGGAAGATTCATTTTATTTTTGTTTTACCACTTATCTCAAAAGAGAAAGATGAAAAAAATTCTTGTTTTAGAAAATGAGTAATCAGGTTAATAGTAATCTATGCCCATAATAATGTATGAATCTATGAAATTAGTAAAACAGCTTAAGCTAAATCATATACATTTTTTTCTAAGAAATTACAGTAGGATATTTTATTTAGTGCCACATGGGGCATCTAAGGCCACAGTATTCCTGTTCATAGCATTCTGTATCCACAAAAGGCTACAATTATCAGCAGGTAGAAGACATCAGTGCAAAAATGACTCAGTTCATGTTTAAACAATGTTGCCTTATCACCTCAAACATGATCAAACTACATTATTTGATGTCAACTTCCTGAACTACAGCTATACGAATGTACAATTATAAATTTGTCTTTACATTTTAGAAATATTCTGGTTAAAAAAAAGTAAAAATGAAGAAATTACCATCTTCCAAATCCAAAATTAGTGCCTTTTCAGACAGTAAGAAATGAATAGATCGCATACGTAAGGAAAAAGCAAATGGTACCAATAGTGTTTGGTTGTTCACAGACATAGCTGTCAGAAGGGTATGAAATGGCCTAGAAGGAAGGCATGACCTTCCTTCAGAGACTTGCTTCTGTGTGTAACTTTCTAGACTAAGGTGTGGAGTTAGAAAGAAAGAAAGACTATCCAAAGATAGGAGAAGACTGGCAAGTTTATATCCAAGTGCCTTTAGCCTACCGTGAAGATCCAGTGTGCCCTCACGCACTCCCAATGTCTTAGCTCCATATACAGGGAGCTCAGGAGATCTAAGATGCCCATGAAGAGTAATGACAGCCCGGTGTTGGAACGGGGATGCTTCTGTCCCAATCTGAAAGAATTCATAGATCTTGTACAGAAAATTAAAACTCAGAATTCACTATTTTTATTTTGCAAAAATAATTATTTTTCCTTTTCTTCCCCATTTGAGAATCGTCTAGTCATCCGCATCACTCTTTCTCAATGTAAGCCTTTAATTTTTGTGTGTAGCTGTTTTCAAATACCTGTAGGTGCATGTCTATGCTGTTGTCACTAGGAAAACATCACTATAAAAAAGAGTGCAGCTTATGTACCTTTTAAACACTGTTACCTCAGTGGCCAGCACATGATTAAACCTGAGGTTTCTACATGTTAAGACTAGAAGATGACCTCCAGTGTTGTTCCTCCGTTTGTGTCTACTTTTTCTTGTTGTGCTATCTTGCTAGCTCCCTCCAACCCTAAGACTTGAGTTTTCTAATAGGTCAATCAGTATACAACAGCTGACCTTCTGAAATAACCTGGTGATTGACACAGGAAGTTTTCTTTGTACTTTAAATTCGACAATACACCATTTTTCTCAGGGCCAAGAAGTGGGAGTGTGGGGGAGGAGGGGAGTGGGGGGGGGAGGGAATGGGGGACTTTTGGGGTAGCATTGGAAATGTAAATGAAGAAAATAGCTAATTAAAATAAAAAAATTTAAAAAATACAAGAATATGCTGAGAATCTCCTGTGAGGTTATAACATTAATAAAATCAACTGAAACAAAGATAACTTCAGAATAATTTGGTAGAATTAACTATTAGCTTTACACGTAATATTTTAAATAATAAAATTAAGTGAAGGTATTGTTTCCCATACCTGAAGAACACCCCCATCTGTGATTAGGATATTTTCTGCCTGGAGTTCAATATCAGCTTCATCAAATATCAGAGTCC
Organism: Mus caroli; assembly: GCF_978045245.1. Taxonomy (NCBI): domain Eukaryota; kingdom Metazoa; phylum Chordata; class Mammalia; order Rodentia; family Muridae; genus Mus; species Mus caroli. The sequence continues at coordinate 59,915,631 of NW_028227271.1, forward strand.
CACCTGTGAACCACATAATTTTAATGCGTTTCAGGACCCCAAGAGTTGACAGCAAAAGAAAGTCTAGGGTAAACTGCTTTGCAATAACAACTTGCTATTTTAGTTATCATTAAACAGTGCAACTACATAGATTAAGGTCATAAAACAGGTCTTTAAAATATAAATTAAGAAGAGAGACAGTCATCTTTATAAAAATCATTGTGATGTCAACATTAGTCATCATCTTTTAAAAAATAGCTCTGAAAGTTTTACTAGTTTGTGCCATAGCAATAGCTAGGCTAGCATCATTAGGACTACACTAAGATACCTTTTTATAACATTGATGCCAACTTGAAGATATTACAACTTTACCTATGATCTAATTCTTTAATGACTTCAAATAACAAATATTTTTATAATTGTAGAAGCTAAAAAAAATCATAAAATTACAGAAGTCTTTAGGCGCATAAGACCATTCTGACAAAGTTTATTCACAAAAGTTCCAAGCACTTTATTATTAATTCTTTTATGTATAATTGGAATTGTTGTGCTTATTCAATTCTTATAGTACATAAAGAATACCAAAAAATAGAGAGAACCCAGATTCCAACTGAAGGCAGGTCCGTGGGCAAAAGAGAGGAGAACTGTAGTCAGTTTCTAGTTAGAGACCAGATCTTGGGTTTAGACTCCATCTTAGAGAACCTGACCTAAGGTTGAACTCTCTAGCACCAGTTTCCAGGTTACTCCCAGCAAAGCTGTGTCTAGTTACCAGTTTCCAGGTTACAAGCTTGTCCCTGGCACTTCACTTCATAACAACTACCAATCAGGAGGAAAGCAGAAGTTACGTTTATGGTTTGGCTCCCACCACCAGCCAATTATTTTAAAGGACAACAAAATTCCATAAGACTCCCCTTGCCCCCACTAATTAGATGCATGCCAGGCTAGAAACCACTTTGCCTGCTTGCCATTTCCTATAAAATCTTGTCCCACTGATGGCTTGAATAAAGACCCTAATGCAATTAAATGAGAAAGAGCTCTTTGGTGGTCTTTTGGGGTTCACAAAACGGGCACAATACTAGGGCAGTCTGGGATTGTTAGGATTGGCTTGAGCAAACTGCTAAAATTTTGTAACCTGTGGGATCCACTATCTCAGTATTTTTGACATGGGAAATGATGTTATTTTAATTGATTAAATGTAAGGACACGGAGATGTTCACCATCCTCCCTTGTTATCACTGAAAAAAAAAAAAAAACAACTTCATGAAACAAAGTTTAAAGAATGTTTTTGGAAACACACCAAATAATATAATCACAAACAGATTTTAAAAACCTAATTCAAAGATAATGCTCATAATCAAGGCTTTTGATTAAATTAATTTGATGGAAATAATCAGCAGAGTCTAATATAGAGATTTTTACAATTTTACCTTGAATGAGTAACATTTTCAGAATAGGAGTACTTTGGTCCAGCAGAATTATCTGCCCTTTTGTAATAACTGCAAGTGATCCTTCCTCTGGTGGCGGATTTCCTCCCCATGAGGAGTTGGCAGACCAAACATCGGCATATAAGAAGTCAGCATTCTCCTGTAATAGAGTGCAAGAAGACATAAAGTTCAGAGAATTTATCAGAAAATGTCTCAAGGAAAGAAAATCTGAAACAGGATATACTTATCTAAATAATAAAATGAAACTCAACTTTAGGATGTTATAGATGTCAATTATTTCATAACAATAACAAAGTTAAAATCCATTATTAATTATTCCACAGATAGAATATTAAAATATAAAGTAAAACATGAAGAATAAAGAACAAAAATGTGCACTGCTTAAGTTTAGTACAGGTACAGTTCAATTATCTGCTAGAGATGCTCAAACAAGATATCGACTAGTAATTACACCACCTCCAGCACGCTAGATTTTTATTGCTGTGGTGATTATACTTAACGGTCATTACCAATTTGGCCAGGCCGATGTTTTTGATGTTGACATGAACTGGAGCCCACCCTGAAGGAGCATGAGCACTTGTCATGCAGACGATATGTGTCTTGTTGGAATATTGGATATCACATTTGCTGTTGCCTACGAAGACTTGAACATCCTGTGTGTTTTCACTGTAAAGGAAGAAAATGTTGACAATAATGCTTACCTTAAATTTCTATTTCACATATTAGAAGCTCTGCGTTCATAAGTTACTGGAAAAGCAGTCGTTTTTGTGAAATACCCTAGGGTTTATCAAAGTGCAGGCTGATACAATATTAAGATTCAGAAATATTTGTTGAAAAAAAGTAAAGAAAGGCTTTAAGAAGTCAGGGAATAGAAATGTACAAACCAGCAAGTGTTCCAACATTAAAGGAAAGGCTGCTTGGGTTCAAGGGATCACAATCTTTTATGGTCTCCAATAGTTACATTTTGCAAAGTATAAAACTTGCTCATGGATTTTTCTTTCCGCTTTGAAACATTTTGAGCACAGTCACAAGCCTTAGAATTTAACCCCTACTTGAAATGTATGCTCAGAATATCTGTAAGAACTTGAGAAATTAATGAAGCCTTCCATGCTTTAAAGTGTTGATGTCAGCTTTGTTCACTGAAGAAAGAGGGCAGTGTAGCTAAGTCATAGGATTGGAAAAAGACCCTGGCTGGTTGAAAAGGAATGGGTTTGATGAGGGAATAGATGTTTCTTTAGACAAATGAAACAAGGTATGATCAGAGATGAGCTGATGGGGAGGCCATAACAAATGATTTATGTTTGTGAACTTATTGATAGATTTGGGGCAAATCATTCTGTCTCTTTCACCTTAACTCCTGAACATGATGTGGGATAAAAACACCTTATATGGCAAAGAAGGAAACTTCTGTGGGCAGGAAGGTCCCTAGAACAGAGTTTGTATTCAGTTAGTGTTAGTACTATTTTTTAGCTCAAGCATGGCTTACAAACAGAGAAGGTCCACACTACCAGATTGTACTTGATTACTGTGAGGCACAGAAGAGAGCAAGTACAACACCTTGCATCTAGCACATTGATGTGTACCTGTGTTAAGACCGTACCTGAATCCAGATCCTGTGACTGTAAGCCTGGTGCCCCCAGCAGTGCTGCCTCTCCTGGGAGATACTTCAGTGATGAGGGGAGTCAGGGACAAGGTATATGTAAATAGCTTCATGGAATGAGATGAGTCTTTCCCGTTGACCACATTCACTCCACAGACTTGATCAAGTCCCTGGCCTATGAGAAGTAGGGAGTCAGATTGAGAAGAGTTCTGCCATCAGGTCAAGATTTATTGCCAAAACCCAGAAATATCTTCATTATAGTCTTGTTTTTCCCATGAACACTTCATAATGCCCACAGGCTGTACACAAGCTAGCAAGATCCTCTAGCAAAAGTTAAAAAATATCACATATTCTTTATACTCTACTAACAAGGGAATGAGGAAAAAAACACTCAAACCTCTCTTGTGAACAATTATGCAAACCTTCCAGCTTAGTTTTGCAGAACTAGAAGGTCTAACAATGCAAATCAGAGCTGGAAAGGTAGAGACAGAAACAGACAAAAGAGGAAGCAAGGGAGGGGGCTGAAGCCCACAAGGAGCCTATGTAGAATAACAAGAAGAGGTGTTGAGACTTATAACCTGCCAACTTTCCACAGTACTACTTCATATTTTTATCAAAATACCAATCCTAGTGTTGAAGTAACAAAACCAATCATTAAAACATCAGGTAAGCAAAATATTCACAGAACTATGAAATTTTATGTTAAAAATATTTGTGTATGAAACATACTTTTATTTGTCTAAAATGTCATTTTAAGACCTTAAATTTTGCCTCCAGGTGGTGGTGGTGTATGCCTTTAATCCCAGAACTCTGGAGGAAGAGGTAAGCTGATCTCTGAGTTTGAGCCAGCCTGGTCTACAGAGTGAGTTTCAGGGTAGCCAAGGGTACATATATAAACCCTGTCTCAAAAAATGGAAAACCACAACTAACTAAATAACTAACTAAACTCTCTCTCTAAATTGTTAAATAATAATGAAAAATCTCTATACAGTACTAGATAGTTGATATTCACAACCAACCAAATTATGGCTAATAACGTCTCCATTTAATAGAAAAACTGTAGTAGAAAGAAGTTTAGTAACTTGGCTGTAGGTAAAAAGGAGGCAATAAAATTTGAGATTTAGGATTACCCAGAACTCAGGTTTTATTCTTCAATAAGTAAAAATAAACAAGACTTATAATAACAACAAATCATAAATCATGTTTCAGATATCCTTCTCCATATGTTAACTTCACAATAATAATCCTATGAAGAATGGCATAATGTTAAAACCAATCTGATAGATGAAAATCTGAGGTAGAGAGAGGTTCAAAATCTTGCCCAAGAAATGTTAGAGGCTCAAAACCTTTTGATGACTGCTAAGGCTAATACACAAAGTCATTATAGCAATTCAACTTTTAAAATAACTTTTATTTTATGAGGTTATACTATAAACATATAATTTAACCCCATTTTCCTCCTCTCCAAACCCTCCCATATACCCTTCTTTGCTTTCTTTCAAGTTTATGACCTTTTCCCACTAATTGTTGTTATATTCATATATATGTCTTATTTCTAATTACAACATAATCAGTCTGTATGATGTTACTTGTATGTATGTTTTCTGGGCTGACCTTTTGGTGTAAGATAACCAGTTGGTGTGCTTTTCTCTGGAAAAACTATTTTTCCTTTTGTCAACACTTTCTAGTTGCCTTTAAAGAAAAATTGACTAGCAAGAACTAACAACAAGTTTTCCATTTGAATGCTCAACTAAGAGTCATGAATTGATGTCACAAACCAAAGTTTTCAGATTTACACAAATAGGAAATTCAGTTCTGACCAAATTGCTTGAAGTCAAGATGGTCATACATCCAACTCAATTACTTCAAAAGAATTCAACAACCTCAGAAAAGACTGTAATCTTTCTAAAATTAGCATTTCTCACCGGTTACCTTTTTTTTTTCTTTTTGAGTATTTACCATTATTAGGAGGAATCTCACAGGACAGTGTTGTAGAGTTAGATCCAAGTTTGTCAACTGCACATTCAGAGTCACAGACCAATATGGTTGAATTCCATGGATCAAATCCCATGCCTGTCACAGTCAAGGTTTGTCCACCACCAAAGCTCCCTGAAGAAGATAAATACAAGGAGAACATGAACAAATGCGCAGGAAATGTCCCCTCTGCAAGCATTTGCTTTAGTTAAAACCCCCCAAAAAGTATCTTTATGTAACTTTCTTAGATCTGAAATTTATTACATTATTAATAAAACCAAATATCTTTTTAATTGTAGTGTTTAAATTTTTCAATGAATAAGTGTGGCTTCTGTTAATTTAAGTAAATAATTTTGGAAACTAAAATTTAATTTAAAAGAGATGTCACAAAGGATTTTAGAGTACTCAAAACATACATGAAACATTATTACTTGAGTATTTTCATCACACTTTTTGACATTTTCTAACCATTAATTTTCAACTGGAAACTTTTCTGTGGAAATAATTTATTCCTGTTATACTAAGTATGATTTCAAAATTTCCCCATGTAACTTTAGAGTTTAAAATTGGAAAACTTTTAATTAAATGATACAGCAGTAAGTAATATAAAAGTTATTTTGGAATGATTGGTTAATACTTTTTGTTAATTTGTTGGACAAATGAAGGTAAGTATTTTTATTCTTATAAGAAGGACAAGTTATGGCAGGATTTTAAGATTATGTTGTTTTCAAGTGAGTGCTGAAATAATATAAATTGTCTGATCACCTTTTGTTGGATAAATATTCTGAATAGAAAGTGGGTACTCAAATACAACAGAGGAGACAGCAGAGCCTTTTGTCTTATGAAGCATCGTCACAGGGAAAATGCCCCCTGCATGCTCTCCCACAGTGCACTGTAACACAGTGTCATTGACAGTGGTCACATTACATACACTCTCTTTTATCATCACTGAAACATCGGAGATAGCAAATCCAAGATTAGACCCAGTTATTTCAACTTCAGTTCCTGGTAGACCTTAAAACAAAAAGGAAATCATATAAATACACAAATGCACACACCTGCTAATGTTTCTATATGCACTTAAAGATTTGCAACTTTACTTCTGTGAAGAAAATAATATCCAGTTGATCCAGGCAGGCCTTGACAACCAGCTTCCAAGAGGCAGAGGCAGGTGGGTCACTGAGTTTAGAGGCTAGCCTTTTCAACAGAGTAAGTTACAGGACAGACAGGGATACATAGAGAAATCTTGTCTTGAAAAAATTAAAACCAAAGAAAACCAAAATAATATCCAGCATTTTAAAACTACATAAAACAGTACATATGATGTGCTATGTACATTTTTTACTACAATATATACACAATCATTACAAGTGACTTATCTAAATGTTTGCTGTTTTCCAGCCCTTCCATTCATGATAACTTATATATTACCTCTTTAGTCTGGTAGAGAAAAAGGAAAGAAAGAGCGATAGATTTCTGAGCATGAGTCTTAGCATTTAGTGCTAGTTTCTCTTCTGTAGCAATTCTCTCTGAGAATGGGCTATACTTTCTGTTACTCAAGTATTTTCAGTAGCTTCATTTTCAGAACAAATATGTCATGATATAAAAATAATCAGTTATAGTTGAAAATAGGGGGGGGAGAACTATTTTAAAGATTTAAAGATTTTAAAGTAAATATTGATGTTAAGGTTTTAAGTTAAATATAAACAAACCCCAAATGTTCATTTTATCTGTTACTTTATTTTTTTTTTGATAAAATAATACTTTTATTTTTTAATATTTTCATGTATTTTATTAAGTTTTAAATACCTCTTACTTTTTGTGTAAGGACAGTTAGGTACAACTATCTTTGTAGGGCTGGAGAGATGGCTAAGCAATTAAGCATACTGAGGCTCTTTTAGAGAACCTGGGTTTGATTCCCAGTATACCCATGTTGACTCATAATAGTTCCACAAGTGGCACACATACATACTTGCAGGCAAAACATAACAATAAAATAGCATAACAATACAATAAAAAATTAAAACTGCCTTTAGGTTTTCTTTTTTTTTTAAATAAAGTCACTGTAAACATATTATTTTTTTTTACTTTTCTGTCAATCTTATGTTGAACTAATTATCAAAGAAAATAGGGACTCCAAGATAATGAAGAATATTACCTTCATTATGTAGTCCCTCCTTCTTCACATGCACAATTATTATATATCAAATTACCATTTTTTGTAATACCAAATATTGTACATGTGAGTTTTCTTCCTGCTTCCCAATTTGTACATGTGAACTTTCTTCCTTTTTTCCTATTTTATCCCATTCAAAACTGCATTGTTTGCTAACCAAATCATGTCATAGATGTCTTTAATTAATTATGAATCTAATCATTCATAATCTGCTATTTCCATTGAAATTATTTAACAATATCTTATATTTATGGAATAGAGTTCATCATTTTCCATGCAAGCCCAATAAGAATTTACTTGTTCAGAACTCTGTTTATCTCTAAAATCTCATCTCTAGGTAATGAGCTGTTTAAAAAAACAAAATATAAAAGTACATTGAGGGCACTAAACATGGAAATTCCATAGAACAAATTCTTAAATTTTGCATGAATAGATGGTAATCTTTATAGATTATTATGAATTAAAAATGTACAAGAAGGAGTCACATTTAATCTTATAATAAAAATTACTATATGATTGCCTAATGAAGTAAAGATTATGACAATAAAAGTAATTATGAGTCATTAGCATAAAATTATATATTAATGAAAATTCATGAGAGTAGTATTTTCAAATACAAGCTAAATTATTTTTAAAGGTTAAAATTTTGTTGACATTTCAAATGCATTCCTTTAGAGTAATCAATCTATAGTCTATTACTTTGCTAAATGAGTTAGGCTTGGTCTCTCTTTCTATAAGCTTCTTATTCATCACACACATTCTTTGGAGGATACATATAAGACAGATGGAAAGAACAGTCATGGGAGCAAACAACACATGCCATTGCTGATGAGGTCAATAACAGCCTTACGTAGGTGCCACAGATGTGTAGGTAGTCGTAAGTGGTATAAGAAAGCAGGTTGGGCAACCTATGGAGAGTAAGGCTAAGCAGTGCTCTTCCATGACCTTTGTTTCAGAACCTACCTCCAGCTTCCTCTTTTTAGTTCCTAGATTGACCTTCTTATATGATGGATTGTGATAGCATGTGTAAAACAAATAAATCCATTTCCACACAAGTAATGTGCTGTTTTGAGTCTGAATATGTTACCCCAGTAACTAAATGGCCACACTCCTGACTGTTTTGCTGCTGCTACTTCTGTAGGATCCCTCACATAGATGATGAGTTGTCAAATAGCATGGAGACTAGAACCTGTGGCACAAGGCAAAGGATAAGATGCCATCTCCATCTGAGCATGCCACTTCCTTGGAAAGAATTTTGTTGTACCAACAATATGCAGCCAGAGTTTATAGAAATAAAATATTCTGAACATGTATTGGTGTTATTAAGATCAATCATTTGTGAATCTTAACAGTTGTTTCTTGTGCCACATCAATATTAATGACACAACCTACTTATTTTGCTCCCATGACAGTTATCTGTTTCTTCCTCATTTGTAATTTAGACCAAGATGATGTACATTGTGTTTCTATATTAAAGCTGTAATTTTATACTGAAAATGTATGAAAAAATACAAAATTAAGACTATGCAGAACTTGAATCCCATGCGTTACATTAATTGGCCTAAGGAGGATGATGAAGACATTATTTAACATCATAACTCAGTAATAATTAATATAACTGTAACATGACATCAAGACAATAAATAAAAAGGCATGTAGATGCTGGAGTACCTCTATTAGGGATGATTCTTTTGAGAAATGGAGTATCCTCCATGGCATATGTAAATGACAAAGGTGGGTAGATGATCGCATTGGCACTAATCTTCAGATTGGCTGTACCAGCTCTCCCAGCTGGGGTGCTGCAGTAGACCTCACTGGAGCTGATGAATGTAATTTGACAAGGCTTATCCCCAACAGTAACTGTGGTGTTTCCAGGAGAAAATCCATTGCCTGTTATCATCAAAGTTGTTCCACCAGCAATGCTTCCAGAGGTTGGTGAGACAGAAGCTACTGCAGGGCTGCTGATGGTTAGATTTCCTAGAGCCAAGCCCTTAGACCCAACAACAACACTGAGAGAATGAAGTCCAACTTCTAGTGGAGCCATGAGGACAGTAATATTATTTTCATTAACATCTATTACTCTGAACTGTTGACTTCCAATAAATATAGAAATCTCTTCCAACACTGTCCCAAAACCTTCTCCTTTGATGAGGACATTTCCATATCCTTGGATTGAGTTTGGGAAAATTCCTGTTACATAGGGAGCAATGTTTTCTAAATATGAAAAGCTGCAGTTGCTCTGACATTGGGCAGGCACTCCATGTATTAGAATATCTACAAGAACAAGCTGTTGGGGAGCAGGAGATGTTTCACATTCAATAGCTGTGTAGGTCACAGATAGAACTTTACATGGGAAATCACCCATAAAGACTTCTACACCTTCAGGAGAAGCCATAAATCCAGAGCCTTGTATGGTTACCCTTGTCATTCCTGTAGTTGACCCTGCTTTTGGCATCACCATATCTATGTTTGGCAAAAGTACAAACCGCCTGTCAAATGCTTTGGTCAGTGTGTTGATAGCAGTGCCCAGGTTGTAGACAATCAAAGTAACAATTTCTCTAATGCCAACATTCATTGAGTTTTGTGGGTCAATATGACATATAATAGAATTTTCACTACTTTCTTCTACAACACAAGGGTAGCTACCAATTGTAACCTGGAAGAAAAATGAATACAAAATAAAATGCATTCATCCGTTACTCTCTTATAAACTTAATGTTTGTATTAGCATCAATTATATTTTTAAAATGGTAATTCTGTGAAAAATTTGTATTCACAAAATTAATGGGAAATTGATGAAGATGTATATTAAATTGACCTTATGTCATGGTTTTACAAGTGTGGTAATAACTGAGTTGCTCCTATTAACCAAAAAGTATAAAATTAAATAACCATCAATTGGATAGATGAATAGACTCTATGTGATATACATGGCATATAACAATGTATTTATTCATCCATGAAAAGAAAGGAAGCACTGAATCATGGATGAACTTTCAGCATATTATGCCAAAGGAAAATAAATGTTCACAAAGAACTTCATATTGTAGAAAAATGTTCAGAGTAGGTAAGTCTGTATAGAGGGAAAAGAGATAGCAGTTACCCTGTGCTGACATGGGAGAAGGAAGTGGGTGATGTCCAGTGAGGTTTCTTTTATGATCATGACATGTTCTAAAACTTACTTCAGTTAGAGGTGTACTAACTGAATAATATACTATTAAATATCCAATAATATACTATTAAATATACACACATATGTACAATTGTAAATGTTAAGTGCAATTAACATTAGTAGTATGCAAGTGATAGATCATAAATCTGATGAAATTGCACCAGCAGATTGTGGTCAAAATATGTTCTTTTTATTGATCACGTGGATCTCAAATAGGATCTGAGAAGAGATTCTATTATCTTACCTTATTAGCACATGGAAGACTACTGAAGCCATGTCCAATGATAGTTATAAGTTCATTTGCTGTTCCGGTAGAGGGAGTAATGTTGATTATAGAGGGTGAAATGCAATTTGAAAGCTCGAAGAATAATTTATTTGAATGTTTAACCCTTGTATCATTCAGAGCACACAGGGGTTCTGTTGCTAGGCAGCCTGCTGCAGTACTTGTCAACTGTAAATGCGCAGGGCCTGCTTTAGACAAAAGAATCATTTGTAAACTATGAACACTATCCTAAAACAAGAACTCTGTTCAGACTCTATTACTGTTTATATTAATGAAGGGGGTAGATGGTTTTAAATTCTGGAGATCTGTTATTTTTAAAATTAATTCTTAAAAGTATTTTAATTTATTAAATTATAAATTAATTAGTAATTTTACATAATAAATTCTAGCCTTAAGAAGAGACAAAAGCAGGTAGATCCAGTCATCTGAGATCTACTTTACAAAGGTCACTTTAAGCTGGGTCATCTGGTGTAGTTTCCATGTTTAACAATCTCACCTGGAACATATGTTGCCTCCATGTTTCCCACAAACAGGTGCAGGGGAATGTGCCTTGTTTCGGCTGGAAAAACGTTAATGACTCCTTGGAGAGATATGGAGTGAGCCTCATCAACATACCCGCTGCTGTAGTAATAGATTCCAGGGGAAGTAAACTGGTAAGAAAATGAACCTGCCATAAAATAAGATTATACACAAGAGATACAAGCAATTAATGAATCTTTTAAAACTAGGCAAGGAAATTGGAAATTATCGTTTCAATGCAAGTGTAGATGGCAAATTTTCTTATAGTTTTATGTGTCTTATAGTGCAATAGGAAGTAGTAGGAATGAGTCACTGGCTATAAAGACTTTCTTTTGTTTGTTTGTTTTGGTTTTGATAGTGAAGTTTCATACAAGAAAGATCCAGCTTTACATTTTAAAGAAAACTATGCAAAGTCTAGCCTAATTTATCAAATTTTAAGATAAAATCACAATGAAAATTTATACTATTATTAGTATAGAACAAACTAGTTATCTGAAAGGCACAATCACACTTATAAAAATGCTGATAAGCTGATTACAATCAACAAAAGTTCATTATTTATTATCAGGTTAGTGTGACTAAAACATATAGTCCTATCTTCAATCAGTCCTATTGTACTTTGTTGCATAACATATGTTTCAGTTGGTCAATTATCATGGATTCAAAAAAGATAATAAAGACCAGAAATAGCATACCAAGTGTCTTAGTGTGTTTAAGATAATTGCTTGAATTTATCTATAATGTTTTTTTAAATAGGCATAAAATATCAGGTAAACTAATTTCTAGTCTTATTTGTATGACTAATTCATGTAAACATATTTACTGAGAGTAAGAAAAAGGAAAACAATGACAATTTCAACAAAACAAATCATACCGGATGCAGATTTTTGCCTTCCATTTGTAAATCCTTTGCCATCATAAGTTACACTTCCGGGACTGGAGACTGAGAAAATTCGGTACCCTATACCCCTAAGAAAGGGGTGTGCTTGCCAGGACCACACCACGGTATCGCCCACAGTCACATTTAAGACTGATGGTGACCAGGCATAACCTAGTCCATGCACTGGGAGTAAAAATTGAGGCAGATTTTTAAAAGGAGAAGAAGTTAAATGTCTTAATAATTAACCATGAAATGAGCCAAGAACAATTTTCAAGTTAATATTCTACATTAATGTTTGTACATAATTTAAACAACCAAAATAAAATCAGGATTACTAGAAAGCAAGATCATAATATGCAAAGGAAAAAATAAATTGTAACTAGTAATTCCAGAATGATGATCAAGAAACACTAAAAAGAGTTGGATGTTTAAGAAATAAGTTGTTCAGAAATGCTACATGGAGTGTTTCTAATGTTCTTATCAACTCTTTACACAGAAGAATTCTTGGAAACAACTAGTCATGCCAATAAATTCAACTTGAATATTCAGAAATTCATGACTGATAGTAAGCAGTAACTCAGGATGTACTGAACCTCAGCAAAATCACTGGAAATTCCTGAACATGAGATTATAAAGCCTGGCCTTCTCACCTTAACCTCATGATTTATGTAACTACATATGCAGTGAGAATGTGACTCTTAATTTCACATGGAGAACACTGCAAAAGTATAAAAGAAACAACATAGATTCTCTAGACAACTTAAAATGCAAAATAAAAATTAACCTAATCTCAGCATAAACTCTCTCTTTTTTATTTTCAATATATATAATTGTGGTTGGTACCTAAATGTGAACCGTTGTTGGTAATTCTGAATACTGTCCCTGTTGAATGGAGAGTACATTTGATGACATTTTCTGATGATGATGTAATGTCGCATGGGAAGGAGCCTAAAAGTATAAAGTTAGGAAAAACATTGTCAGGTTTTTTGTTGTTGTTGTTGTTGTTGTTGTTTTGTTTTTTTGTTTTTTTTTTTAACTACAGATGACTATATCAGCAGTAAAGAGTCATTGCTTAACAGAGCTCTGTGTTACACAGGAGGATCTTTGGTCCTTTGCTTCTGATGGTGATTATGTTTGAGTATGTGTTTTCACACAAGTGTTTTATACACATTAAATACACAATGATAATGAAAGATTCAAAAGCAGAGTTGTTGACTGTCTCATTATCCCTTTAACCACAAACGCTTTTCTACATTAACAAAAAGAAGTATTGGAGAGAAGGATCAGTAGTGAAGAGCTCTCACTGCTTTTGCATAAGCTCCAAGTTCAGTTCCCATCACTGATACCAGTGGCTCACAGCTACCTATGATTCCAGCTATATGGTATCCAGTGTCCTCCTCTGGCCTCATATGAGTACCAATATGCATGAACCCTTCCCCCCAACACATTATTATATAGAAAAACAAGTAAGACTATTTATATAACCTTTCTTACAATATTGTAAAAGCACTGAAAATATTTGTGTAGCAACCCAGGTTCCTCCGGCAGATCATTTTAGACAAGGAAAACCTTAACAAGTTAGACCCTACAGGACAAAGGTTTTACCTAAGAGAACAGAATTCTCAGTTGGTATTGTGCTGAACCCAAAACCCATTATAGTGATTTCAGTGCCACCATACAAAGAGCCTCTCTGAGGAAACATGTGGATGACTTCCAAAATGTATAGTATGGAAGCATTTAACTTGTTCCTGAAAAAGAAGAAAGAAAAGATTTCAAGTGAGCTTCCTTACCTCACTCCACAGTGTTTTGGGGATAGGAAATAATTGAATACATATATAATTAGACATTAATTTTTCAGACCAGATAATCTGATAATCATATTTACTTTGGTTAAATGTATATATTAATTTTAAAAACCAGAGTTTTGAAAAATCTAATAACAGAACTATGTGACATGAAAAGTCTTAAAATAATATAGAAAATATGATTTTAAGAAATGAGGTCACAAGAAATAAATGGAATTAGAGTGTTTTAAAATTTTTTACTATAGTAAAATGTAAATGTACATGTTAAAAAGGAAGCAACAAAATTCAATACATTATAGAAGTAATTAATTTTTGTGTAATTCAGTTTAATTTTTCCTAGTTGTTGAAAACTTGTCAAGGCTTCTTGTTATCTCAGGGAAGGCACATATTTACTTTATTTTATTTTAGATGATAGGCTTGCTAGGGTGCCATCAAATTGTGCGATGTTCTGACCTGATACAGAGGGCTCAACCCCTTTATCCTAGGTCCCACTATGACAGCACAGTTTGTAAATTCCAAAGAGGTTTTGTATTGCTTCATTTAACTCCTTTAGTATGCTGAATTGGCATTTCTCCAACTACCATCTAAATACACAGTTTGGGTTTGACTTTAATTTGACATAATATCATCCACAAACATCAGAAGCCAGTAGATTTTCAAAAACGTTATGAACTCCTCCCAGTAATTCCAACAGAGGATTCAGTTCTAGAGTCTATGCTTACTGGTCCTCACTTCCTGTAGGATTTGGACAATTATCTGCCCTTCTATTCTGACACCTGCCTTCTTTGCCTTCTTTTTAAGCCATTAATTTACTTTGCTGTTTTTCAAAGTATTCCAAACTAGCAATTGTCTCAGAATGAACTAAAATTTTGCTGTTAACAGTTTCAGGGAAGAAAATTCAGAATTCCTGTTTTAAAGAGAATCAGCAAGGAATTGTCTCCACTGCTTCCTTTAGATGGTCAGATCCTGGCTTAACTGTTACCTTTTCAGAGGATCCTGCCCTGTTCCATGGAATGCTAGTTCACTTCATATACATTCTTATCATAACAATATCCATTTTTACAGTTCTAATTGTTACAGAATTGTTTAAGCATTGAGAAAAATCCTCCCAACAATATGTAACATTAGTGCAGGAAATTACTGTAAATTTAGAAATAAACAACTGCTCTCCCTCTAACACCAAAACTGCTAGAAAAACATTCCCTGGATGCATGCAAATCACATAACCAGTACAAAAATTCAACAGAGAATATATTAACATTTTCTAAATGGTTTGGTCAAAAACCAAAGAGCTATTGCATACTTTATGAGAATTTTAAACAATTTTTTTCTATGAGAAGAAAAAATTCCAATCCCAATTTTAGCCCCAAGCTTTCCATAGTTCTATCATTTATAACCAGTATCAGTGTCATACCTTGTTGACGCCAAGCCCCAGTTTCTGACTTTCACATAGATGTCATGTTTTCCTGGAGGTAACGTGGGCAACAGGCATGTAATGTCTGTGAAGTTTGAGTAAAGTACCTGGCAGTGCTTTCTTCCAACATACACCGTATTTTGTGCGAGTTCATTTCCAAAGTTATAACCTTTAATTGTTAAATTGACCTTTCCTATGATTTTAAAAGAAAAATACAACTGGTTGTATAAAAATTTAACTTGTTACCCCAATAAAATTTGCATGTTAACCAAACCAATATGTTTATTTTTTATTGTATTTAGAAAAAATTTCCGGTTTCAGAGGCAAAATTCAAAGAATGAGTTAATGCTTCTATGTACACATAAAGTGCCATGCTTATTTTACACAGAAAAAAAAGCACTGAAGTATTTTTTAAAAATATATTTTTCTCACCATTGTACATGTTTAGAATAAAATTTTAAGTTGACTTGTTTGTGTTTAAAGTAAAGGAAAGTAAAGATTATGTTTCAGTGTAAGGAACAAACTTCAGTGAGAAGCTGTGCTTTGAAGAACTTTCTGGTTTGTGTGTGTGTGCACTTGTGCATGTGGGTGTATGCACGTGTGTGTGTGTGTGTGTGTGTGTGTGTGTGTGTGTGTGTGTGTGTGTGAATTTACACTGAAGAAAAGTGGGGAAAGTCACTTGTAGATGCAAAATTCAGCAATGTGATAGGAACTATAAAAATATTTAATGTACTATAGTTTGAGATCACACAAAATCTACTACTACTTATGAAGTCTTAGATGTCCATTGATGATGGACAATAAAAATGTAAATATACAAGATGGAATTTTATTCAGGGTGAAGAAAAAGGATACAATGAAATTTGCATGTAAATTAATGGAACTTGAAATTATCATATTGAGTGAGGTAAACCAGACCCAAAAGACAAATGACTGATCTCACTGAGGTATTTCTTACCCAGAACTGTCCGTTCTTTTGGGCTGAAGTCAGTGACAACCGGTGTTTGTAAGCAGCTGTAGCTAAAACTGTCCTTGGCTGTGACTTGAATTCCATTGGTAATGACAGAAATATCAACTGTACCCTCAATTCTCTGAAAAAAAAAATAGAAAAATTAAAGTGATGAAGTATTTAAATCCATTCTCTTTGCTGGGGAGCTAATTCAGTCAGTAAATGTTTATGTTGCAAACACGAGAACCCAGGTTCAATCCCTACAATGCACATTAATAAAGGAGAGAAATACAGAGTGAAAAGAAGCCAGATGTGGTGTCTTGACCTCCCATCCTAGGCTTGTTGGCAAGATTTAGCCAGGGAGATAATCATATCCGAGAAAATATGGTAAAAAATTCCTGGGGAAATATATCCAAGGCTGTACACATACACACACAAAACAAAACAAAAAACCTCTAAAGGTTGAAGAAAAATAGAATCACTATAAATAAAATTCTAAAAATGTTTCATTTCAGTCATGAATTAGAGTTAATTCCCAGATATTTTAAGTTGACATATATTAAGTATAGGTTAGTGTATCTAATTCTGAAGGCAGAGACTTAGTGGTCCTGCAGTGTTTATGATCCATTTATCTGCATCTGTATTATTGCATTTTAAGGGGAATTTTCATGTTGCAGCTGAGATGCTCTGGGAAAATGGCTCTCTAACTGACGAAGGATAAGATACCAAAAATTCGTCCTTGTTCTCTTGCTATAGACTCAAATCTAATTTTTATACTTCATTCACAAAATAGACTGCATATTTAGCTGACCAAGTTACATACTCCAAGCTCTAACACTAAAAACCACTTTATATTTTCACTGATGGTATCTGTGCAACTCTCAATAAGGTAGTCTTGATCATCTCATACTTCATTAATGCACATGTTATGTTTTAACTGAATTATTAAAAAATATTTTTTCATATTGTCAAAGCCCCTAAATCCTTACTCTATCATTCAAACCAACACACACTCATTGATTATTTTCCCCTACACATCTTACCTATGTCTTCACTTACTCTCCTGTGTTTGAAATTTGGTGTCAGTGACTGATTCTGCATATATGATCTCTGTACACATAATTAGTGAACCATAGACCTATTTTAAATCTAAGGCTGATGTAAAAAATAAAAGGAATAATCGTTAATTCTAAAATCTTACATCCTATAGCAAACTCCAAATTTTTGCCAACAAATTGAAGTTTTGGCACTTTTAAACATAACTTTCTGGGTCAGAGAGATGATTCAGAGGTAAACATGCTCGTTGCAGTGATTATGCTCTGTCTGATCCCAGGAAGAGATCTGCCTCTGCTATATCTACAGATGTACAGCAGTAGTCACATCACACTCATGCATGTACACAAAAGGTAAATAAATGTAAATTTCAATACAAAAGTACAAATAAAAATGAATTTCTTTCTTAGAACCAAGAGTGCTTAGAATTGTTTCTCTGAAATTTACAAATTATTAATACTGAGTTATTTTCATCTTTCAGTTTATCTGGTAATTTTCTGGTGACCCTAAGTGCTGACTAGGCATCAACTCTTTTATGAGACCCCCATCTGAACTCCCATCTCCACTGAGTTTCATCTTTACTCTGTATCTACTTCTGTTATTTCAGGTGAGATGCATTGCTTACCTGTGACTATCCTCATCATGGTTTTTAAATGTCTCATATGTACAAATAATGTTTTGTCTTTAGATTTTGGTTTAAAATGATGAAGAAATGGTTTTTTACAGACAATACTGAAAGCTCAGAAATTTGGAGAAACGTGTCACTTGTCTACCCACCCACCCAGATGTTTTCTAGTTAATGAGGTTAGGACTATTGGAGGTGAGGAATAACTGAAGTCAGAGGCCTTACTTTTGATGTTCTGCAGGTTATCCTATTCAAATCTCCTTTAATCATATTGCAGGTCTCATTTCCAACTAAAACTGTTGAATTTTCACTAAAGCCAAATCCAGATATTGTCAGCAGAGTACCACCTTTATAAGAAAAACAAAGAAAGTAAAACCAAAAGTCAGGTCAACTAGGACCAAATGAAACTTTGTCCCTATCTAATTTATCATCCCCAAGTCATCTAGTGATACCAGCAAGTGGTTAGAGAAGCAGCTTTGCACACAGTTACCAGCACAAACCCAGCTAAGCTCTCAACTGCACAGGCTTGCCCATATTGACTTTGGGGTATATTAGCAGCAACTACCTCTTTGTCCTGGAAAGAAGTGACACTATTTCTATTTAGCCCATGTGTGTGGCAAATGAGGGTAAAACAAGACTTAAATTTTAATATCTCTAAGCAAGGAGAAAATCTAAGAGAAAAAACAAACTAAAGAAACTGTAATGTAATTTAAAAAAACCCACAAAAATCAAGACCAAAGCACAATTTCTTATATTAATTGTGGTTAAAAAATATACAGAGTACGTGAAACAACACAAGAAAAATTGTCTGTGCATCCTCTTTGTCAGCCTTCTTTTGTCCTGTTTGTCCCAGAACTTTATTCTAGGTCGAAGAGCTCCACTGAGACTCTGGTTACAAATGGAGCAGCTGGTAAGCAGAATAATAACTAATAAATCTTATCTTGACATAATTAATGAGGTTGTTATAGAAACATGTAATAATTGATGATATTAATTCAATAACCTATGATGTAAGCATAATTCCGAATTGTGCTTCACAAGGAAAAGAGTTAGCCAGCTATTTAATGCCTGTGCCTTTCAAAAGGACATTCTCTTCTGGGCTATGAGGGCATCTGGGGTTCCTTGCTCTTCTCCTGGCACTAGAATCAAAGCACTGGAAACCCAGTTGTGAAAATGTATGCAATCACCTCTTTGTAGAGCTGTTAGCTATTACCTGCCAGGCTTCCAGAATCAGGCCAGACATGTGAGATCTGACTCCGATAAACGAAGTAGGATCCCTCACCCTCTAGATTCTGTGCTAGTCCAACATCAGCAATGGACACAGCAACTGGTACATGTCCAGCACTTCCATTCAGAATCTGGCACTTGATCTTATTTTCTTTTGATAAAAAAGAAGAAGAAAATGATAAAGCAAATGTGGTGGTGTTTTCAGATTTTTTTAAAAAATGAACTCACTAAAATTAATTTGTAAATATTAACTTTGGCCTTTGTTTTTCAGACTCCAAGAACTATATCCAAGGAAAACTACTATTATTCTGGTGGGGTCAGGGAAATCTTAGTAGGGAGGTAGGATCTTTGCAAGCTACTTGCTGCTGTGAATTACTTATTTCTAGGAGATGGTAAACAAATATTGAAAATGAATCTGGAAACCTTGCCCAAAGAAAGTCTCTATCTTAGCAGAGGATGGCCTAGTCGGTCATCAATGGGAGGAGAGGCCCTTGGTCCTCTGAAGGTTCTATGCCCCAGTGTAGGGGAATGCCAGGGTCAGGAAGTGGAAGTGGGTGGGTTGAGGAGCAGGGAGAAGAAGGAGAGGATAGGGGATTTTTGGAAGGGAAACTAGGAAAGGGGGATAACATTTGAAATGTAAATAAAGAAAATATCTAATAAAAAAAGAAAGAAAAGAAAAAAAGAAAGTCTACATCAAAGTTATGAATTTTAAATAAAATTTTCATTCAACACTTTACTTATATCCACAACTGAGTAAAATAACATGTTCTATCAATAAACATGATAAAATCAAATGAAAACATTTTCTTCTCTTTACTATAGTTAAGTAATACTGTTATAATATTGGCTATTTGACTATAAGAACACATTTAAATAAAGATCAACAGAAATTATTTGGTAAGTGATCTTGTGTATGTGATTTCAATCATTAAATTGCAGAAAATATCTAGGATCGTGAATGATGTTTCAGTGAAATAAAGTAACTATGTTTGAACCAATGTCAAGAATTTAAAATTATAAATGATCTTTAAATTCTGCATAGCTTGAGAGATCCCATTGAACTAGAAATCAAAGAATATGATCATGACCTCTTACTTCAGGATGACTACTATGGCATTGTCACAGCATAGACAAAAGGTTGGTGATATAGTTTTTGGTAGAGTACTTACCTAACATGCCTTAGGCTCTGGGTTCAATCCCCAGTACACACAAAAGCAAATAAACAGCAACAACATGGACATGATCAGAGACCATGAGAGGAAAGAGACATACTTTGAATATCTCTGTTGCCTAGAGATACATAAACACATGAAATATCTTGTGACATAACTTTGTAAGGTATATATGAGTGGAAGTTTGGTAGATTACTCTTCTTGCGATAAAGACACCGTATAACAATCAATAGTCTATGGTCATAATCAATTATATATATCATTTATATATATGTAGTCATTGGCACTTTCCAGACCAGGTTGCTAATTTCATGGCTCTGAAATATATACCAGAAGACAATTATATTCGTGGTAGTTCTTTCTTCCAATTTCTCTAGGAGAAAAACAGTCAAACTTCAAGACAATTGAAAGAACCTACCCTCCACAGAGAGAAGAGAGCATCTGGTAGAACCAACAGAGACGGATACAGCTGAAGTCGGAGAAAATCCAGAGCCTGCTATGGTTAGAATCGTGCTTTCTGCGTAGGATCCTGAAAGTGAAAAACCTAAGTTACTACATTTCAAATGAAAAAAATTAGAATCTGTTATTATAAAATCAGATATTTCTTAGGAAGAATATGCCTATTTTTTATAAGATACAAACAATAAGCTTGAAATTAACCAGGGAGAAAAGTCACATGTGTTTGGCAATAATATTTTTCCATAGAATTATTATGTATTGATTTTTATTGTGGATATTTGTGTTAATATTCATCAGAATATTATTTCACTGTAATATTGAATTAGATAAGAAAAGAAAAGAAAAATAAGTTGAAAAAGCAGCAATCCACCATGAAACCATGGAGAAAAGAATGAGGGACAAGTGACCCTTCATTTGCAAAGGACATGGAAGGAAGGACATGCATCTTGAAGGCAAAAGAGGAGGAATTGGGAAGAGGACAGTGATCAGTGGAAGGATGAAGAGAGAAGAGAAGATATGGAAGATGTGTATGATCAGAAAACATAGTCGGCCATCAATGGAAAGAGAGGCCCATTGGACTTGCAAACTTTATATGCCCCAATATAGGGGAATGCCAGGGCCAAAAGAATGGGAATGGGTGGGTAGGGAAGTGGGGGGCGCTATGGGGGACTTTTGGGATAGCATTGGAAATGTAATTGAGGAAAATATGTAATAAAAATATTAAAAATTAACAAAAAAAGAAAACATTATTGCATGTATGAAGATGTCACAATGAAATCAATTATTATGTATTATTAATATATTCTAATTACAGATAGAACAAAGTAAACCTCTCCTGAGAAATAACACCTAAGACTGACTTTTCACTCCCACCATAGACACAGACATAAACAAAACACACACACACCAAAATTACTATATATGTATCTCAAATAAAAAAGGCATTGAAACAGAATGAAAGAAAATGTACAAAGAGAATTACTGTGGTTGCCTCAGGGAGCTGTAGGGGCTAGGATAGGGATAATTCTTAAAGGGAATTTTAGATTCTCATAATATTTCTGATTATGATTGGAATGTGTATAACAATATGTGAGCAGCCATTAGTTGTCAGTGAAGAAAAATGGCTAGTTTTTATTGCACTCATTATATTTTTCCATTATTTTTAACTTGATCAAACATGGTTGTTAATTATTTTGAGCCCAAAGTAATTTGGGAGAACTACACACACACACACACACACACACACACACACACACACACAAACACACAAAGGAAAATTACTAGCAAATTCAAGGGCACAAACCAGATACAGTTTACTATCAACTACTAAGACTGCATATAAGGTAGTGATTTCTGAATTCATCACTATGGTTAAAAACTCACCCTTTACATCTTATTCCTTATGTTTATTTACATTTTTAGGAGTTTACACACAAAAAACCACAATCACATTTTCCCCAATAAAACACCCTAGGCTGGGATGAGTTCTTGGAATTAATTGTTTTGTTTTCTCGAAGTGAATACTCAATTCTTTTGTTTTGTTACACTATAGCTATCCTATTGCTTGCCCAGTTGCTACCTCTGTAGGAGAATTCTCACCAGATGAATGTTAAGCAATGTCTCAAAGTCACAGAGAAATCATAGAGACTGATTGTAATTTGTAAAAGTAGAGAATAGAGATATCAATGGAATACTTTGGCTTCATATATTTTTTTCCAAATAAGTAATGAGTGCTTTTCCATAGTTTCAGCTGATAAATAGTTCTCACTATATTGAGAGGTTTTCTTGCCATAGTTAGTGACAGTAATCAATATTTAAAGTTCATTATCACAGTTATAGTTTTCTTTCTTTTTTGTTTTGTTTTCAACATGAGAATTTATAAATAAACTGTGAGATATTTGACTGCCAAATAGTGAAAATGAATAAACTTGAGGTACAAACATGAGTATGGGTAACAACAGCAAATCAAAATAATGGCATTTAAAATCAATGGAATAAAAAGATTACAAGAAACACTAAAGGCTAGTTCTTCAAAAGAAATCAACAGAACTTTATCAAGAAAAAGATTTTAAACCATACTAAAAGTCACTGTCAGGGTTGGGAAGGGTAGTTCACTACAGAGCCTATTTTTAATATATTTTTTATATTTTTCTATCTATCCACCACCTTGTATTTAAGGTTGAAACCAAAGCTTACCTTCGGAAGGTGTTGTTGTCAAGATCAGGGGAGTAATCATGGCATCCCATGTAAACCCACAGTCACCTGAACATTTGGCTGGAATTCCATTGACATAGACTTCAACCTTCAAGTCAAAAAACACAGATGCAAAGTTGAACAAGGCTAAAGGGCCAGCAAAGCTTAGTACAATATACATAGAATTTAGTAATGAGATGTAGTAATAATTTTGGAGTATATATACTTTATGCACTGGATTTAGAGCAAGAAGCATGTTATTTTCCCCCAAATGTTTATGCTTTGTGCATTGACACCTCATTTATTCATGTACTCATTCATTTATTCATATGCTTATTTGTATAGTAAATGTTCCATTAGGCTTCTAATGCAATTGTAAATGGGAATAAAAGAAACACATGCAAGAAAACAAATGTCAGCTGGGCATGGTGGCGCACTCCTTTAATCCCAGCACTCGGGAGGCAGAGGCAGGCAGATTTCTGAGTTTGAGGACAGCCTGGTCTACAAAGTGAGTTCCAGGACAGCCAGGGATATACAGAGAAACCCTGTCTCGAAAAACAAAAACAAAAACGTAAACAAAAAAGAAAACAAATGTCATCCTTGCTGTAGGATAGAGATTTACATAAATTGAATCATGAAAGCATTGTTTTAGTTAGTCTTAAGAAGATAGTTAGAGCTGGGCAGTGGTGGTGAATGCCTTTAATCCCAGCACTTGAGAGGCAGAGGCAGGTGGATTTCTGAATTCAAGGCCAGACTGGTCTACAGAGTGAGTTTCAGGACAGCCAGGGCTATGCAGAGAAACCCTGTCTCAAAAAAAACAAAAAACAAAAAAACAAAAACAAAAACAAAAAAGGAAGATAGAGGTTGCTTTATGGAAAGTCACTTATACTTAATATATTTTAATATTCTTAGCACTAAAGCAGCAACATTAATAATTGCAACATTAATAATTACCTAACATAAATGTTATAAAGATCAAATAGAATAACATAGTTACTAATTCTGTCAGTGGTAGATTTAAAATAATTCTTTCATCATCAGGAAGATAATTTTCTCCAAATTTAGAAAATAATCAGTTGATCAGTGAAACTACAGTTGAAAACATTTTCATTTTACAAGGTCTTTGGTATATTGGTATAAATTAGTTATACATTTGAAATTATAAATGTTATGAGAAAAGCTTGAATCATACCTGTGGTTGCTGATTCACTGTACGAAGCATGTCTCCAGGGATACGCTGTCTAAATAAGCCACCTTCCTTTATTGTGGTAACTGTTACATTAGCCTTTTCTCCAATAATGTTGGAATCATTGATCTATTTTTAGACAAAATGATTTTATAGAATAGCAATGGAAAATGGAACCAATTTAAGAATAAGTGAAAGCTGAATAAAAGCTTATGGATGTAAAAAATTAAATTTAGAAATATTTGTTTGAAAAAATTTCTAGAGAAACAATAATCAACTCAAAGGAAAAATGGTAAGACCATTGGATTATAATATGTTACATTAATTAAAGTATAATAGGCCTAACGAAAATAAATTTATTTAATTTTATATTGGAAAATGTTTTCTGTTCCTTCTCAATATAGTTACTTTGGCAAATCATTCATAAATAATTAAAAAGTTGAGTTATATTTTCCCTTTAGCATTTTTCATCCCTGGCAATTTTGTTGTCTCATTCTAGAATCATATTCTCTTCTAGCCATAAAAATTCTCTTCTAGTCATTCAAAATCCTTATGCCAGTATGGTAACCTTCTGATACCTAAAGGCACTAGCAAAGATATAAGTGTCTATATGATGCACTACACATGAGCTTTTGATGAAGAACAGCAATAGTGAATAAGCAGTGGAGACTGGTGGAAAAAGAGAAGAGGTGAATATCATAAATTAGCAGAGCTAGCAAGAGGAGGCCAGTCTCAATAATAGAATTTTAGAATTCTAGTTCCAAGTATGTGCCTGTAAAATAACCCCTGTGGTTTTATAACATCTTGCACAATGAATTTTATGTCTACATACTTTTATGAGTTTTTTCTTCTACTTTCCTGTCTCCCCATTCAATAAATTTCCTGAGAAGGGTTCTGCACCTTCTCCACCTTATCATAGCAGATGGCTACAGAGTAGTCAGTAAAGGGTTCTGTCATTTCAACAATCATTCTCTCATCAAAGAAATGATGCAGTGGTGACCACTTTTTTGGTTATACCATTTCTCATCTGTACTACTGTTTCAGTAGGGTAGAATTATATAACAGATTGCTGAATCACAGGTATATAGCACTACAACATCTGCCAAAAAAATGGCCTTCTTTACATTCTAACCAACAGGATATGAGAAGTGCTTTCTCATACTTTCACCACCTCTAAGAATTATTATCTTTGTGTGTGAGTGAGTGATTGTGTATGTGTTAATATGTGTGTGCACATGTGTGCATAAAACACAAATCCCAGAGGGTTCTGCTCTACCCTATTTGCAGGAGTCTTGTTTTGATTTTAGATTCTGTGAGCTCCCATTCCTCTTGAGATACACTAGTGTTGAGTTGTCTAATATATGTAAAATATAACAGTAGATGACAATTTTAGACTTGACTTGAACAGACCATCTTTACAATTAGAAAACCTTTCACAGTCTCAGAAGAACTATGGGCAATGAGGCTAATTATGTGTGTGTATTTTCTAAATTATGGATGAATATATTTATGAGACTGCCTGTATACCATCAAGGATCTTTTCATAACTCCTCGATTTTTTTCCATACAGCAATGGGATTTAAAAATACCAAAAGCTGGTCTCTATGGAAAAGAACACATGCCTGCTCATTCTAATGCAGAATATTTTTGTGTTCAAATAATTTCAAAGATCATTTATAAGCTTGGTGTGGTGGCACACACCTTTAAGCCCAGCGTGTGGGAGGCAAAAGCAGATGGATTTCTGTCCATATTTGTATCTATTCAATAGCCTGGTCTACATAGCAAGTACCAGACCAGCCAAAGCTACAAAGTGAGACCCTGTGTAAAACAAACAAACAAACAAACAAACAAGCAAACAAAAACAAAATAAATTTAGTTTATGCTTTGCTTTTGAAAAATCCATAATCTCCAGTTCTTTTTAGGATGAGAAAGAATACAAATTAGCAAAGAGCACAGAGAAGGACAAAGAAGCTGTACTAATGCAGGGACCTGCAGAAGTGGTTGCTTTCCACAGGGGCTTGTCCATCTGATGCTCCATGAATAGCCAGCACAGGTTCCTTCTCTGTTTACTGAGACTTGTTCTATTTCTTCCAGGCTTTGCAGGGCAAACTGCAGGTCTGCAGCTGGCACAGCAGCAGGGATGCCTGCATCACAGAAAGGAACGAAAATTCACAAACTGAGCACTCTTCATGGTACTGTGTGTGTAAAGTATCATTCTTCAATCACATTCTTGTCAAAAAGAAGTTTAGAGCATTTATCCCAACAGATTATGTATTAACAAGAAACAAAATTATATGAGTAATAAACCTAAATGTTTCTTGGTTTTGATATTTTTATTTGAATGACATTTTGCTTTATGAATAATTGGTAAGTCATGAAAGTAATGTAAACTTTTAGAAATTAAAAGTTATATTTGATAAGGCAATGAAGAAAACAATCAAGTGTCGTTTATTCTAGATAATCTTGTTTCTTGTTTGAATTTTAAATATATAAATCAAGAAAATGTCAGTAAAAATAAGTGTACCAAAAATATATCACTATTGTTTAAATTAGCACTCACTGTCTATATGATAAAGATTGGGAAGAATAGACATAAGTTAATTTTTTCTTGTACTAGTGATAATATTTTGAATATTAATTATCTCAATATATGATACTTATTTCAGCCCAACTCTTCAGTGGACACGTGGTAATAAGGATTATTTTGTATAGGACAGCAGATATTTAGATGGATTAGTTAAAATTGTATTTTAAAATACTATTCCAATTCAATTATGTATTATTTTAATATTATAACATTTCTGGATAGCACAGTCATGATTTTTCAATGCATGCATCATAAAGGCCTTAATTTCCATATTTTCACAATTTCAACTTTATACAAGGCCACAGTTTCAACCACTTTCAGAAAAAGGATTTTTAAGGAGTTTGCTATGTTTTTACTGACATTTTGTGATTTACTTTTAAATAAAAATGGCTATAACTGATAACACTGGCTTCAGATGGTTGAATTCTTTACTAAACTAGGAACAAGCAATTCTGAGACAAAAATGCTATAACTGACTTCAATATGGCTCATGTCATTTATTTAGGTGTTTGAACATAAGATAACTGTACACAGTAAATAGCAGTAGCAATACTATTGAACATTTAGCAAACAATGCATACATGTATACTTGAAAAACTTTGGTATGTCTCTAGGAATTCTGAGCATTTCACATATACCTTCCAGGATATGTCCATAAGCTTGAACATCAAAGCTGCCGCTTATAGGTGGAGAAGCTTCTTGAATTTTTTGAATACGAATCTTTGACTCCCCTGGCCAATTATTTCCTCTGTAAACCAACTCATTCTTTGTCTCATTTGTGATTATCTAATTTCCAAAATAAATATTGATAGAATGATTAAACTGAACAATGGCTAACACAGTTTCTATTTCATCATGTAGGATCCTGTGACACTACATAAATGAGCCTCATATATTCAGGATTCTTCAGGACATTAAGGAGAGCTCCATAAATCAACACAGGCCATGCCTATACAGCTCAGTAATGAGGCCAAAGTCAACCCAGTCATCTGTGCAGCCATCAGCTGGAATCACAGTAATAGCTCATTAATTCAGAGCATACCCTCCATCACTCAAGAAACAAATATTTATCAAGTAAGCACTCTATTCAAAGTACAAAGCACACCTCTGTGTGGAGGCAAAAACATGATGTAATCATCACTATCAAACAACTAAAACACCTTTTAGAGAATAACTATAAATATGTAACCAACAATACAAGGAGTTACAAGGTCAGTAGAGTGACTGCCAAGATTCATTAAACAATTTTAAAGCATCAAACACTAACCAACAGACAAAAATAATAACTGTTATATTCATAGGTTCTAAGTATAATAAGGATCATGGTAGTCTCCAATTTCTGGATGTTGAGGTTTTCTGTCAGTCTTGCAGAGTTAAAATTCATAAAAAATAAATAGGATGCATGATAGGAAGTGTGTGTATATGTGTGTGTATATGTGCCAACTTTATTCAGGTCAAAGGTTAGAAAAAATACAAATCTCTACCAATAGAAAGGACAAAATTTGCTCTTTTTCTACTATAATATGCAGGAATTCAAAAGTATGAACTATCACTAAAGGTAATAAAATGAATCTTGCAATATTAATAAGGAAAACTTGATTAAAATTATGTGAACATTTATGATTCTATTGGAATGCAGTTCAAAAATATGAAAAGCAGCTTATTGATTATAGACAGCAAAATAGTAATCATAGAGAAAAATCCTACGAGCTATGTCTTTTCTTCTCCTTGATCTAAAGTTACTTCTTAAAAACTCAATGAGTTCATCAAGATTCAGGGGTACAGGATAAACAAGAACAAGGAAAACTCAACCATGTTTCTAAGTAAAAACAATGAACACGTGGAAACCATAATTTAAAGTACAAAATCATGTATACATTCACTTATATGTGGATATTAGCTGTTAAGAAATCAATCTCAAATCTACAAACTCAGAGAGGACCGATGAAGTAGAGGATTGGGGTGGAGGGGAGAGTGCGGGTATGAATCACCCTGCTCCAGTTCTCCTCTTCTCTAGTCCACTTGCAAAATCTATTTCCTCTCTTCCCAGGGTGATTGTCAAATGCTTTTTCTGCATCTAAGGAGATGATCATGTGATTTTTTTCTTTGAGCTTTTTTATACAGTGGATTACATTAATGGATTTTCATATATTAAACAAACCTTGCATCCCTGGGATGAAGCCTACTTGATGTGGTGAATGATGGTTTTGATGTGTTCTTGGATTCAGTTTGCAAGAATTATATTGAGTATTTTTTTATTGATATTCATAAGCAAGATTGGTCTGAAGGTCTCTTTTTTGGTTGGATCCTTGTGTGGTTTAGGTATCAGAGTAATTGTGGCTTCATAGAACAAATTAGGACCTGGGAGAGAAAGTAGATGCTGATGTGTGTGTGAGAAGGAAACCTGATCTGATATTGGGTGAGGGAAAAGGACTGAAGCCCTGAGGGCCAGCAGAAAGAATGTAAACAGGCAACCTCAGGAAATGGGAGGTTGAGGGGATGCCCAACAGTAGGGAGAGGTAACTTACAGAGCCCACCTCCAGCAGGAAGACAAGACATCAAGTAAGGGAAGGGGTTGCCTTGCCACAGTCACACCTCTGACCCATAATTGTTCCTGTCTGAAAGAATTACAGGGATGGAAATGGAGAGGAGCCTGAGGAAAAGAAGATCCAGTGACAGACCAAAATTGGGATCCAGCTCAAGTGGAGGTTCCAAGGCCTGGCACTATTAGTGAGGCTATGGAGCGCTCACCAAAAAGGATCTATCATGACCACCCTCCAAAATTCCCAACAAGCAGCTGAAACAGTCAGGTGCAGATATTTGCACCTGACCAATGGACATAAGCTTCTGATTCCTGTTGTTGAATTAGAAAAGGCTGAAAGAAGCTGAGAA
The DNA here is from genome assembly GCF_978045245.1 of Mus caroli. Taxonomy (NCBI): domain Eukaryota; kingdom Metazoa; phylum Chordata; class Mammalia; order Rodentia; family Muridae; genus Mus; species Mus caroli. The sequence continues at coordinate 59,945,221 of NW_028227271.1, forward strand.
GGGTGATCCTGTAGGAAGACTAGCAGTCTTAATTAATCTGGACCCCCAAGATCTCTGAAATACTAGACTGCCAAACAGACAGCATATACCAGCTGATATGAGGCCCCCAACACACATACAGTAGAGGACTTCTGGATCTGTGTTCACTCAGAGATGAGGCACCTAACCCTCAAGAGACTGGAGGCCCAAGGGAGTTTAAAGGTCAGGTGGGGTGGGGGGTGGAGGCATCCACATGGGATGGGGAGGAGATGTGGAATGTTGAGCAGTTGGAAGGTGGATGGTGTGGGCAGGGAATGGAATATGGAGTGCAAAAAATGAATTAAAAATAAAATTAAATTAAGAAAAAAAGATAAGGTAGCCATATCAGCCCTAAGCAAATAGAAACAGTTATCATAAGTTTCCCAAGCAAAAAAAGCCCAGGACCAGATGGTTTTTCTGTAGAATTCTACAAGATTTTCAGAAAGAGTTAATACCAATAGTCGTCACACTGTCCTCACAGAATAGTAACAGAAGGAACACTGCCAAACTCATTCTATGAAGCCACAGTCACCAGGGTACCTAATCCACACAAAGATTCAACAAAGAAAGAAAACTTCAGAACAATTTATTTTATTAACATTGATAATAAAATACTTGCAAACTGAATTCAAGAAAACATCAAAAACATCATCTACCATCATCAAGTAGGACTTCATCCCAGGAATGCAGGAATGGTTCAATATATGAAAGTCTATCAACATAATTCACCATCTAAACAAACTGAAAGAAAAAAATCACATGATAATCTCACTGGATGCTGATAAAGCCTTTGACAAAATCCACTACCCATTCATGTCAAAATGTTAGCGAGATCAGGGATTCAAGGTATATATCTACACAAATCAAAGCAGTACCTGGCGAGCCAATAGCCAACATCAAGATAAATACAAAGAAACTTAAATTAATTCCACTAAATCAGGGGTAAGACAAAGCTGCCCACTCTCTCCCTATCTCTTCAAGTTCTAGCCAGAGCAATAAGACAACTAAAGGAGGTCAAGGGAATACAAATTGAAAAAAATAAGTCAGAGTATCACTATTTCCCGATATGATAGTATACATAAGTGGTCACAAATATTCTACCGGAGATACAGCTGAGAAACACCATCAGCAAAGTGGCTGCATATAAAATTAATTCAAAGAAACCAGTAGCTCCCCTCTATATAACCAATAAACATGTTGAGAAGGAAATTATGGCAACAGTACCATTCACAATAGCCATAAATAATATAAAATATAAAATAACTCCAACAAAGTAAGTAAAAGATCTGTATGACAAGAATTTCAAGTTTCTGAAGAAAGAAATTGAAGAAGATATCAGATGGAATGACTTACCATGCACATGGATAAGTAGGATTAACATAGTGAAAATGGCCATCTTACCAAAAGCAATCTTCAGATTCAATGCAATTTCCCATCAAAATTCTAACACAAGTTTGATAGATCTTGATAGAACAATTCTCTACTTCATATGGAAAAAAAAAACAGAATAGCCAAAATAATCTCGAACAATAAAATATATTTGAAAGGAATTACCATCCCTGACCTCAAGCTGTACTACAGAGTAATAATATTAAAAACTGCATGGTATTGGTACAGAATCAGACATACTGATCAATGGACTCGAATCAAAGACCCAGAAATAAATCCAGACACCTATGGACATTTGTTTTTTGAGAAAGAAATCAAAACCATATAGTTGAAAGAAGAAAGTATCTTCAACAAATGGTGCTTGTCTAACTGGATGTCTACATGTAGAAGAATGCAAATAGATGCATATTTCTCACCCTACACAAAACTCATGTTCAAGTGGATCAATAACTTGAACATATAACCAGATACACTAAATCTCATAGAAATGAAAGTGGGAAATAGCCTTGATCTCACTGATACAGAAGACAATTTCCTGAATATAACACCAATGGCTCAGAGTCTAAGACCAACAATAGATAAATGGGACCTCATGAAACCAAAAAGCTTCCATAAGGCAAAGGACACTGTCAATAGGAGAAAATGGCAGCCTACAGATTGGGAAAGCATCTTCACCAACCCTACATCTTACAAAGGGCTAATATTCAAAATTTACAAAGAATTCAAGAAGTTAGACCAAAGAACCCAAAATAACCTTATAAAAACTGAGATACAGAGCTAAACAGAATTTCAACAGAGAAATCTCAAATAACCAAGAAACACTAAAAGAAATGTTCATAGTCCTTAGTCGTTAGGTAAATGCAAATCACAATAACTCTGAGATTCTATCTTACACTGGTCAGAATGGCTAAGATCAAAAACTCAAGTGATCGCATTTGCTGGTGAGAATGTGGTGCAAGAGGAACACTTCTCCATTGCTGGTGGGAATGCAAACTTGTACAATCACTTTGGAAATCAATTTGGTGATTTCTCAGAAAACTGGGAATAATTCTACCTCAAGATCTAGCTATACCACTCCTGGGCATACACCCAAAATATGCTCTACCATTCCACAGAGATGCTTGCTCAACTATGTTCATAGTAGCTTTATTCATTATAACCAGAAACTGGGAACAAGCTAGATGTCCCTCAACTGAAGAATGGATAAAGAAACTATGGTAAATCTACACAAAGGAATACCATTCAGCTATTAAAAACAAAGACATCATGAAATTTTCAAGCAAATGTATGGAGCTTGAGAATATCATCCTGAGTGTGTAACCCAGTCCCAGAAAGACATGCAGGGTATGTACTCACTTATAAGTGGATATTAGCCATAAAGTACAAAATAACCATGGTATAGTCCACAGAACTAGAGAAGCTAAACAAGAAGTAAGGAACAAGTCAGGATGATTGAATATCACTTAGAAGGGGGAATAGGAGGCAGATGGAACAAGGAGCTGCTCTTATTTTTTATATCCACATGCTAGTCAATTCCCAAGCTTTAATCTCTTAGCTAATATTCCTTTGACAATCTGAAAGCCATAGTCCACAAACCCTAGTCCTTGCCTTGGCATGGGTTCATAGGAGGAGATGGAGTCATGGGAGGCAGACAGAGAGAACTGGGTAGGATAGAGGTTGGAGAGGGGAATTGGGCTGGGGTTCATGATCAGCTAGCTATATGGAGGGACAGGAGAGATGGCTATATAGCCATGCTAATGAATGGACAACTGCAATTGACTGGGACATCCTCTTCTGGCCACTGTTGACACTGCACACAGGTAGTGACACATATATGCAGGCAAAACTCCCATATACATAACTACATTAACCTAAAATATACTACAAAATGAATATTTAATGGAGAGCCAATGAATGTTTATGCATATAAGGAAAATTCTACTTAAATCTGACACCACTCCTTTTTATTACATATTAATTTACTCTCTCTCATTTGCATGTGTGTGTGTGCGCGTGTGTGCCATGTTTCATGCTGTACTTTGGAGGTCATAAAACACTTTGCATGACTTGGCTGTCTCTTTCCACTATGTAGGTTTTAGGGATTGAACTCAGGCTATCAAGACTGGCAGCAGCAGCCACCCTTATACACTGAGTCAGATCATAGGACTCAAGCCTTGATGTTTATGGATATTTCTCCCTGGTTTTTCTCCACAGACACATTTTTGAGGAATTTTTAAATTTTTCATCTTCAACCTCAATAAGTCTCTAAATCATGATCATTGCTTCCGCATTATTCAATTGTGTACCAGATAAGTTTTAGTGAAGAAGATATACTACGTGAAATCTGATGGTCATGAAGTTAAAAGTAGTACCCATAAAGATCTAGGCTTACCTGTCCAAATCTCACAGCTATCATAGGTATATTATGACTGCAGTTATATGAAGTTATGGTAACTGAATACTGAATTGTCATAGCTGATCCATTTAATTTGGTCCGATTAACCTGAAAATGCTTTAAAAATATTCCCTTGTTTGCTAGTGCTGGAGGTCTCCTCTTTGGCATTTCTGGAAAAAGTTGGAAATAAGATTACAGTGTTTTTGCTCTGTTATTGTCATAATTTCTTGTGTATGAATCTATGAATCAAACTTAGTAAATGGATAAACGATGCTAAGACATAGAAATAAAATTTTCACTTGTAATATTAGCACTTAAGTCTACATAAAATGACTCAACATACCATCCAAGACAGAGACTGTAGGTGTCTGTCCAATGTACACTGCATCCACATAAATGGACTGGAATTCTGACGATTTTTGTAAGGTAATCCTTTGTAGAGAAAAACTTGTCCCAGCATATTTGGTTTGTAAGAAATCTAGAAGATCTATGCAAGTGTAAATCCACCTGAAATTCATTGAATAATTTTGTGTTTATATTTGTCACACACACACACACACACACACACAGACAGAGTCTAAATGGTGTTACAATTTAACGAACAGTAGGCTAAAGAGATAGCTCTATTTGGAAAATGCATGTTGCACAAGCAAAGGTATCTGAGTTCAGGTCCCCAAAATCCTTTTAAAACACTGGTGCCTCACTCTTTAATGATAGTACTAGAGAGCAGAAACAGGCGGAGCTCTGGAGTTGACTGACTTTAAAGTCTAGTCCACCTGGTGAACTTAAAGGTTTACTTTAAGACTCCATCTCAAAAATAACATAGAAAGTGACTAAAGAAAGTGCCCAATGTTAACATTTGTTGTTTACATACATACACACACTTCCACATGCTCCCATGGGCACATGTACACAAATATATGAACAAATGCTACCCCCTAAATTTTATAAAATAAATGATTTCACTCTCAGTAAAAGATTAGTGTTGTATTCATACACAATTTTTTTTGTAGCCTTGGTATTATCTATAGAGATGTAAAATAACCTTCTATCATATGTAGGAAGTTAAGTAAAACAACTGGTATAGAGCACATTAATGAAAAGAAGTTAGAGTAAAATTAGCTACTATGTTAAATATGTGAAAAATAGAAAAGAAATTCTGGTTCTAATTTTAGTGGAAATGCTTTGAGTTTTTCCTTTTGATACATAATGTTGCCTATAGGCTTACTGTATGTATCCTTTATTAAGTTGTGACATATTCCTTGTATTACTAATCTCTTTGGGAGTTTTATCATGAAGAGATTTTGGATTTTGTCAAGAGTCTTTTCTGCATCTATTGTAAGTGTCTTGTGATTTCTGTTCTTTAGTCTATTCATGTGGTGAATTATGTTTACTGATTTGTTTATGTTGAGTTGTTCTTGTATCTCTGAAATGAAGCCAAGTAGATCACGATGAGCAAAAGAGAAGAGACCATCATTATAATACACACACACACACACACACACACACACACACACACACATATATATATATATATATATATATATATATATACAAACAAGTATATATATAGTATATACTTGTTATAGTATATATAGTATATAGTATATATATACTTGTTTGAACCCATAATGTATCTTACTTATTTCCAGAAGCAAAGTTATATTCAAGTTGTACATCAGCACTTCTAATGATCTTGCCACTGTCTTGGTACTTGAACTTGAGACCAATGAAGTTGGCCAGAGATCCTTTGTATGCTAAACACAACTACATAAAAATAAGAAAGTAGTCAATAACAATATTTTACAATTATTTTGTATTATAACAATTCAAATCAATACAATGCAAAGCAGTATATATTTATTGAACCTTTTTATGTAGAATATACAAAAACATTTTAAAAAATCACTATATTTTGACTAATTAGCTGTCAAAGAATTGGGAGCTTCCTCTTATGGAAGACAAGACTTAACAGTATCTTTGTGTATTTTGATGCTATTTCCTTTTTAAAATAGAAGATATTTTACACCCTATGAGAATGAGTTATCTATAAATTCCAATTAAAATTTATGAGTTAAATATCTTATAAAATTATAAGATAAAGCATAAAACGTGATGATATATTTTCTTCCTGCTATTGCTCCCTCCCTCCCTTCTCCTCTCCTTCTTTTTTCTTCTGAGAATCACCAGAAGAAAGATCACAGAAGCCAGTATATGAATCATTACTCCTGTCCAACATGACATGACTCAAAATGGCAAGCACTTTTCTTAGTCTTAAATTTTCATGAAATTATATTAGCTGGGTATTTCCCAGATTCAATTAGCATATAGTTTTCACAAGCTCACCTGATTATAAGGAAATAATAAAATGTCTCCATATGGTGATTTGTTTGGCTTAACATCTGTCGAGTCAAAAAGTACAGCTGGGTTTTTCAGGGAGTAACGGCCACAGTATGCATCTGTTTCGGCCGTCTTCTGCCCTCTATTAATATGTTCCTATAAAAACAACATTTCAAATAAAAGTATGACTTTTTGTCTTGCTTTTCTTACAACATCTGTAACTAAGTTATTCAAGGCCTTACCCTAATACCCTTCTTTCTTCAGTACTGTAATTTAAAAAGATCTTTCCCACCTATGAAATTCTTCATATATTCATTCTGATCCCTATTTGTACAATTCATTGTGCCTCTATATGACTATTTTCCAAATCCTATCATCTTTCTTATACTATAAGCTAATTAAAGTTATTTATTCATTTTCCATGAGTGTTTGTTTAGTAATTACCCTGTAACAGTATTTTGTTTGTTTTGTTTTTATTGTGTTTTTTATAATTCAAGTGATGAAGAACACTATTCTTCTATGAAGGGAGTAATACTAGGGACAAAATAGCTAGGGATTCTGTTACTCATGAGAAGCACTAACTCATATAAAAGCAATCGCACCAGAAGAAGTAAATGAGTTGCCTTTAAAGATAAACAGCAATTGTTCAAATCAGAGAAAGGATCAACAGACTTCAGAGGATAAACATCTGTGTGATCCATCAAAGACAGAAGGACCCTGGTGTTGGAAAATGTATATAGCAGAAGTTAAGCAGAGAACAGAAATGAATGCTAGGATGGTGATGGGAAATACAGTAGTGAGGAATGGAACATAATCCTTACATTCATTAGGATTATATTCATATATATATATACATATTATATTCATATTATATACATAATATATACATATTATATTCATATATATACACATATTATATTCATATATATATATACACACACACACATTAAGTTGTGAAGGCTGCCATTAAGCTTTAAAAATTCTATTTTATCGCTAATAAGTCTATTAATGTAAAGTATCATGAAATGTATATATTAATGACTCATAGTTATTTCTAGATTATTGATTTCATTTAATTACCTAGACCCTATATTTTATCTTTGAGTATGTGTGTGTATGTGTATGAATGATTTGTGCACATTCATGTTTATATGTGAGGTGTACATGTGTCATGGCACATTATTAGAGTTCAGTCCACATCTTCCACCTTCTTTGAGACAGAACCTCTTTGCTGTTGCATATACATGCTAGCTGGTGTTAGTTTCTGGAGATTTTCATCTCACTATACAAGCACTGAGACTAAGGAAATTCAACTGCCATGTTGTGCTTTACATGAGTTTTGGGAATACGAACTCAAGTTCTCACATGTTTACAAGTGTTCTATTCACTGGTTCCTCTCCCCAAACTACATTTGATATTCTTGAAGTGTCACTTAGAAAAATGTACATCTAGCTTCCTCAAGTATTCAGATGAAAAAAATAGAATGTTATCTTTAAAAATATTTTTATTTATATACTAAACAATTTTTTTTATCTTGTCAAGAAACAAACAAGAATTAGGGAGGCACTGTAATAGTTGACTAAATGATTTCAAAAGAGTAAGAAAAGGAAATTTTTGTAAACCATTCTATAATTTATTCCAATACAAACTATATGGTCTGAAGCCAGTGAGGAAGGGAACATATTCTTCAGTCATGTGGAAAAAAGCACATAAACATAACCTAAAGTTCTTATCTTTGTCCATTGTGTCCACTGTCTACAATGGAAGCATTGCTTTCTTCTAAGCTTTAGGGAAGATGCAAACTGGAACCTTGCAGCTTGACTCAGCAAAGTACTGACAACTATTGCTAATTCAAGAAAAAAAATCAGAAAATCTTAAACACTCATGGGAAATTTTATTCAGTCCCTTTCAAGGTTCACTAAATACTACCTACCAGTTCAAAATCAGTTTCGTAGTCTCTGAAGTATTTCACTAGAAATCCTTCTTCCAAATGTGCTATTTCCGGTGGACACTTGGCACTCACCATCTCTTCCACAGCTACCTGAAACTAAATAACGAGTATGTGCTTTAGTAGATCCTTTCTAGTGAACTTAGGGCATTAGTAACTCTACTATGAATTTGGCTAATTGGTTTTCTATCAGAATATTTTCATGAGATAATTCCCATGTGAGCCATAATTAGGATACTTTTATCTATAACTTTGTAAGAATTTTTCAAGCTAATATGTGAGTTCTTGAAGTGTCCTTTGACACTTACCAAGAGGTTTTTTTTTAAGGGTAATTATGTCCAATTGGATATTATTACATTACTTTTATGTACTGCAGGCATTTTATTAGCTAGTGTTTAAAGAACAGCAAAAAGAAAGAAATAAAAATTACCTAATTAAATATATTCCAAATAAATGGTCCCTAATTAATTCAAAATTTCCTAGGAAAAACTATATCCTCAAATGCTTTTCAAGAGAACATAACAAACTCTGTGTGCCTAAACTTCCAATTATCTAAAATACTAAATATTTTGTATTAAATGGGAATTATTAAGCACTCATAAGTCTTATAACCTTCACATCTATTTGTCTAACAAAGCACAAAAATTATTGTTGCTTAGGAATTAAAGGCTTAAGGCAATTCATAATATTTAATCCCCGAGCAAATGCTAATTGAAACTCACTGCACAGACTATTTACAAAACTGGGCAATGCACAAGCATGCTATCTTTAAACACATCCCCCACTCCACCCCTACGTGGCATGGGTTATTTTTTCACATGGGCTAAAAAATTCTTTTTAATTTTTATTTTCTCAGTCATTGTCATATTTCCTCCCTTCTTTTCTTACAGTGTATTAGCCAAGGCAGTAGCAGAATGTATTACATCACCTTTAAGTATTATTTACATAAAATAGATATTAAATGGGTTTGTTTTCAATAAAAATAATGAAGTATTTAAGTTTCATAATAAAGTCTTTGATGTCATTCATCTCTAAAGGTCTCTCCTACTTGCACATAATAAAATTTTGGATTTAGGGTGAAGGAGAATACTGGTGTGAGTAGGGCCATAAGTGCTCCCCACATAATCATAGAATGGTGAAGATAGATTTGAGATCCTTTGTCCAGAAAAATGAGTGGTCACACTATATTGTCTCTGAGCTCACAAGAGACAGAATCATTTATGATATACATTTTGTTAAATTAACCAATGTTAAGTGATTTTTACAGATATCTTGAAACAATTTCCTTTCAGATCTGTCTATAAATGGTCAGTGGGAGCTGTGAAAGGATCCAGAAGAGATACGTAGTAGAATGTTCATGGAGCATACCTCAGCTTCCGTTGACTCTGGGGTAAGAGGCTTAGAAGCAATCCCATCCCAGTTTAATGTAAACGTCTCCAAATTGGGTTTTCCTTTGCTTTGTTCTGTGATACTCAGCGTGACATTACTTCCTTCAAATACTTCATAACCAAGCAGATCAAAGTCTCCTGTATGAGGTACCAAATAGAAATTTAAAATGATAATGAGCACAACACACATACATCAAAAAGAGACATTCAACTGTAACCAAATTGGTTGTATTTGGAGTTGCCTTAACATAAAAGAAGGAGGAATTGGGAAAGATAAAGAGTATTTCAGTAAGAGCAGACTTATTCACAGAAGAAACAGCCAAAATAACATTTGATTCATTTAAATGCTACTTATGGATTAAGGGGAAACATTATAAGAAGAGCAGATTACAATAGTATCGGGCAGTATAGAGCACCAGGTTATTCAAAACATTAACTTAGTCTTTTTAGATGTAAATGTTTATGGCAGAACATTTAGTAAACACTATTTACTAAACATCTATTTAGTGCAGAAAACTGATAGTTTGTTGGCTGTCAGTAGAGTATAAAGTTAATTCCCAATAATCGCTTACATTCAAGAGCTTGTGTATAAGGTGCCACTTTGCAACCAAGTAAGGCCTTCAATTCCACTGTCCTTCTCTATTGAGTACAGTATTGTATATACACCCTGCTAGATTTTATTATGTATGTGTTAAGTTTTCCTAAAGCTTCAAAGTTTCTCTGTGATCTATAATACAAGAGAAACACAGCTTACCTCTAGTTGATACAAAGGTTATTGTGTAGATATAGCTCTGGAGATCCCTCTTGCTGGTCACTTGAACTGAATCTGGTTTTATAGACCAAAGGTCATTTAAAGCTGATTTCAGCATGAAGTCAGAAGCATCAGCGGGTAGCCAGACTTTGGATGAATTTTAAAAAGAAAACAGAAAAATTGAAGTGTTTCTAAACTATTGCAGCCCAAAATAATATCTTTCATTTAAATTTATTCTTGGTCACATTAAAGTTAAGAAGCAGAAGAGTGATCCAGGATAATAATATTGACTGTTGAATTGGTTAGTATTGTCTTTGATAAAAGACATAAAAATAACTATTGCATGTACTAATTGATATTTCTGATTTAAGGCAACAAAACATGGTTGTCTAGAATTATAAGTTGTTTAAAATTTATTAATATAAAATATATTATTGACTGACAAATTAGTATTTTGTAGATGTATTACTAAAAAAATTGAAAGATGTGTTTATTCTGTATTATGATAAATTTAATTCCTAGTTTCTGGACTTATACATGGGAGTCAAATGCATATAAATATGCATATGCTTTTAGGTGTAAAAGTATTATTATGCTTATAAATAAATGCAATGGGAAATGCCTGACATTTGTTTGCTATCTTTTAATCTCAGTAGAACCCTTTCTTTATAATATCTTTCTTCTCTTTTGTCTAGCATGCTACTGAAGAAGCTATAGCTTCTAAGTTATCATTATGCTAGAATGAGTACTTTATACATATGTTTGTACATAAAGGCAAATATTTCTCTTGTTAGTTAGTATAGCTACCAGTCTTTTCCATGTTGTAGATGAATCTGTATTGGGAAAGTGAACATGAGTCAGCTCCCACACACAGGCTGGTTACTGTGACCTGCTGGACTTCATTAGTCACATCAGCTGTCTCCCAGTTTTCCAATGTTATAACCTATTTTTCCAAATAAAGAAAGCAAATTAATATACAGACATAAACAAACTTTAAATAATTGTAACTTGGCTATTCAGTGCCTCTCACCTGCTCTACTCGACTGTAAATGATATTTAACAACATGTTTAAATGAGTCTTATAAAATAAAAGCCTTATAGTTCTAATGCAGATATTTCAAAAAGAAACATAATTACTACAAAATTCAATTCGTAGCACATGGAATGTAATAACTTAATGGAGCCTGTCTTCATACAGTTACTTCTTTAAAGGATAGGGAGCAAACCCAGAGCCTCACAAATGTTAGCCAAATATTCTAGTGACAATCCTGAGTATTGGACACTGATTTTCAGGAAAGTGAATCTATTATCACAGCAAACCTGTACTTCGGGGACAACTGTTGACTGAGATTTGATGACTTGTTCTTCATTTAGTGCATCTCCTGTCTGCTGTTCAGTAAAGACATTTTTATACTGGTACAGTCCAACATCAACAAAAGCACTTAATGTATACTCTTGCAGCAAGATTTCAATGTAATACCTAGGAAATAGAGTAAGACTATATATATTTTCCTCAAAACATGTCATAAAATATTTTTTCCAAAAAGATGAATGCCAAGATATCAATAAAAGTTATTAAATTATAAATTAATAGAGACAGTACTAGCCCCTATCCTTAAGAAGCTGAAGCAAAAACAATGGCAGACTGTGACAATCACTCCCTGGAACACAACACTGAGGGCAGGAATAGTTTAAATGAAGAAGCTTAGAGCTTCAGGGAGAACAGCAACTAGGCTACATTTATCTCATGACCTCTAGATCAGTGGATGTACGGCCTGAGGTAGAAAGTTCTCAATACAGTTTACATCTTATGCGTTCTTCAAATGGTCAAATGATAAAGACCTAGTGGAGAGCCTACGGCACTATTAGGGTTATGAAGCCTTTAGCCAGAGGAGCTATGTAGAAGAAAGTCTTTGAGGACATATCCTAGTGAAAGATATGCTGAGCCTCTCTTCCTCTATCCCCATCTCTATCTTTTCTTTTTCTTCCTGGGTACAGTGAGGTGAATAGACTTTCTCCACTCATTACACACTTTCTGCCATGGTGTACTGGGCCAGCAGTAAGATCTAGGGACCATGAATTATCTACAAAGTGAGTTCCAGGACATTCAGGGCTATACAGAGAAACCCTGTCTCAAAAAACCCAATAATAATAATAATAATAATAATAATAATAATAATAATAATAATAAAGCAAAAAATTAAAACATCTGAAACTGTAGTGGGTTTAGCCTAATGTTGTTTATATTATGTTAATTTTGGTTCCCAAAAATGTCTGTGCAAGAATCTGTACATCTACACATAAGATACTGGGGAGCCCTGCTTCCAGTTGGTTCTAATTGATAAAGTAATGTTGTCGACAGCCAATGTCTGGACAGGGCAGAGGCGAGACATTCAGGATTCCCAGGCTAGGGACAAAGAGGAAGGAAGAAGAAAGAGATCTGCCATGTCAGTAGAAGGAGAGGAAAGATGTCATGCGGGAGAAGGTACAGGACAGAGAACATAGTCACCATGTAAAAGCTGGAGAATAGAGGTCCGTCCCAAGAGGGCTGCCCGACTGGGTCCGGAACAACACAGATGAAATACAGATTTTAGTAAATAATAACTTGGAAACATCAGAGGGAGGCAGATTAACATTGTGAAAGTTAGGAAGTCACCCAGATCTTAAGCTGTTTAAGACTTATCAAAATATAAAAGCAATGTGTGTGTGTGTGTGTGTGTGTGTGTGTGTCTTTTATTCAGGAACTCAAAACATTGGGGTGCATAGAGAAAAATGCACCACAGCTGGGATCTATTTGAGCGTTTAATTGGGTATTGCTACAGTTGGCACCCAACATGTGAAACAATATAATCTTTCTTCTAATTTAAACCTACCTCCTCTGTTTAATGTCAGTATTTTTGAAAATATACAACCGAATGTGTCAAAAACTATGGGAAATAAGCAATTATACATATCTTTCTAGCACAGGGTATGGAAACTAGAGATTGGTGCATGCTTGGCAAACTTGCTGCAGTGAACAATGCACTCAGCTTTTGAGAATGATTAGCTCTGTAAACTAAGCCAATAGACCATTGTGCATACCAATAAAAGCAAATTAAATGCTTTAAAGTATAAGATTGCATTGTAAATGACACACAGTAACTTAAATGCGAGGAAAAAAAAAACCACCCTTACTCTTTTCCTTTCTGAAGATGAATCTCATCTGATCTTTGTGTTGAATTTGAAAAATAAGTGTTGGCATTTCCAGAGTAATACGCAATCCTCTCCTTATTCCAGAAAGAGAGAAGAAAAATTTAGACTAAAACTTTTCAACAATTATCATTTATCATGACTTCAATTTTAGAGATTTTATCAGTAGGAAAACATGAAAATCTGTATTTTTCTTCTAAGATCTGTTACTCATAACAACATGAACTTTAAAAAAAATATGGGGAAGAGAGTGGCAGGATCAGATGTAGTGAAAGAGAACAGAAATTGGCCTCTGGCAGGTAGGGAGCAACTCTAAGAGGCACCGGAGACCTGGGACTTGGAGAGGCCCACTAGAGTATAGGGGTGATTCTAAATGAAACACCTAGTGAGTGGGGGACATGGATCCTGAAGTGGCTACCTCCTGTAGCCAGGCAAGACTCTCAGTAAATATATAAGGACAGCAACCCACCCACAAAACCTTCGACTCAAAATGTGTCTTGCCTACAAGATGTGCCAATAGCATTTTGCATGTTCCCTACCTTGTCTTCTGTGCGCCCAGTTTGGCTGAAATAAATAGCATAGCGGTCATCACCTCTGATATAAAACCTGTAAACATCAGAATCTGGAGGCACCAAAAACCCACTGATGCGTGCAACAAATGTGTCTTGTTCTATAGGCCAAACATAGGAAGCAGAATCTGTCCAAGTGGCACCCATGTACCCTGGGGTATGCTCATTGTATTCAAGTATATCTTCAAGATGTGCTGGCCGGCTATTATTCCAGACCTCAACCTTTAGGCCTCTTCCACCTAAATATAATACAAAAGATGCCATTATTCATCAAGATCATTATGCAATGTCTCTATGGGCCACTTGGTGATAGTTATTGAGATTCTGTATCAATTTGCATTTTTATAGTAGGTATGTAAACAATTACACAGACCCTACATTCATCTGATCCTAGAGCCAGTGTGCTGTTAGAGAATTCTACTCTTTATTATTGATTACTTTTCAGAGTTGGCAATCCACCCACCCATATTAAACATGGAAATGACAGTATGGATGCCATGCATTGTACATTTTAAATATTCCATACCTAATTTCTTTAGGTAAGATGACAACATGTAGTAGTACTATGAAGCTCAATTGTATGACTTATGCTTCATGAAGTAAAGACCCGAAGCTTCAAAACTGAAACCATTTGGTTACAAAAACTTGGCCTGATCATTTTCTCTAGTGAAAGTTATTCTATGACTGACTTGCAAAGTCAGTAGTAAAAGTACTGACATTAGGTTTTAATATTTCTCTCAGTAATTTGTTTTCTTTGTTCTTGCTTCTTAAAACATTGATTCTAAGCCAAGATATCATTTGTCATCAGATAGAATAAAAAAAGGGAATATTCTGTTAGTGTACCTACAACTTGTAGATTTACATGTCACCTGCTTCTTGTATAGGCTCAAGAGGGAATATTCCTGATTCAGTGTAACTACATGTGTTTGATAAACTCTGAATTAATCTTTTTTCAACTAGAAAGGAATTGTCAAAAATCTTTTTTCTTCTATTTTTCCTAAAAAATGTAACACCGCCAGGCACATGCCTTCCTTTAGTAGCCTTCAGTTTGCATCTGGGAAGTAGTGGCTAATCCTCTTCATTTGAATTTGCTGGGGAAAACAATAACTTGAGCCAGTGAAAGTCAGCCATTTACATGTCCGTGTTCACTGATACACAGCTTTCCCTGAATCATCCATCACTGATGAGAAAGTTATTTTGTAAATTAAGAACCTCTACCCAGTATTCAAATCAGAGAAATCTAGGAGGCTACAAATAATAATTTGTTATACTACAAACACCAACGACATGATAAAGAACAGATTTCCCTGTGTTCAAAAGATTTGTGACTGCTGGTACTGTCAGCCATTTAAAGATGCAAAACACAGGGTAGCCATGCATGGAAATTTTACACAGATATAACAAGAAAGACTGAAAAGAACTTTGAATTGTTTTCCTTTCCTCTAGTTTTATGCCAGATTGTTCTAAACCAGTAAGATTTAATCTCCCACATTTATAGTTTTAAGCATGCAAAAAGTATTTTTAATCTTTTTATAAAAAGTATTATTTCTTATTTTTGAGATTATACTTCAGTTAGAGCATTTCTCCCCTTTTCTTACTCAAAATCCTTCTATACACCCCTTACCACTCTTCTCTAAATCATGCCTCCTTTTCATTAATTGATATTGCATGCATGTATATATACATATATTCCTAAACATGACCTCCACAGTATGCATAAAGTTACTTATTTACATGTTTTCCGGGATGACTGTTTGGTATTGGATAACTATTTGGTGTGCTCTTCCTTGGTGAAGACAAGTTCTCCCAGTCTTAGCATTCCTTAGTTGCCTGTAGCTTTTTGTGTACTGTTGAGGCCTTGTGGACTATTAAAAGTTCCACAATGGCTGTGCCTATATTCACTAAGCGCAGTGGAATTTAAAGAAATGTACCATTTCATTTTTTTTTTCAATAAAGTCCGTTTTACAAAGAGATGTAGATGTTAGAAGCTGGGATTGGTTTTCCTCCACAGTCATAGCTTTGATGCAGCTACTTTAATACACACACTTCTTGGAGCTACAGAGATGGCCCAGTTGGTAAAGTGCCTGCTATAAAAATATCTATGAACCTAAAAAAGCTGGAAAGGTTTGAGGACATTTATTCAAATTCCTAAAAGTTCAGCTGATGTATTTTTTTAATTAGGTATTTTCTTCATTTACATTTCAAATGCTATCCTAAAAGTTCCCCATACCCTCCCCGCCCCCCCTCCCCGACTACCCACTCACTCCCATTTCTTGGCCCTGGAATTCCCCTGTACTGAGGCATATAAAGTTTGCAAGACCAAGGGGCCTCTCTTCCCAATGATGGCCGACTAGGCCATCTTCTGCTACATATGTAGCTAGAGACATGACAGCTAATATTTTTAAACTAAGAATATATGTCAGTAATAATTTTTTTCTGCAGATACAGAAACTGCCATTCTCAGATTTGGCAAATTACCTGGATATGTAGCTTTGAGGATGTGTGGTTTGGGAGGAGTCTTGCAGTATATAGTATTTTCTGTGACATTCAAAATAGCACAGGTTTGACCTATACAAAAGCAAAATATAGAACTTTTACGAACAGTCTTTCAAATGCAAAACACACCAGTCTATCTTAAAAACGCTTTTTAAAGTACTTATTAGATTTATTAATTTTAATTTATGTTTGTTTTGCCTGAGTGTATGTTAGTCTACCACATGCTTGCTTGATGTTTGGACAGGTCAGAAAAGGACATCAGATTCCCTGGAACTGGAGTTATGAATAGCTGTGAACCATCATTTAGGTATTGGAAATTGAATCTGGGTCCACTGCGAGAGCATCGAGTATTCTTTTTTTTTTTTTTTTAAAGATGTATTTATTTATTATATGTAAGTACACTGTAGCTGTCTTCAGACACTCCAGAAGAGGGCGCCAGATCTCATTACGGATGGTTGTGAGCCACCATGTGGTTGCTGGGATTTGAACTCTGGACCTTTGGAAGAGCAGTCGGGTACTCTTACCCACTGAGCCATCTCACCAGCCCCGCATCGAGTATTCTTAATGCCTGAACTTTTTCTCTAGCCCTAAAAATGCTTTTTTAATGAAAAAAAATGTACAATCAGATGGCAAAGCTAGGGCTTCTATGTCCTTCATACATTCTTAGGCAGGCTTGTAATTCACTTGCTTTTACACTTCCACAAAAAGAAAATTACTTCGTTGCACGCCTTTAATCCCAGCACTTGGGAGGCAGAAGCAGGCAAATTTCTGAGTTCTAGGACAGCCTGGTCTACAAAGTGAGTTCCAGGACAGCCAGGGCTATTCAGGGAAACCCTGTCTCGAAAAACAAAAAACAAAAAACTAAACAAACAAAAAAAAAAAAAGAAAGAAAGAAAAGAAAAGAAAGAAATCACAAATCTGAGGTAGAAAATTTCATTATTTCTGAGGAAAATATGGAAAAAAGAGGATAAAACTACATGGCAAGAAATAACAAATCTGAGGTAGAAAATTTCATTATTTCTAAGGAAAATATGGAAAAAAGAAGATAAAACTACATGTAAGTATCAAACATGTCATTTCTGAGTCCAAAGGAAAGACTTCAATTTTGCTTTTTTACTGAGAATTAGTCATGAAAGAGCTTCAGATTGTGTGAAGGTAGAGGATTCCCAGGGTTCTTAAGTGGAAACTTGGTATCTTCATTCAAGTTCTTCAGCAATTTATAAATGGTATTCTAATAGGTAGACGTAGAGCAAAACAGACAAGGTTCCAGGAGGAACACTAGCACTTCCATGTAAATACACTTGTACTGCACTTAGTAGAAGAACCTATATTTTAGACTCCAACATTTGCCTCACATAAGGCCAAACCATGCTGAGTATTTTCAAAAGTTTGAACAAGGAGAATATAGAAATAGAAGTATATCTTTGCTGAAGTTTCATTTGGTGGCCTGGAATATTTAAACTTCAGATACATCAATTTGGCAGAGTCACAGATAAGAACCTTAAAAGGCAACAAATGGCTGGAAAATGGGGCTAGAGCATGGAATTATGTGCCCTGTGCACGGGCAAATAACTGTCCCCTGCCTCTCAAGTAATGTGATGCCACTCTAACTCAGTGGGAAGAGCCTCACCACTACATTGATCTAAGGATCCTTAATAGCTGTGTAGTTCCTTTCCCCAGGAGAGATGTAGACAAATGACAGTGATGTGTTAGCCAAGACTCAAGCTCCATTTGCCTTTAAAAACAGGTAGCACATTAATGATCTTCCCAAGGCCAATAACACCAGTAATTATCGCTAATGCTTAAAGAGTATAGAAAACATGTCAGAGTGTCTCCAAATGACAACTAAAATCTCCCCATCGCTAGCAAAGTCATTGAAAGGTAAAGTGTAGCTCCGAAGAGATGCTTAAGAGAATGTACTGGAGGGGCGTCCTCAGCTGTGGTGAGGAACTGGAGGATGGCAGCCAGGATGCTCTCTGATGCCACACTTGGAGCTCAAATCCCAGTTGAACAAGGTTACAAAGAGAAGACTATTATGCTCCAGAACCAAATAATTAGTGAAAATAGCTTTAAATAGACAGCAACCACGATGAAGAGTCAACTTTGCACCCAAATTGCCAAAGAGCAGTCAGGATTTGTTCGAATAAAGCAGTACAATAAAAAGTATAAAAAAATACCTCCAACTAGCACTCTCACTGGGAGATCAGTCTGATCGAAGAACTGCCCGTGTATTGTCAATATTGTGCCACCTTCAGTGCTGCCTTTTGATGGTGAGACCATCACGACCTCTGAGGAAGAATAGCACATTTTGTAAAATGTTGTAAATATCACACATTAATCCAACTCGTTTCATTTTCCAAAGATTTCCATATATCCTAGCTAGATTTTCTAACACAAGAAAGCGTCAGAGTGCCTCAAATGGATGGCAAATGAATTAATTCAAGCTTTCGCTGATGGGGTCCAGCAAAGAGACAGATAGCTCAGATCTGACCGAATCTTCAGGGGTGGAGAGTGACTGGTACTAAAGAGATACTGACACTCTGAAGATTGAGAAAAAATAGACACAACCCGGGTTGGGCACAAACAGCCTCCCCACCCCACCCCACCCCCCCCCAAAGCACACAGAATTAAAGTTAAGGAACCTCTCTTCCCACAGGATCTTGAAGCACACATATTTGGAGCACAACATATTGGTTTGGTGGGATGTTATTATATAACCTTCGTGGGCCTGGTACTCAGTATGTAGCCATGGCTGACCTTGAGATCACTACAAAGCTCCAGCCTTACATTCTGAGCTCCAGGATCAGAAGCAGGAGATATGTTAGGCATTGGACTAACATCTGATATTTTCTCAAAAGACAAATACATTTAACTATGTATATATGTATATATATATGTATAAATATATATGTGTATATATATAGTATATGCATATGCATGTACATATTACAGAGGTTTAGCTATGTTATTAAAACAGCCCAGTACAAGACATATGATAATTCATTAATAATTGCTTGCATAAGTATTTTTCTTCTTGTATTTACATATAAGCTGTAATATTTAACACAATCAAATCATTTGGATTTACTATTTTCTAAAATTGCCTCAATCTCAGGATAACTTATTATTATTTCACAATTCTACACATTATCATTACATGTGAATTTGCAGTAACTAAGCTTGAAAGACAAGTCAAGACCTTCCACAGCCAATTGATTTGATCACTCACACTCTTTCCTCATATTTTTAATGTCCTTGAAATCTTAGCCTGTCCTGTTACTCCTGACCTCAGAAGAAGGGCAGTCCTTCTGGTAGACTTGATATTTGCTTCTGACACTCTCTTGGGAGTAGTTTAACCTGAGGTTCCTTCAAACTAATTAAATCAAATTAAAGTTTGCTAAGGGATTTTTGTAGACCACACTAAGAGCACAAACCTCTGGATATTGGCATGTGGTTGAAATTCAGAGATTTGCAACCCTCAACCAACAACTAAAGTCGAGGCCAGTGTGTTCCAGTGCTCTCTCTGCTAGGGAGATGAGTTTATGTTTCAACCTTAAACTAAGAATTCCTAGTTCTTTGTTAGTCTTTCAATTGCATGCCCTCCTTGTGGGTCTTGCTCATTTCCTAGAAGTACATAAATTTATTCTTTACCTTACTGTCATTACTATATTTTGCTGGATGAAATGTAGTGTACAACATCTCTCTCACTCAAACATGAGGAAAATGTCACATACCTGGATATGTTTGAAACATTGAAATTTTATTGAGAGATGAAACAAAATATGTCATTTTCTCTGGGAAACTCCTGTTGAAACAAAAAAAGGTAAAAGTCCTTTGTTTTAAAAAATGAGCTTTACTGAAGGTTTTATTATTCAATTTGGTTACTACAGTGATAGAAACTATGGCTCCGCCTGCAAGGTAGCAGGGCAGAACCACTGGAGGAAGAAAATAGAATGAATGTTCCGTGTCCTCTTTTGCTCTTGTGTTATACATGTATATGAGTTTCTGATAACTTAATAAACTGCAGTTTATTTGCATACTCCAAATATCTACCTTTTATTCCTAAAGTCAGCTTTAGAAATCCTTTCCCTTTTTTGCAAAAGTATGAAGAAGGCTGAACACAGCAGCAAGACTTGATGTATATAGGTGGGCTGTTCCCCAAGTCACCCTACACTGTCCCTTTGCCTAGCATCCCCCAGGATGTATGAACATTGAGTTAAGCATGCTCAGTATGTTGTGTCATCTGATCTTCAAATAAGCTAGCTATGTGAGGGGGATGAAGATCAAAGGATTAATTTAATCAAGGATACCAAGCCACTAAGTGGCAGAATCAGAACCACAGCCCAGGCCACTTGAATCCAGAGCCTAGCTCCCAACTAGGGACCACACAGTATTTCTAGATTGTGTGACCAAAACAGCAAAGTTTCATTCACTATATTTAAAACATCTTTCACAAACACAGTGCATATATATAATTAGATACATATATGTATATATGAAGATATGTGCATTATATATTTGATACCCATTTATATTTCCATTACTTAGAACATTAAAAAAGCAAGGAAAGAATTATGAAAAATTAACACTGCTGTCATAATTATTTCAACAAAGCCATGATCATAAATAATTAAGAAATTCGAATAATAACTGAAGAGTCCAACACAATGATCATAATTGCGATAAACTGAAATAGTCTCTAGTATAATACCAGTCTTGTAGCTGAGGTCAACAGTGAACTGTGCTATAAATCTAATCCAGGCTTTACAATATGCACTTTCAACACCAAAGTGTCCAGGAAAATACTTTATGTTAAATTACTTATTTAAGAAGACCATCTTAACTTGTCTATTTTGATGTCATAAGCTTTCCAGTTGATTCCTATGATCTGAAACCATGCCAGCATCAAGAACACTGTGTCTGGCCAGCCGCTGCATTTCAAAAATTAATGCTACTCCTGAAGTGCGGAGGAAAATTGCCTCCTGAAATAAAATTTGAATGTAATTTATTGTGGATAACACTGAGATGATTTCTACTAATTTATTGATAATGACTAGGCATTTCTCAATTAAGACAGCCTCATCTAACCCTTATCAGTTTGGAACAGCTGTTGTTTGAACTTGAGGAAACAGAGCCTCAAAGGTTGGGCATTCTAATAGATACATAATGGTGCCGACATGCTTTTCAATTGTTTCATTTGACATGCAGGGGTGCTCCTGAAACTTGTAACATGAAATTTATAACTTATAAAATGATTTAACATGATTTAATAATGCCGTGTGATTTTAAAACAAAAATGTTTATGTGGCAAATGTCATATTTTAATAATTACTTTAATTTTATAAGACTATCTTATATAGAGACATACTTTTTAAAAATTATAAGGCATTAATGCAGAGAAATCAGCCACATGCATTTTTTCTTTCTCTGGTTATTTTGAGACAGGATTTTGTTTTGTACCTCTGATTGCCTGGTATTCTCTATGTAGCTCAGAGTGTCCCTGCATGTATGGCAAATCTCTTGTCTCAGCCTCTCAAGGCCTGAGATTCCACCCTTGTACCATAACCAGCTTGTCCCTAACTTTAAAAAGAATGAAAATGGCATTATTAATCAGGACCACAAAATTCATAGTTTAATGGAGTATTCCTGTCAATATCATATAAGTTTGAAAACTTTAAAAATAATTTTGAAGCAAGGTCTTATTATGTAGCCCAAATGGGTCTCAAACTTATGGCAATCCTGCTGTCTCAGCTTCAGGCATGTGTTTTCCTGGTCAGACTTTGCTGGGTTTTTTAATGGAGTCTGAGTCTGTGACTCTGGCAGATTGATTTATGTACATTGCACAATCAAATTCAGCCTTGATCACTCAAACCATTTACTTTAGGATAATTGCTTTTCTGAGAGATTTATGATGGATTTGGTAATTAATACTTTTCATAGAGATGCAGAAGCAAGAATTAATTTTATTTCATCTTAGAAAGAATGAGATTGAGAGCCTAAAAAACCTCTACATGGTTCTAGAAATCATTTAAAATTCAGTGTCTGTTGGTTTTAACAAATTTTATTAACTTTTGGTAAAATTCTACTGCCTAGTTTACAAATTATTTCTACAAATGTCTGGCTTTTCACAAAATAGCTATTTAGTCACAGTGAACTCAGGTTATTTGTCTTGAATAATTTCCAAAGATGTATTATAACATATTTATATAACTTCTACCCAATTTGGTTTTGAGTTATACTAATTTTCATGTTCCTCTTCTAACCACATGATCTATAATAATAGATCTAATATATTTGATGTATGACAGCATATCCAGCTTGGCCTTCATTATTCTCATAAAAAAATTGCTTCTATATATTTAAAAGTAGAAATCTCTAAAAACAGTGGGTTTTGGACCTTGACCTAACTACAGGTCCCTGAAGGGAGGGACAAAAATCTGAATCCTTCTTCATCCTGTGACACTGATAGGGATGGCACCCTCTACTTTTATTGGACTACAGCCATTCAGTTCACATTGCCAGTTGCTGAGTCTTCAATCACAAAAAGAAACCATAGGCTTGTCTATTATTGATTCAGTATGGCTTTATTAGTATTGGATACTAAATAATATTACTCATTTAAATATCCATCAACTAGCTCATTTTCTTGTTGAAATACATTATGGCATTTGGGGCAGAACACTTCATTTATGTTTACTACACTAGGATCCTGCTCACAAGAGTCATTAGCACACATGGTTTTCCTGGCTGTCAGGAAATGCTGCCACAATACACATCTTCAACTGTTCCAGAGTGCGGGAGTCCTGCTTGGTGAGAACCTTAGGTCAGAGTTTTAGATAATGATGAGATGTGGTATTGAACCCTCCATCAGTCATTGCAGAGTACAAGAATGATGTGCCCAGGACATAGATTTAAACAGCATGCATTAGCTGGTTCTATTCACGAGATATTTCTGATGAACTATTTAATATTCATTTCATTTGTCTAGTGGGAAACAAGGTGGATGACAGTTTACCTTATAAGTTCTTTGTAAGATGAAACTAGATAACATAGTTAAAGTGCCGTTTTACTGTTATATATCATACAAGCTTGCAACACAATGAGATGTGCACATTCTTAGTTTTGTATGAAAGTCTTTGTACTGAGATATGGGTCTAGGAAATTTGGAAATAAAATTTGCTTTTACTAAAGGATATAACTCCTCTATGTTATTAGTAGTAGTACTAACATACAGACTTGAAAACTACATTATCCTGAGTCTGGATATATTAAAGGAAAGTATCAGATAACATTAATCATGAGGTTTTATTTATTCATTTTTATAAATCTTTTTAAATATTTATTTATTTATTTATTTATTTATTATAATTACACTGTAGCTGTCTTATACACACCAGAAGAGGGCATCAGATCTCATTACAGATGGTTGTGAGCCACCACGTGGTGGCTGGGATTTGAACTCGGGACCTCTGGAAGAGCAGCCGGTACTCTTAACCACTGAGCCATCTCTCCAGCCCCACTTTTATTTATTCTTACATTAATTCAAAACACATTTTTTTCTCAAAAGAATTGCAATTAAAACAGAAGAGGAACATAAAATAATAAGAAGAGACATAAAATAATGGTTTTTCATATCACAGCTAAAATGTCCTTTTCATCATTTCATAAGCTCACTTCCCATATAGAAAGGGTTTTTCTCGCTTGTTCATTTTGTGTGTTTGTTTTTGTGAGGCACAAGTTATAGGTTCACAGGAGTTATGGACTCTTTGAATTTAATTTTGGTGAGTAAAATGATTAATCCTTTAATCTCTTCATTAATAGAACAAAATAAATATATACTTTATTTATCCATTTGAATAAATTATGAAAATCATTATTTACAAAATGGCCTACCTTCCATAATCACTATCTAAGATGAAGCTGACATTGTGATGACCTGGAATTAATTAAAATACACAATTAAATTCTCAATCAGAAAAGAACAATAATTCTACATTACAGGCTGATTAACATTTACAGAAACTTATAAAAAGTATACTTGATCTATAAAGCCTTAAAGAATTGAAAATTGGAATATTTTAAAGTATTACAACACAAAATATACAAGTGGGTATTTTGAAGTTATAACTGGAAAATCTGACAAAATACTATTACAAATAATGAATGATAAAAGATGCATATGTGTACTACCCTGAAATCTTTTCATTCAGTCATTCAAAAGCTACTGATTATTAGAAGCATTGACACGCTGTTGCAGACACCATGAAAATATAGTGCATGTCCTTCTCCTAACCCAGCATAGTATCTAGGCGAGAGCATAGTCAGTCTGGAGCAATGACAGAGAACTAACCTTTGGGATAAGGCTTTCAAAGAAAAGGAAAGGAAGGTCTGAGAGTGAAGACCAGGCGAAGGAGAAGGAATTCCCGACCAGCAATCTTATTTGAAATGTTCAGGCGTAGAATGTTTGCAGATACAGAGGGGAGGAAGCTTATTCAGGATTTAAACGCTGTGCAATGGGAGCTAGAGGCAGTAGGAAAACCATAATTGAGTGAATTTGAAAATTACATTGTATACTTGTTTGAAATGTCACAATGAACTGTTATATATAACTAATATGTGTTAATAAAAGCTTAAGGAATTAAAAGATCTATATATTTGCAGTATACACAGTGAGAAGAAAAATGCTAAATTTAAGAATAAATACAACAGCAGAATTAG
Source organism: Mus caroli (assembly GCF_978045245.1). Taxonomy (NCBI): domain Eukaryota; kingdom Metazoa; phylum Chordata; class Mammalia; order Rodentia; family Muridae; genus Mus; species Mus caroli. Next base: position 59,970,422 of record NW_028227271.1, read on the forward strand.
TCATGAATTCTCTGATGGAGGGAAGCAGTAAAGAGGAAGAGGAGGAAGAGGAGGAGAAAAAGTGCTACATTATATTCAAATCTTAGGAAAAAGCAAAGTTACAGATTTGAGGGGGTAATAATCTGGGTAATATCCGGGAGAAAATAACACAGGGAAGAGCCAGAGTTGGCAAGAGGATGGTCAGCACTTACCAATGTAAGTCCCAGTGGTCTTACATGTCACAGACCCTGTATCTCCATTGGCATGATCGAGTTTTAGACCATACCTAGCAAAGTAAATATACTGGCATCAAAGTTCACATAGACTACTTAGATACTGTTATTCCCTTAAAAAAACCTCATTACTTTACATCAGGTGTCCAGATAGCAGCTATTTCTGCAACGAAAACTTCAGCAAAGTGCATCATTTCTCAGGCTTTATTGAATATTTTTCAATCAAATTCACTGAAGTGATATAATGTGTGGTTAATTTTAGTGTCTTTGTTGATACCTTTAAGGAGTTTAAAATGCTGTCAAATGAAACAATGAATTGATGAAGTTATTTCTCATTACATCTCAGTGCATAAGAACCTACATAGTATAATACTACATTAAAGACATAGACATGTATAAGAAAGAAGCCAGTTTCATAAATAAATACTAGTTTGCTACATACAAGATAACTATTATAATAATATGGCTATGCATTATTGATTATGGTTCCTATTTCAAATTATTATACTCAGATCAATTTTTATTTAAAGAATCATTGTAATTACTTACAAATCATCAGAATGTGGTATGAGGAGTTCACAGGGCATTCCTCCAACATAAATTCTGTATAAATATTATTAGAGAAAATTAAGTCATACTTAATAAATTATGTAAAATTCTACTCTGTTTACCAAACTCAACAGCTATCTTAATTTTTCCTCATCTGCTTACTATCCCTCATTCACTCCTTAAACATCAACTTATCATCACTATGCCTCAGGTCCTGCTCTTTGGCACTGGGACACATCTGTGAAACTGGAACTTATCTACACTTGGAAGTCATACAATTTTCTGCAAAAATTACACAATATGAAGATCATAATATATTTTGGCATAAATTAAGCATAAAACAAAATAGAACCTTCTTATTAAAAGTTTAAGCAAACCAAATTGAAAAAAATTTTTGTATGTTTGATATGCAGGAATTAAAACATCAGAGCTGCTGATAGCATTACCAAATGCTGCTGGAAGCTCACAGTTGACAACTATTTTATAATAACATAATTTATTATCTGCAGCATCAGAACACCTCACCTGAATTCTGTGGACTGAATTATAAGCTCCATGCAGATTTGAACTATATAAAAAAAATCATTTCTACTAGAGGAAAGAAAATACTGAAATTTTAAATGTACTTTAGTACATCGTCCATTTTTCATTTTCTTAAATCAAAATATAATTACCTCATTTTCCTCCCTCAATCCCTTTTTATGTTCCTCCCTGTTCTCTTTCAAATTCATGGCCACTTTGCTATTGTTACATATATGTATATGTGCATAAATATATTTTATTTAACCATTATATTAGGTTTCAAAATAAAATAAAAAATAATAAATTAAAATAAAAAGGAAACCAGGTCGTTATTCCCATTATAGAGCTCTGTCAAGTCAAATTGTCCTTTTAACCTTCTATATTATCCCAACTTAATAATAAATTTAGCAGTTTACATAAGCTCTTTTTAGATAAAGTAATCATTTAATAATTATTACCCTTCCATTTTCTTCCATTTTCATATGAATAAACTGAGGCAGTAAGTACCATAGCTTGTCCATGCCTTGAGGGACAGGTACTGTAAGATTCCAAACCCAAGTATTCTGTGTTCTTACCCATGTGTTAACTCCCCTGATAGAAATGAGTGTGTGTTTAAAAATACTATCCCATTTGACCTTAAACATTTATATGTTTTAGCATTTTCCATGTTGAAATGTTGAGATCAAAACTTGGAACCAGGTACCAGTTCCTCAACTCATTTGAGTGTCCATTATGATTTGTTCCTAGAAAAGTCTGGGAATTTTGTCTGATCAGACAAGGCCTAATGAGTAGAAGGTTCCCTGACTTTGTTCCTACTGCCTAGGCCCTTTGCAATTCAAGTACAATAAAGTGTCTTGGGGCCCCTGGGTCATAAACAGCAGGCAGATGAGATCACTGAGTGTTTTAGAACTCTCATCATCTCAGTAGGTTCTGACACTTCCCTGTACCATCTCAGTATCTCCAGACCTCAAGAGTTAGGTTAGGCTGAACTCTGAGGTCCCTTCCAAATGATTTTGTTGGTTTCAAAAATTTAGGTTTCTCTGATTTCCTGGTAAGGTACAGATATAAATTCCAATGGTAGGGAGAGGAATCACTTTTTTTTTTCAATTTAGTTTTTTTTTTTTTAATTATGGCTGTGTATGTATGTATGCTGTGCTTATATGAGCCTTCACACATGATAGGACTTGCCTGCTTGTATGTGGAGGTCAGAGTACAACTTTTAAGAGTTGGTCTCCCCTTCCACCATGGGCTCTGAGGATCAAACTCAGAGAGGTGGGCTTATTTGCAGATACTCTGACATGCTGAGCCATTTTGCTGGCCCAGAATCTCTTTGTAGTTTCCATCCCTGACCTCACTATAGGCAAAGATAGGCTAGAAAATTCTATGTAACAGTTGTTATATAAGTTATTCATGAGAATCAATTATATACCAGCAGACATTCTTTACTTACACTAAATCATGTACATAAATTATTTTTCTTGAAATGATTTTCCTACATACACATATTCATGATAAATGGCTATAAAATATTATATATTTCCATAATTTAATTATGGGTTCTAACTCATATATCAGATAAATCATTTTTATTCCATTTAGTAAAAAATTTCATTACTTCTGTAGAAAGCCATATATACATATATATAATGTGATCTATTATCTTTTTAGTATTTAATAAATCTTTTAACTGCTATCTAAATTGTAAATTGAGTTTATCCATTTGTCTGTATAATACAAATATTCAGCAGGCAGGAAGCACTGTGAAAGCCAGAGTATGGAGTCCACACTTCTTCAGGTAGGAGAGCCATATCTTTCAGTCTTTTGTGAAAGGGCTGAGATAGCCTGACATACGCTACAGGAGAACTCTCCAATGACAGCAAAGGTCTCCAGACCAAAATGTAATAGTTGTTTTGGGACTAGCCAGTCCCAAAATTCATCATCTGGCCCATAGCTGGTTAATTTAGCAACCAAAACTGAAAGCCCTGGATGCTAATGAGTTGACTAGGCTTACTTTCAATAGTCTGCCCTATATCAAAGTGCAGTAGAAACTGGTAGATATTGGATATGAGCCCAGACTCTTACAATGCCCATGACACAGACATACACAACTTAGAAGGAAGGAAGTGTGGATGCTTCAGCCCTGCATTGAGGGGGGAACAGGATGATCGCAGGACGTGGAGAGATGGGGGCAGGCAGGAGGGAGGAGGGGAAGGAAACAGGGGGAAGTGTCAGGTACTAGAGGGGGCAGGAGAGAGGTACAGAGAGGGTCAGGAAATTGAACAGGTAGCAGTGGAGGATGAGGAACTGGGGATAGCCACTGGAGGGTCCCAGACGCAGGGACCCTCCAGTGGCTCTAGGGAAGCTCCCAGAACCCAACGGGGATGACTTTAGCTGAAATGCTCAGAAATGGGGAAATAGAACCTGTAAAGACCACCTCCCCTCCGGTAGATAGGGACAGCCCCTAGGCAAGGGATGGAGCTATCCACCCATCTCAAAGTTTTTAACCCAGAAATATTCCTATCCAAAGAAAAAAACAGGAACAAAAAATGGAGCAGAGACTGAAGGAGGAGCCATCTAGGGACTGTTCCACATGAGGATCCATCCGGTCTGCAGACACCAAACCCAGACACTGTTGCTGTTGCCCAGAGGCGCTTGCTGACAGGAACCTGGTGTGGTTGTTCCTTGGAAGGTTCGGCCTGCAAATGACCAATGCAGATGCGGATGCTTTGAGCAAAACCATCAGAACGAGCTCAGGGACCACAGTCGGGGAACTGGTGGGAGGACTGGAGGAGCAGAGAGGGGATTGCAACCCCATAGAAGGAACAACATTGGCTGACTGGACCTCCCAGTGTCCCAGAGTCTAGACAACAAACCAAAGAGTATATAAGGAAGGATCCATGGTTCCAGATACATATGTAACAGATGATGGTCTTGTCTGACATCAATGGAAGGGGAGGTCCTTGGTCCTGTGGAAGTTTGATGCAACAGTGTAGGTGATGCTGGAGCGGTAGGACAAGAGAGGAATGTGGGAGCACCTTCATAAAGGCAAAGGAGTGGGAGGAGAGGGAGGATGTGGGATAGGGGTTTGTGGAGGTGTAACTGGTAAGAGGGATATTATTTGAGTTGTACACGAATACAATGATTAATAAGATGAAAAGAGGGAAAAAGAAAAGAAACAGGTAGATATGTGCAGAAGCTTTGAGTTCTATTCTTGACCTTGATTGAGCAATGCTTCTTAAGGCTTGGGTATGTCTACATGTGCATAGTGCCTGATCAGTAGTAAGGTTCTCCATAATGATGTACCATGCCTATATCCCAGTTATTACTGACTATGCCTTCAAAGACAAAAGTGCTATCAGACCAGAAAAGAATCAACTATATATGGTTGTCTTCCTATGCCTCTGACCAGTCTGATCCAATTGTAGTGGGCTTTTATACCACTAGGACGTTATTACTTATAGGATATCATATTTGAACTATGAGTTATAAGAATATTATAATAATTTCATGAGAAAAATTACCTTAGAATCCTAACATTTCTTCCATTTGAGCTCAGTGCTGTATTACTTCCATAGACATCAGTGAAAAGCCTGCCTTGAATTGTTATTAATGTACCTAAAAGCAAACCAAAACAAATCTTCAGTTTGGTTCTGGCTGGGAGTATCTGTCTGTAGTATTTCATTCAAAACACTATACATTTTCCCAATAAACCAGAATCCAGATGTCCATATCTGATGTTTAACCCTATTTTTCAGCATTGGTTTGAAATATCTAAAATACAAAAAAGCATAAATGACCATCACTAAATAGGAATACAATAATGTGCTATGCAATGAATATCAGGATAATATTTTTGCCTTTTTAAAAAACTATTTTATTAGATATTTTCTTCATTTACATTCCAAATGCTATCCCAAAAGTCCCCTCTACCCTCCCCTTGCCCTGCTCCCCTACCCACTCATTCCCACTTCTTAGCCCTGGCGTTCCCCTGTACTGGGCCATATAAAGTTTGCTAGACCAAGGGGCCTCTCTTCCCAGTGATGGCCGAGAAGGCCATCTTCTGCTACATATGCAGATAGACACACAAGCTCTGGGGGTACTGATTAGTTTATATTGTTGTTCTACCTATAGGGTTGCAAACCCCTTCAGCTCTTGGGTACTTTCTCTAGCTTCTACATTGGGGGCCCTGTGTTCCATCCTATAGATGACTGTGAGCATCCACTTCTGTATTTGCCACGCACTGGCAAAGCCTCACACAAGACAGCTATATCAGGGTCCTTTCAGCAAAATCTTGCTGGGGTATGGAATAGTGTCTGCGTTTGGTGGCTGATTATGGGATAGACCCCCGGGTGGGACAGTCTCTGGATGGTCCCAGGATAATTTCTTAAAAAATATTACTTGAGTTAATGGTAACTTACTTGAAAAAAATCCCACTTTATTCTTAAAGCTAATAAAAATAACTTAAAAACAACATAAAAACTCCTGAAACTATATGAAAAATTTATGTCATATAAATTTTTATTTTATAATCAGGATGCTATGGCCCAGCATAAATATGAAGAAAAAGAGATATTAAAATTTATAGATTGGATAAAGAAAATTAAAAATTACTTTACAGTGTAACTATTTATTAAAGTTTAAAGTAGCCGGGTGTGGTGGTGCACACCTTTAATCCCAGCACTCAGTAGGGAGAGGCAGGCAGATTTCTGAGTTCAAGGCCAGCCTGGTCTACAAAATGAGTTCCAGGACAGCCAGGGTTATACAGAGAAACCCTGTCTTGAAAAACAAAACAAAACAAAAAACAAACAAAAGGAATTGTTTAAAGTTTAAAATAAATTATACATTCAAAATATATTTTCCACATATATGTCAAATATGAACATTTATATCACTGAAACAAAAAATTCCCAGTAGGAAAAACATGACTACCTTTAAATCAGGCCAAGAAGTTGGCATGGTGCCTCACACCTGGACTTCCAACACTAGCAAGGCAGAAACAGGAGGACTGCAGTAATTTCAGGCCCCACCTCGTCTACAAAGTTGGTTTTACCCTAACCAGGGATACATAGCAAGGATATTTCCTCAAAATATCTTAAAAAGTCAAATAAATAAACAATATTTAAGGGAACACAATGAAAAGAAAACCTTAGATAAATTTGATGACATATACCAAAGAAAAAAATGAAGATTTAAAACCAGTTAAATTTTTTATCTTTTAAAAAAACAAACAAACAAACAAACTGTAAGTATGTATTAGATAACTCCTGCCTTGACCTCCTGAGTTCTGGACATACAAGTATATGCATCCATGCCTGACACAAAATTCTTGACAACAATTAAGACTTTCATTAGTTCAGGCTGAAGAAAAGGGCATTCTCACATAGTTCTCCAAGATTATAAATTGATAAGACCATGTTATCATAATGAACACTAGATACTAGCTAAATCTCTGGTAAGGAAAAACACATTATTAGCGATTAAGATTTGAAATTAATTTTAAATTAGTCATTACTTTTGTAACCAGAAATATATTTATGATTAAGTATATTTTTATATGCTAAACATAAATGAATTAGTACAAAATCCAAAACATTTTAACTGATGTAGAACAGACCTGGAGTTCCAGATAAAGGTGTGATGCTTCTTATTGTAGGGGTTCTAAAACTTTTCGTCTGTAAAATGTTGATAATAATGTCAATTAGCATCTTTTCTCCTATTTAATGACAAAGTCTGGTTATGATATATATATATATATATATATATATATATATATATATTCAACATTCCCCATAATCTGACTGTCAAAATAGTTTCTCATTTAAGAAATGATGTCAGGCAAATGGATAGAACTAGAAAATATCATCCTGAGTGAGGTAACCCAATCACAAAAAAAACCCACACATAGTATGCACTCACTGAGAAATGAATATTAACCCAAAAGCTCCAAATAAGCAAGATTCAATTCACAAACTACATGAAGTTCAAGAAGAAAGAAGACCAACATGTCCTCGGTCCTTCTTAGAAAGAGAACAAAATACTCACAGGAGAAAATATGGAGCTAAAGTGTAGAGCAGAGACTGAAGGAAAGGCCATCCAGAGACTATCCTACCTGGGGAGTGATCTCATATACAGTTACCAAACCCAGACACTATTGTGAATGCCAAGAAGTGCATGCTGAAAGGAGCCTGATATATTGGCTGTCTCCTGAGAGGGCTTAGCAGAGCCTTACAAATACAGAGGTGGATTCTCGCAGCCAACCATTGGACTGAGTGCAGGGTCCACAATAGAGGAGTTAGAGAAAGGACTGAAGGAGTTGAAGGGGTTTGCAACCCATAGGAGGAAAACCAGTATCAACCAACCAGAACCCCCAGAGACTAAGTCCCAGGGACTAAGCCATCAACAAAGGAGTGCATATGTAGCAGAGGATAGCCTTGTCATGCATCAAGGGGAGGAGAAGTCCTTGATCCCAAAAAAAGCAAAATAGGAGATACCTAATGAAAAAAAATGAATCTAGTATCTAAAACCAAATCTGGTATCTAAAAAACAAAATTAATATTGATTAGGTAAAGAGCAGAGCTAATGGATAAAATCGGTCATTCTAAGTAGCACTGGGGCCTATTGATATCTAGTTTAAAAAAAAAAAAAACAACTGAAAACCTAAGTGCAAATTTAAGGAGTATATAAGACAATATTTGAAGAAATGTACTTAATAATACCATTATTTACAAAAACCTAAATTTGAGAGACCCATTACCTTACCGTTTATATACATGGAAGAAAGAACAGTTAACATTACTATCTAAAGTTTCTTTCCCTTGAAAGAAAGAAAAGAGAACATCCATCCGAGAGCAGAATTTAGAAGGGTAGAAATAAGTGACCAACAGGAAAATCAGTTGATGATGTGAGAATGTAGTTTATTGATAAAACTAATGTCCATACATAAAATAAGTAAATGTTTAAAAACAACACAAAACAAACAAACAAAAAAGAGCTAGAGAGATGGCTCAGAGGTTACGAGCACTGACTGTTCTTACAGAGGTGCTGAGTTCAATTCCCACATGGTGGCTCACAAACATCTGTAATGGGATCCAATGCCCTCTTCTTGTGTGTCTGAAGATAGCAATTGTGTACTCACATTTATAAAATAAAGAAATAAATCTTAAAAAGAAAGATTAATGTAAAGGAAGGGAAAGCAAACCAGAAGTAAAAGAAGTTGTGTTACTAATGGAAGACAATTGAATTGGGAAATTCTTGCTAACAGATATTTGAAAGTGGAAATGAATAACAATCTATAAAACTAAAAACTGAAAGTCCAGTTTTGTGAGAAAGACATAAACTCATTTATTGGAAATGGAGAGATCCTACTTACACTGAAACTACATGCCCAGCTGCTGGCAACCCCTTTGCAAGTGTTATTTTCTGCAACTGGCACTCCATCCACACTGACTCTAACAGAGTAGGTGTCTTCTGGCATTGTTCTGGAAAATAATTGAAGAACAAGTGAGACACAAGGTAACTTTTATCCAGCATATGGCAACAATGAGAACCACTATTCCAGTCTACATCATTATTGAAATAAAGTCTCAAGTCCTAATTGATCTACTGTAACTCCCACTTTTATATTGTAAAAAGAACTTCATTATAAATACCCTACATACTGCAAATTATAATATCATATAACAAATGTTCATTGTAGGTATGCATATGGGTTTTTATTAAGATGCAAAATAAATGATACCTCAACAAGCAATAATAATCATGCAGAGTGTGCCCACTATGGTACACTCAGTTATGCTGTACTACGCTTTTTAAAAACTGTTCATCAAGTCTCCACTTAAATAGAGATTCTACAGCCCCCCAAACAGGCAGCAAGTCTAATGCAGATAGAGCCCGTGGGAACGCGTATTTAAGTTAATATTAAAGATTGCATTTTAAAATGGCTTAATGCTTTCCCAAATTATTAATAACAGAAATCAATTTGAACTGATATCAAAAAATTGAATGTCATCATACGAAGTGATCACTTTTAATTGTAGTAAGAATATGAAGGCTCGAATAAGGTTAATCAAACTGAACAAAAAAGCAATTTGAATTGATATCAAAAGCCTGAAATGTCATCATACAAAATGATCATTTTTAATTGTAGTAAGTATATGAAGGCTCGAATAAGGTTAATCAAACTGAACAGGAAAGCATGATTTGAATATTTTGAGACACGTCATTATCGATTAATAGCAGCCATTCATCTTTTAGAAGAGTCCAATCATGATAAAAACGATAGTGCTGATAATAGTAGAATGGATATAGAGTATATATTTCTGGTGTCTTCATGATAGGCCATAACAAAGGTATAAACTAATATCAACATTATGAAATTAAATACAATAACTAGTAACCAAAGCTATTACCTGGGATAGGCACCATGATCAAAGTGCTAAATAACCAATATACATAACTGATTTCTGACATGATGAAACTAAGTTTATTAAAGGTACATTTAAACAGACCGAGTATAGCATGTAATTTGAGTTGAATGACTTGAATCTTTTTCCACATCACAAGTAATCGACTGGAAAGAAGAAACTAATTGCACATGGTTTCCCAATTCAGTATTGTCAGCTCCATAGTTGAACTGACTTGCTTGAGAAAAACCTGCAAAAGTAATAAAACTATTATTAATTACACTCCATTTCTTGAGCTCTGACAGTTATAACCCAGCACAGAAACATTCATAATGTAATAATGAATAGTACTGAAGGATGTTAGACTTATTTCATATTTATTCCTATGTTCATACTATTTGAGAAAATAAATATTGCCTTTGAATTAACTTATTCATGAGGGTTTTTTGCTTAAAATACACATAAAGTAGAGAGAGATGGGAAAGGGGAGAGATCACACTTTCTTTCATGTACACAGTCCACAATCCTGAATATTGAAGCTTTCTGTGGGCATACATAGGCTCCCATATTCTACTTAATTTTATAAATGAAGCCCTTTGACACAACAAAGACACGTGGGAACATCAAGAATGAAGACACACACACAGACCAAAGTACACAGGAACCTATTTGGGGAAGTTAACATTACAAACAAAAGCAAGAACAAGCATATGTAAAGATAACTTTATGAAAAAAGGGACCAAGTAGAGATATTTCTGATACTGCACAAAACTGCTATGTCCCACACTTCCTTTTCTTTGTTTGTCTTTCTTTTTCTTTTCTTTTCTTTTCTTTTCTTTTCTTTTCTTTTCTTTTCTTTTCTTTTCTTTTTAAAGGGTCTCATACACCCAGACTGGCCTTGAACTCATGATTCTTGTGCTCAAGTTAAAGAAGTGGTAGAATTTACAAGTATGAGTCGCCATACCTTGCTTTATGCTCTACATTTTAAACACAGTTCATATCTAAGTATTGAAAAAGACAGGCAGCTAAAAGCTACTAAACATCCACTACAAGAGAGTTAGAAAGGTAAGTTACAGGCCCATGGCTGCTTGCTAGTCTCCAGTCTGTAATTAATATTGATCATGTCTCTTTCTCGATACCCTTTATCTCTGTCTCTCATTACACAGTGCTGAAGCTAACAGGGTAATGGCAACCTTCATCTCTCAGGGGTCAGAAGTCATAATTGCCTCTTTTTTTTTTTTGATGAGTCATATGGCTGCAGTTACCCTTTTACAGTCATTCCTAGACATGCAGCCAAGAGTGGAGCCCCCCCAAATACCATGAATTCCAGATTCACTCCTCCCCATTATTACTAAGCAAAACTATTTCATGATAAGCAGAATGAATAATCCCTGATCATGTACTCAAAATGCTTGAAGAAATCAAGCTAATAAATAGTACTGGTAATTTCTACCTAATTCAGTTTAAAACCCATGTTGTAATCTGTGGGAGAAGATGCATAAAATAGCTCATGATGTTAAATAATATTAAAATCTGAAGAAAACCTAAGAAATGAAATCAACAAATAAGAGTTATTTTAAATAATAGTTGATTAATTAAAATACATCTTTAAATGTTCTTTGAATAGCATAAAGTTATAAAAATAAGGTTATTATTATTCTAATATAAATGTAAATCATATACATTTATGGAATTATCTAAAGTGCAATTGTCTTACAAATTTAATTTCTTACAATTTTGTCCACATTGCTTAAAATCTAAAATAATTAAATTTTGAATTTTAAAAATATATACATTCAATGGTATGGTAAAGTTTTGTCTTATGCTGATTTTGAACTTACACAAATTTTTATTTTATACTGACATTTAATTCATGCATAGTTACAAGTTGCTTAAATTTTATAACATAATTATTTCAGACTATAACCCCAGAACAATACCTTAATATCAATTATCAATGAACATGAAAAAAAAAAAACATGGAAAACACTGAAAGGACAATAAGCTTTAATTCCTGTGTATAACACTGTTTACAATAATACAAATGACATTGTCACACAAATATTCTGTTTATTATACTAGTTAATATCAGGAAAACATACATATGTCCAGAAAGGTATGGTGTGACTCATTGTTAAGTCACTGCACATTTTCATTGTTTTACAAAGGTCTACTAGATTACATGCATGTAATACTGCCTAGTTTAACATAGCAAAACTTCGTGATGATGGTTCCCATCATTCCCCAAAGCTCCTGGCCTCTAGCTTAGGCAAAGCTGTCTGTGATTTTACCTTTTCATAGAACTGTGAGCTCCTGGGCTGGAGTCCCAGAGACAGCACTTCCTACCAGGTTGACTTTAAGTTTAATCTATAAGTGTATACCTGCTGTCAGTCATAAAAGTACTAAAGTTTAGGTCCAGGGCTAACATCCCTTTTAAAAATAACACAGGATCCAGCCAACACTATTACTTGTTTCCAATTTGACTTCTACCATCCCCTATTTTTCAACTCCTCTCCTCTCCTTTCTTGCCTATGTAAAGAAAGAAGAAACTCAGCAAAGGATAGAGAAAGACCTCAACACATTAATCAAGCCACTTATTCAGCATAGATTAACAAAACCGCAACTATAGATCTTGCATGTAAAAGATACTATCATTTGATTTGAAGTTTTAAAAACAATAAAGGCAGTTACTAAACAAAATAGAATTGTGGAAAAATCCATGAAAAGTACAAGTGGAGCACTTGCAAATCCACTTGCTTGCTTCTGCCAACTTCTGCTTATCTTTGGAGTCCACATTGAGTTTGTACTGTGCAGGAGGGTTGCTGGAAACTAAAGAATGGAAAGTTTTACTTGTGATATGCTCAGGATGTAACACATGTGTTTATTTTTATATTAGGTACATGTTGTGTCAATGCTAGTTTAGTGCAAGTCTGTATTTTGGCATTCTGAAGACAAGGGCAATATCCAGTCGTAATGTTAAGGAATGGTGATACTGGCGTTCCCTTAGAAGTAGCTACAATGTCAAACATGCATATGTAAAGATGTTCAAGAAAAACTACAGGGATAATATGAAGAAAGTCAGAAAGACTTTTAAACATTTTAACTATATATTTAGTCTTAGAAACATAGATAATGGGGCTGGAGAGATGGTTTGGTAGCTAAGAACATTAGCTTCTCTTCTGAAGGACCTAGCTTTGGTTTCCAGCATCCACGTGACAGCTCACAACCACCTGTAACTCCAGTTCCATGAGATCTGACATCCTCTCTAGCTTCCCTGGATACTAGGCACATATGTGATGCACAGACAGGTAAGCAAGCACGGCAAAAATAAGCAGAAAATAAATAAATAAAAATAAATGCTGAAAAAGTATAGAGTATGTCTTCAGTTAACCTTATCCCAAGGAATAAAAAGGAATTCAAACACAGTATTTGGTAAATTTATTTCTAAGTAAAAAGCTGACACCTCTGGAAGTTTTCCAAAACACTCAATTACAGGAAGGGTTGGGTGTGCCCTGGAAACAGAAAGGATGAGGCTTTGGATGGAAATTCCTTACATATTGATGTGTTAATTTTTTCTTTTGAAGAAAGGCTGGAGACAAGAATTGCCAGGCACACAGAGCTGGCTCTACTGATAGCAGCAATCTAGAGGTAACGCCCACACTGCTATCATGGAAAACTGCACTGTTGATTAAGCTGGCTGTTGTCATGAGCAATGTAGGCTGTTTAGGTTTCTCAGGTTTACAAGCTGGAATGAAAGGGAAATGTCCTAAAATATCATAAAACTGTGGGGAGGAAAGATACAAAGGAATGGTAGGAAGAATAAAAACAATACAATTTTCCTCATATTTTTCTATGGTTTTCCTTGGACAGGTTCACACATTCATGTTTGATATTATAGCTGCTTCTAAGGTCAAACCAATACCATCCTTCATTAGTGTTATTATGGTATATTGCACTTGTCTTCAGGATACCCAAGTACAGGCCTGTGTTAATCTATCATTGATGTAGTATGTATCTAACATAAACGTATTTGTCACATCCTGAAGCATATCACAAGCAAAACTTTCCGTGCTTTAGTTTTCAGCAGCCCATCTGCATGTTACAAAATCAATTGAAACTCCAAAAAACAACAACAACAAAAATCAAAGCTCAATAGATAGAGCATGAACTATGTAACAGGTACCTTGATTGTTTTACTCTGTTTGAAAGTCATGAGTAGCAAGCAGCAAGTGGGAAAAAAAATATGCATTTTGCTGATGAGAAAGCAAATTATTTCAGAATTAACTAGCTCTAATGTAAAGTCAAATTAAAAGCCAGTTGGACTGAACCAAACCCCATATCTTTCCCAATATATAAAGAGTAATATGACCAAACAATTCAACATGGTTTGTGTGCCAGCTATTACCATAAAGAAACAGAAAAGTTAACCAAAGCCTCCTCTCTTTTTAAAATTGAGACACGATAACTAAGCTTCGAAGAGAATTAAATAGTATAAAATATAACTTGAAAGCAACAAAATCAATGCAGTGGTGGATACACCAAGACTACCCAAATGACAATCCTGTTATCAACTCAGTCACCATAGAAGGGCAGATATGTCATTGTTTAGATGACATTGGCTTGACACCATAATTGTCAAAGCATATATCTATGCCCCATCAAAAACAACCCAATTGTCTTTTCTTTCATTTTTTTCCCTTCAGTGCTTGGGGTAGAACCCAGGATCTCAAATATGCTGGTCAAGCAAACTACCACTGAGCTACATAAACCTCCAACCCTAAGCACAGCTTTTTAAACAAAATAATCCATAAAATATTCTTTGCCTTTTGGGAGCCAAGAGTCATTTAGATGCTGTGAAGGGTCAGTAATCAATTTTCTTGTGGGTGGAATCACAGAGAATTCAACTTCGGAATTAATACTTTCTCAAATATCTAGCTTTTTGCATAATAAGTTTTATAAAATGAAATATTAATTCATGAGTTTTGGTGTCCAGGTTCATTATCATTGCTTTGTACAAATGCCATACACATCACAGATACACAAAACCCTATATTAAATGTACTTTTTTGTTTAAAACTATAGTACTGAAGTATGATTAACCAACAAAAAGCTATACATCCTTAATGTACTATATACAATTTAATCATCACTTCCACAAACATATTCATCATCTCCAAGTGTTTCTTCCCAGATTCTTCACTCATTTTTATAAAAATTGTAATAATAACACTTCACATGAAATCTCCCTTAGCACAATTTTAGTATGCAAGTCAAGTCGTCACCAGTAAGACACTGTTGTACAAGATACTAGGACATGCTCTCGATCATACTCATGTCTCATAACTCAAGCTTTGGTCAACTCACCCAATACCCACACTTCCACCTGCTGCCAGCTCCTAACATCCACCATGCTAAATACTGCTTTTATAAAATAGTAAAGACAGCATCTATTCTCAGCTTGAAAAGAAAGACACACACCAACACAGTATGAGTTGGCTACAGAGTGTGATTAAAGCAGAAAGGGGAAAGACATGAAGGTGTGGGTTCGGATGTCTCCAATTCACATGGGATCTAATTCATCTCTGCACTCTGGCAAAAGTAATCAGAAAGTAGGAATCAGAAGGCAAAGGTAAAATTTACCTTAACACTTCCGTCACAGAGAAGTCTGAGCCCACTTGCCTCAAGGTCACAAAAGGGCAAAGATTACAGCTAAGAAATGGTTTCCTCTGGAAACTCCTAAGCAGCCATGTCTGGTTTTGTGTGGCTAGACTGCGGTCATGGTTCCTATGCCAGAAGTCCACATTTGAAGGCAGCAGGAGATGTTTAGGTGCCTTAATCTTTTTTTTGGTTTTTTGGTTTTTTTAACTTTAGCTTTCCTCTTCTGGCATTTAAGTTTCTGATGAAAACCTCATAGCTTCCCAATATGTCCTCTTACTGGCATTTTACAATAATAGATAAGATTAAGATGTCTAAAAAAATTTTTACAAATCCTTCATTTCCCACTCCTAACTCCACACCAAAAAGGGCACTATGTGTGTTGCTTACCATATAGAAACAGATTATTCTGTTTTAAGCATGTCATGGATGTATTGAATTTTATAGAAATGTTACAAGTAATCAAATATATTTTAATATATATGACAGAAGAACTATTTCCCCATGCCAACATCCAAAGGCTTATTTTAAAGACCAAATAGTTTTTGTTAATGTTCCGTGGTGGCGCACGGCTTTAATCCCAGCACTTGGGAGGCAGAGGCAGGCGGATTTCTGAGTTCGAGGCCAGCCTGGTCTACAAAGTGAGTTACAGGACAGCCAGGGCTATACAGAGAAACCCTGTCTCGAAAAAAAAAAAAAAAAAAAAACAAAACAAAAAACAAAACATAAAAAAAATGTGGTTTTTTTTCATGTTCTTCAAAAATTCTTAGTGTCTGAGTGCTGTTACCATTTGTATTACAAAAGCCTCGTGGCTGACAGCACTGTGCATTTAGCTCCTCCTGGGAGGAGGTGCACTTTAAATCTATCTACCTTCTATACTTTCATTCCAAGCCCAGGAGGAGGAACATCATACATAACTCATGTCTTGATACAGCATGTGATAGCACTTACACGGCAGCAGGAGGGAGCCAGAGTTTTGCTTTCTGTTATCTTACATCTTTCATTAACATCTATTTCTCTATCAACATCCGGCCTCTCCAACCCCTGGCATGTTACATTTAAACTACAAACCCAATGTGTAAAATCACCAGGCCAGTGTGGAAGAAGGGAAAGAACTGAAGAGTTCAGTTAAAGAAATTCCTTTCTCTTTAGCCACTAAATCCAGATCTCTCAGGATCAAATGAGCCATTATAATTAGAGTTCAATGATCAAGTTGAAATGGATGTGGGGTTGTTTGGCTTTTGTTTTTAATTAATCTTAATTAATCTTAATTAAATTTATTAAGTAAATTTAATTAAAATAAATAAATATTAGTTACTATCAAGAAGGAAGAATTCAGCCACTCTGTGCAAAGACTATTCCAGTGATATGTGTTTTGTGTGGGTGGTTATGTTAACCATAAAACTCCAAGAGGAGAAGAGTGCCCACACAGCATGTGTGAAGCCCTACGCTATGTGGAATGATAATGTGGAACCCGGTACCACAAAATTAAAAGAGGAAACGTTTCATTCTTGGCACTTGCACGTGGACACACACAGGGCAGGCACACCTTCTCCCTTGATGGTCAGTCTTGTTGCTCCGTTTATGCTGCCATATTTAGGTATAACTTCTGTCACTTTGGGAATTGTCTCAGAGCTACCTGAAAAACACATAAGGATGACAGTGATATAAGCAAGATCTTCATTCCAAGCCATCACATTTCCCATTCATGTTGTAAGATGCGAATGAACTCTGACTAATGCCCGAATGGGGATTTAAGTACTTAATCAACACTCACTAGCTTTGTGTGAAGAACTTTCTGGGATTTACAAAGAATAAGAATAACAAAATGGTCTTCACCACTACAGATCCATAACTGTACCAGCAGCTTACACAGCACTGGCAATACCTGCATAGAGAAGTAGATTAGTATTTAGCACTAGCACGTAAGTGCAGGGCTAGGAGATACAAAGGCAAATGCTGTATTTTAAGAAGAAAGTGCTTCCTATCCCTTTAGGAGTGGTCCATAGTTCCTGACAGCTTTCCAGTATCCTAACGATGCAGAGTGAATAGTGAAAGGACCACTTAGCCACTCTTCAAACTGGGTTAGCTTCCTGCAGACAGAGAAGGGTTACATTTGTATTAGCCTCCCTAAAGTCTAACTTAGTCCAAAATGGAAGAAAGAGCACAGGGTCTTGGGTAGCCTGTAAAGAAACACTTCCCTCATATTTCTGGGACCACTCTGGTTTCTAGAATGGGATTCCCCGCTGCATCTTGAAGGGCAAATATAGACGAGTTAGCCTGGATCTACCATTCAGAAATAGAAGGGAGGCTCTAATAGAAGTTGCTGGGCCAGCGGGGCAAAGCCAGCAGCTTCTTTGGAGAACTGTACGGAATTCTTGAACATGGCTAGGAAATACGATGCGCAGTGGCTAGAGGTGTTTTATTTTCTGCCTAGAGTGTATAGAGGCAAATTAAATAGACGCAAAAACAGTTTGTTAGAGTAAGTACAAAACATTAAGGCACAAAGAACAGCCCAAAGATTATTGTTTAAAACGGATCTCTGGGAAAAGGTGAAGGAACTTCTGACTGGGTAGTTCATTGCTGTTTGAAAACATGTAGCATGGTCTTGTGTCTTGTGGCAGCCACAGCTCCTCAGAAGAACGGAGGCTTCGGCGCCGGGACCCAGCGCCTGCGAGCTTCAGGTTAGCATTGATCTTGAGTTTGCAGTGTGTTGCAGTATGTTCCTACTTGCAGTCCCTGCCCCCGAGAGCCAAGAGAGGATCGATCTGCAGGGAGCTGGATCCCATCTCCAGACATTGCCGCTCAACACATATCTCAAGTTCATCCTCTCCTTATCTCAGCACACAACTCCAATTTCTTATCACGTTCTCCCCAGCCCTCTCCTGGGGTTTGCTTTGAAGACACTGGGCAGCTTACCCTGGAAGTGACAGACACCCGCCACAACACAACCTGACCTCCTGGGAAGAGCTTTCCCTTCTGCTGAGAAAGAGACCCAAGGAGAGCAAGAAGAAGAGGGGTGGGGGTGGGGTTTCAGGTGGTGCCTACTGCCCCGCACCCAGCTGCTTTTGCAGGTTTTTTTTTTTCTTTCTTTCTTTCTTTCTTTCTTTCTTTCTTTCTTTCTTTCTTTCTTTCTTTCTTTCTTTCTTTCTTTCTTTCTTTCTTTCTTTCTTTCTTTCTTTCTTTCTTTCTTTCTTTCTTAAATTATGCCACTCTGGAGGCGGGTGAGAAACTTCCTCAGTTCAACCCCAGCACTGATCAACAATTACGAGGGAGGTTTCTCGAGCTAGTCCTACCTGTACTGGTGTCTTTCTCTGGGTTCCAACCTCTGTTTCAGACTTTCTCGGTACTGTCCCTGTATGAGTCAGAAGGCTGTTGCCGACCTTCCAGGACCCCAGGTTCCCAGGAGGGCGTCTGCCCAGGGCAGATGGCAGGTGGGCCCCCCTCCCTGTGACCAGTAGAGCAGGGTCTCTGGATTGGTTCCCGACCTTCTCCCCACTGCGTTACCTTTGTGGGAATCTGCTGCACACCAAAGCAACCCAGAGAGAAACCAGGTCCCTGAGAGCCACAGGTGTCCCATCGCAGAGCTGGTGCTGCAGAGTCTGCAGCAGCCGCTTGATTGCAGAAGCCGCCTGAGCTGAAGCTTGCTTGGCTCTGGGAGCTGCTCCAGGGTGGGGACTCACCCCAGAAGCCAGGGCGAACCTGGCTGCCAGAGACCTGCCCCGCCCCCAGCTCGTCCGCGGTGTGTCTGGGATTTCACAGACACGGACATACACCACACACACACACACACACACACGCAGAGACAGAGAGATCTCCCACCCTTATTTTCCTTCTTTTAAATTCTAGAACTATATATTTTTATTTGTCTGTCTACCGTTCTCAATAATCGCCTTAGATTAATTAATTATAAGACCACCTACTACATGAACCCCATTCACTTTTTTTCACACAGGATCGTTCTAGCCCTTCAGTTGACAAAGATAAAAATAAAACTTTATCTGATAGCTGGAAGTTTCCCAAACACCGTGTCTGTGGCAGAGCAGACATAACTGACAGCAACTGATACTTTCCTTGCTAGCACTAGTCCAGCTATCTCAGTAAACTCAAGCACAGTGACATTCAGGGAGTGAGAGCTTAGCAGTGTGTCTGAAGCTAGTATTCTTACTTTTGTCAGAGCCTTAGGTGGTACATCTCTGGAGAGAGCTTGCTGGGGGAACAGGGTACGGTCATGGTGTCCATAAGGGTGCCAGGTAGCAGAAGAATGAGAAACACCGGTTCCCACTTGTGGACTGTGAGGTTCTCATGCCTACTGAATGCTCCCCAAAGTGATTCCTTAGTCTTTGACTATCCACCTCCTCTTTCTACTCCTCCCACCCTAGTTGTAAAGGTACTTTGTTCTTACAGAATTCATAGGAGAGCTGAATAAGGATCAAGTACTAACATCAGGGTGGAAGTGTTTGGCTAGGTGTCCTTCCGGTGTTTGCGGCAAATGGGGATGCTCATGTAGGCTGAAGCATTTTGGGCCCCTATCATCATGATACAATTAACCTCACATGTTTGACCAAAGAAAATGTGTGAAATCAAATGTGAAAGATCATTAAATAAAACCTAGAATTTTAAATAATTTCAGAATGCATGCATCCATATATATCCATATGCTTTTCATTTTTCTGTAATTGTAAAAATTTTCCTAGAACATTTAGCATTCTTTGTTTATCCTTTCACCTTTCTCTCTTGTAGGAAGAAATACCTTTCTCCCCTGACATGCCATCCTCCTCTTGTGCACTCTCAGGAACTCTTTTGCCGTTATCATTTCACCAACATCCCTTTTATCTCATTCCAACGAGCCTCCTCTCCCCTTGCCCACTTTTCCTAGAAATAAACACAGTGTTCATTATGTAAATAATAAGAACAGTGTGTGTGTGTGTGTGTGTGTGTGTGACAGAGAGAGAAAATGCATATAATGTATATGTGTTGGAGATGGGGTGTCTTACTATACAGCCCAGGCTAGCCTCAAACTGTAGGTCCTCCTATCTCAGCCTATGCCAGCACACCCAGTTAGACCTTTATCTTTTTGTAAAATTATGGCAAAATCCCAAATTTATTAAGGGCACTGCTGAAAGCATTCATCTGCTCCAAGGAGGAACATTTCATCCATGTTCCAAGGTCTGCCCCAATTGCTTGAAGGATGGGGGGAAGGGTGCCTGTGCCAAAGTGAGTGAGTGGCAATCAGAGGACAAATTGCAGTGGTCACTTCTGTCTTTCTACCTGGTGAGAGAGACCGGGGATCAAACTCAGAGCATTAGACTTGGCGCCAAGTGCCTTTACTCTTTGAGCCATCTCTCTGATTCTCTTGTATCCTTTTATGTTTCTACTTAACCAAGAGTAATTACCTGGTCCATTACAGTTGTTCTTTCCACTGAACCTCACCTCCATTAACACTAAGCTTATTTAACAAGATTAAATTTGTTTGTACAACAATGTATGTATGTGCATGTACATACATGTTTGTATGTATATTGCTACATATATACATGTTGCACATGAATACTTGATATTCAACACTACTGATTCATTTTATGTTTAATACACGATTATATATAATAATTGGTATCCCAAATAAAAGGCTTGTTAAAAGCAGGCAAATATTTCTACTATCTTTTTTCTAAAGCTAAATTGACAAATAGGTCATTTAGATTATTTGCCTAATTGGCTTTAAGAAAGCTAATTTTTAAAAGCAAATTAGCTGATTTTCTTACAATGCTTGCTTTCTTAAAGAGCCAAGCACTATACTTTGCATATATGAATTTTTAATAAGCTTTTGTTGAATTAATGAGCATCTTTAACCGATTTTCCCTCTTTAAAGGGTACTTATTTATATGATAAATAAAGTCCTTGAGATAAGATCACACTAGTGAGAGTTTTAATCATGAATTACTAAAATAATTTGAGGGGTAATGTGGTAATAAGTAATTATAACTTGACGAAATGTATGTCTTTGGGGGCCCAAAAAATTGGCTATGTGATCTATGACTGAAATTACATCTTTCAAATACTTAAAATTTCATTTTTAAAATCTTCATGCCTCCCTACTGGAACAAAAACAGCCATGTAGATCATTGAGAGAGAGTAGAAATCCTGGACATAAACCATTGTAATTATAACCACTTAATCTTTTACAAAGAGACAAAAAATGCACACCTGAGAAAAGATAACCTTCTTCAGCAAATGGTACTGGAAAAACTGGTTATCTATATAGAAAAGGAGGAAAATAGAGCCCTTGCTCACATTGTTCACCAAAATAAATGCAAACTGAACAAAGACCTCGACATCAAAGCTGAAACTTTGAGAGAACTAGAAGAAGAAATAGGCAATACACTACCGGATGTAAGTTATATAGTTTTCTAGGGAGATAGGCTTTAATGGTCTCATAATTTACAATGTGAACTGTACAAATTACAGTTCCAACCAGCCAGGCAAGGTATGCCTGCTAGTTCAATGGTAGCAAAACTCTTATGGGATAACCAACTCCTCTTGAACTAGACTTAAGGCCTGCTCCATGGAAGGGGATATAAATCTGACACTGTAAATCCAGCCAAAAGCTCATGTCAGCGTGATCAGAGGCCCTACAAGACAACTAACTCCTATTGTGTAGCTAAATTGACATAGCACAGAACTGCAGATTATGTTTATGCTTATATACAGAGACAAATGCTAATCTCAGCCTTACTCAGAGATGCTTCTCTTTGCTGTGAAAGGTAGTAAGTGCAGACTGCTGGCTGCTCAAAAAGCTTAGAATAATGAAGTGGAAATTTCTGGTTTCTTGTGTTCTGGTGGCTTTTTGTGGCTGATTGGCAGAGCCTTAAGGTTGGTTTCTTCTGGCACTCCCTGCCATTGCTGATTTGTGAATGTTGTTTGTGAGTCCTGCCATTGGTGATTCATGTATGGTGTTTTCGAGTCCCGCCATTGCTAATTTGTGAATGATATTTTCAAGTAGATCGAGCTACCACCGCCGATTCATGTGAACTGAACTAATAGCCTGACAGTGCAGATTGGATTTGCTCCAGAGAACTATTTCTAAACAGGTCCACATCCTCCTTTGTTCTACTAACCTTTGTTTTTCACTACCTCTGGTGGGTGATGAGATAGAAGAGACGTTAAAGCATTTAAGAACCCTTATTAAAAATAGGTTTTGGAAAATCTAAGCCTATAGGTTAAATATCACCTGAATGCTTAGCCCTAAATAAGGCATGTTATCACCACCACACAAGGTTCAGGGAATACTAAGAAGTAAAAACAGAAAGAATTTTGTCAAAGACCAGCTTTGACATCACATTGTAAACTAAGATGGAGTGTAGAGTTGGCCTCAGCATGCTTTTCCCTAAGGGAACAAAGCTTGACTCATTAGGGCCAGTGAAATACTTCCTGAGGGGATGGTAAAAAAACTCTTTGGGGGCTAAAGTAAAATTCCTTGGGGGCCAGCAAGAACCTTTTTGAGGTCAGCAAAAGAGGGGGAAAGAGTCACACCCTCAGGGTACACATCTAGTTATTAACAATTTTTTATTAAATTATATCAGAGAGCTGAGGGCAATAAAAATAGGTACAAGAAATTAATCATCATTTTGAATATCAGTCCAACTTCATTAAAAGAGTCACCTTGACCAGTGCTGTTGGGGCTGCCATGATTCTTTTTCTCTGACCTTAAAAAAATCCCAGGCTTAACTATTAAGGGTGTGTCTTTCTGAGCTTCAAATTGTTCCATAAGATTTTCTACATCAGAGTTTTACAAAAACACCTTACCCTACCTTTACTAACAATCTGCATCTCTAAATTCTTTATAAGGGTGGTGGTCATTGCTAACAATCTCTAAGTCCTTTCGGAGGGTAGTGACTAAATCATTAATCTGCTACAGCAGCAATGCTTGAAAAAGATCCATCACTGTTATTGTAAGTGATGATGATATTGTCCAGAGAGGTTGGGAGCCCCTTAGAGTTTTTGTACAACTCATAGACTGTGAAGGATGCGTTGTGAGGGCACCAAGCACAGCAAGATGCTAAGACAGTCCTCAGGGCAGTTCTTTTTCCACTGTGGTTGTTCCAGCCCACAGGCCACATTCTATGAGTTTTCAAGCTGTTTGCTGTTCTTCTCACATGGACCTTGACAGAATTTAAGAACAAGACAATAGGGAGAAGGGTTGGGAAATATGTCTACAAAAAATGACATAGCCATTTCAAACATGATCTCACAGAAGTTATGATTGCCTACACTGGGCCTGCAGAAGCCTGTGCCTGTTCACAAAACAAGTACTGACCTGGAAGGGGATCATGGACACTACCCCTACTGGTGAACTACTGCCAACTGATGGATTCTGAGAGAGGTTCAGTCATCGTCTTTAATTGTGCACCAAAGGAAGAACCCATCCATCTCCAAAGCATACTCTCAATCTCTTGGCCACATAGGCAGTCTGATTAAGTTAGTAGGTCACTATCCTGCCTGTAAGATGTGCTGGGAAAACGGTGGTCCAGAGCTTGTGATAGTGGCCAACCAATGACTGCCCTAACTTGAGGCTCAAGACATGAGAGGGAGCCCATGCCTAACACAGTCTGGATGGTCAACATCTAGAAGCTGGATGGCTCAGAGACCTAGGATAGAACCAAACATGACTAACAACAACAAAACAACAATAACAAAAAAACTCAATGAAATTATTCCTGATGGCATTCTGCTATACTCATAGATTAGAATCTAGCTCAATTGTCATCAGAGAAGCTTCCTCTAGCAGCTGATGGGAGCAGAGCTCAGACAACCCCACAGAAGAGGGGGAAGAAGAACTGTAGGATCCAGAGGGTTGAGGACACCATGAGAACACAGCCTGCAGAATTAACTTAGTAGAGCTCTTAGTGGTTCACAGAGACTGAAGCAGCAATTATGGAACATGCATAGATCTGA
Source organism: Mus caroli (assembly GCF_978045245.1). Lineage (NCBI taxonomy): Eukaryota > Metazoa > Chordata > Mammalia > Rodentia > Muridae > Mus > Mus caroli. The sequence continues at coordinate 59,994,714 of NW_028227271.1, forward strand.
GCCTGTGCATATATGTTATGGTTTTGTAGCTGGGTGTTCTTGTAGGACTCTTAGCAGTGGGAATTGGGGGCTGCCTCTGACTTTCTTGCCTGCTTTTGGAACCCTTTTCCACCTACTGGGTTGCCTCATTCAGCTTGGTATGAGAGTTTAGGCTTAGTCTTATTGCACTGTGTTATGATTTGTTCAGTTGATATCACAGGAAAACCCTTCAACCCTTGTTTCTGATGGGTTATGGAGGAGAAGTGGATCTTGCAGAGAGGGAAGGTGGGGGTGTTAGAAGAAGGGAAAAGAAGAAGGGAAATGTTGGGATTCATTGTATAAAAGAAGAATAAAGAAAAAGAAAAAACTAAACAACATGTATATAACAAAAATGTATACATGTGGGTATGGGGCCTGTAAGAAAGGGGGCAAGGATTACAGGGGTAGAGGCATAGAAGAGAGGGTTGAAGGCAAGATTAAGCATAGTTCATACATGCTAAGCATAGTATATACATGCACGAAATTGTCAAAGGACAAATTTAATTAAAATACAACTATGATTCTTGAGCTCTTGTAGAAACCCTCTGTGTATTATAAGGCTGAAGTATTAAGCATTATTCTCCAGTTCCCAGAAACCTCTGTTCTCTGTTTCCATGACTTCCTCCATGTGCACATGAGAGATTTGTAGTGTTTTCCCTTTTGTGTCTCATATATTTAACTTAACAACAACAAAAAAATCTTCCTGCTTTACTTATTTACAAATGACAGGGTTAATTCTGGAAAGCTTAACAGTGTCCTATTATATATACGTTCTACATTTCTCCATTCATCCAGTGATATACCTTGCCATTAACTCCAAACTGGCTATGAGAAAGGATTCTTTTGGATAGGTACCCAAGAGTGAAGTTGTTGGGCCATGTGTCAACTTTGCTTTTCGTTTTCAAGGAACCTCCGTACTGTTGTTATTGTTTTGCATTTCTGAGACAGAGTTTGGCTTTGAGCTTGTGGAACTTCTTCCGTCTCTGCCTCCCTACTGCTAGGACTGCAGGCACACAATGCTGCTCTTCCTGAGGTCTTCCACAATCTCTGCCCCAATTCAGGGTGCTTCCAACATTGCCGTCTCCTTTTTCACTTTCTCCTTGGCCTCTTCATCTCTTTTCTTTTAGATACCTACAAGCCTAATAGGTGTGAGATCATTTATCATTGCGCTCTTAACTTGCACTTCCCTGATCACAGGACTTTTGAAATTTTTTTCATATATTGACATAAATAACCCTCAGGGAATTAGATTTCCTTGACTCAAACAGAATGAGTTAAACGAAAGGCAAAGAAGTGGAGATGGCATGTATAGAACACCCAGCTAATAACTCTTGCTTTGTCTTTATGGGCATAGAAATAAGATTGTTTTGCATGGATATTGGTGATCGAGACACAGCATATATAAAAGAGATCTGATTCCCAGTAACGTGGGTTGAAGCAACTTCTGATGGTAGGTAGAGGAGAACTACAAGAAGAAATTAATGTAAAAACTTAGAGAGGTGATGGGTTCTAGAGTACAGCTGGAGGGAAGGTTTGTGTTTGGGTCCACATCTGAATTTCAGAGAAGCCACCATATTTGGTGATAGGTTGCTTCTCTGCTCAGGAATGAATGTTGCTGTTTACAGACCACGAGACAGAGTGGTGAATGCTGGGATGCATGTTGGTGAATGGCGAAGGAGATACTTGAAAAGTGCACTAGTCTTGGGCAAGGGAAAAGAAATGTTCATTTGAGATTGTAACCATTCATTTTTTTCAAATCATATTAGGAGACTGAAATACTATTGTTAGTCTGTTCAGATCTCTTAAAGAAATATACAGGGCCAAGGCAATCAGTACTGTCCTAGTTTGCATTTTCGTTGTTGTGATCAAACACTCTGGAGAAAGGCAACTGGGGGATGAAAGGTTTATTTAGTTTACAGTTTATAGTTCATTATTAAGGAGATTGAGTCAGAAACCATGGAACAATGTTGGTTCCTGGAATGTTTTTCCTGGCTTACTCAGCTTGCTTTCTTACGCAACTCAGGACAACCTGTCCTGGGAGGGACTATCCACGGTGGGCCGGTCCCTCCTACTTGTATCTGTAGTTAAAAACATATTTCACAGATATCCCCACAGGCCAATCGCATGGAGGCAATTTTACAGTTGAGATGCCCTTTTCTCTAGTTTCTGTCAAGTTGACACAAGCTCATCAGGAAAGTTGACCCACTGCTGGGAGGTAGTGGCACACGCCTTTAATCCCAGCACTTGGGAGGCAGAGGCAGGCAGATTTTTGAGTTTGAGGCCAGCCTGGTCTACCGAGTGAGTTCCAGGACAGCCAGAGCTACACAGAGAAACCCTGTCTAGAAAACAAACAAACAAACAACTGTCAACTTTCAAATACAAACATATTGCTAGTCAACCATACCTTTTTCTTACTGGTTTATCTCCCACGACTCTTGTTAAAGTCAAAATATAAATTTAACTATTTAAAAATCCAATATCTAGGACTCACTTATGATATTTTTGGCTCCAAAGAGTATGGATAGCCCCATCTCTATGCTTCTGCCATCCACAACACAGTTTGTCTCATATGCTCAGTCCAGATCGACTCCTCATCTGAGTCCTTGGTGGTTATTCTAGAGTGTTGACATATCCATATGTTGGAGTCTCCATGGCAAATGAAGTTTTACCTTCACTGATCCTTTCCTGGCCTCTTCCAGAACTCTGATGCTGGTATATGGTACCAACTGTTAGCTTTTCTCCATGATCTCTGCAATACTGTAGATTCCATGTTGCCCAAAACAGTACCATGTGAAAGAGAGATTGGCCTGTGGGGACTCTGTGAAATATCTGTGAAATACGTTCTTAACTACTGATACAAGTGGGAGGGACCAACCCACCGTGGATAGTGCCTCCCTGGGCAAGTTGTCCTGAGTTGTGTAAGAAATCAAGCCATTAGCAAGTTTGGTTGCTAGTTTGAGATGCAGCCTTCAGCCACTCTGGACTACAGCTTCTGCGTGGTGGCCGTGAGTAGATACTTTCCAGAAGATTTTGCCTCAGTGATGCTGGTCTCTTTTTTATTGTGGCTGGTTTTTCATACCCAGCTAACTAGAATTTATTGTCTTACTAAATCAAAGGTTTCATTTTAGTGGTGCTAATATCTTATTAATCACAAATGATTATTCAGTTCTAGCTGATCAGAAACTATAGATTCTTAATTCAAGTTCTTTTTTTTATTAGATATTTTCATTTATATTTCAAATATTTCATTTATATTTCCTAGTTTCCTCTCTGAAAATCCCCTATACCCTCTCCCCACCCCCTGGTCCCCATCTCACCCAATCCAGTTTCCTGGTCCTGACATTCCCCTATACTGGGGCATAGAATCTTCACAAGATCAAAGGAATCTCCTCCCATTGATGGCCAACTAGGCCATTCTCTGCTACATATGTAGCTAGAGACAGGAGTCCCATCATGTGTTTTCTTTGATTAGTGGTTTAGTTCCAGTGAACTCTGAGATTGCCGGATAGTTCATATTGTTGCTCCTCCTATAGGGCTGCAAATACCTTCAGCTCCCTGGGTACTTTCTCTAGCTCCTTCATTGGGGACCATGTGCTCTGTCCAATGGATGACTGTGAGCATCCACTTCTGTATTTGCCTTTCAAGAGACAACTATATCAGGCTCCTGTCAGCAAAATCTTGTTGGCATCTGCAATAGTGTCTAGGTTTGGTGGCTGTTTATGGGATGGATCCCCAGGTGGGGCAGTCTCTAGATGGTCATTCCTTCAGACTCTGCTCCAAAGTTTGTCTCTGTAACTCCTTCCACGGGTGTATTATTCCCCCTTCTAAGAAGGATCAAAGTATCCACACTTTGGTCTTCCTTCTTTTTGAGTTTCATGTGTTTTGCAAATTGTATCTTGGGTATTCTAAGTTTCTGGGCTAATATCCACTTATCAGTGAGCGCATATCAAGTGACTTCTTTGTGATTGGGTTACCTCCCTCAGGATGATATCCTCCAGATGAATCTATTTGCCTACGAATTTCATAAATTCGTTGTTTTTAATAGCTGAGTAGTACTCCATTGTGTAAATGTACCACATTTTCTGTATCCATTCCTCTGTTGAGGGACATCTGGGTTCTTTCCAGCTTCTGCCTATTATAAATAAGGCTTCTATAAACATAGTGGAGCATGTGTCCTTAGTACAAGTTGGAACATCTTCTGGGTATATGCCCAGGAGAGATATTGCTGGATCTTAAGGTAGAGCGATGTCTAGTTTTCTGAGAAACCGCCAAACTGATTTCCACAGTTGTACCAGCTTGAAGTCCAACCATTAATGAGATGTGTTCCTCTTTCTCCACATTCTCGACAGCATCTGCTGTCACCTGAGTTTTTGATCTTAGACATTCTGACTAGTGTGAAGTGGAATCTCAGGATTCTTTTGATTTGAATTTCCCTGATGATTAAGAATGTTGACCATTTTTTCAGGCTTCTCAGCCATTCAGTATTCCTCAGTTGAGAATTCTTTGTTTTGCTCTGTACCCTAATTTTTAATAGGGTTATTTATTTTCTGGAGTCTAACTTCTTGAGATCTTTGTATATATTGGATATTAGTCCCCTTTCCAATTTAGGATTGGTAAAGATCTTTTCCCCATATATTGATGGCCTTTTTGTCTTTTGCTTTACAGCTTTGGAATTTTATGAGGTCCCATTTGTCGATTTTTGATCTTATAGCATAAGCCTGTTTTGTTCAGGACTTTTTCCCCTGTACCCATATTTTCTAGACTCTTCCCCACTTTCTCCTCAGTTTCAGTGTCTGGTTTTCTGTGGAGTTGCTTGATCCACTTAGACTTGAGCTTTGTACAAGGAGATAAGAATGGATTAATTTGCATTTTTCTACATGCTAACCGCCAGTTGAGCCAACACCATTTGTTGAAATGCTGTCTTCTTTCCACTAGATGGTTTTAGCTCCTTTGTCAAAGATCAAGTGACCATAGGTGTGTGGGTTCATTTTGGGGACTTTAATTCTATTCCATTGATCTACCTGTCTGTGGCTGTACCAGTGCCATGCAGTTTTTATTACAATTGCTCTGTAGTACAGCTTGAGGTCAGGTAGGGTGATTCCACCAGGGTTTTTTCTTATTGTTGAGAATAGTTTTTTATATGCTAGGTATTTTGTTATTCCAGTTGAATTTGTAAATTGCCCTTTCTAACTCAGTGAAGAATTGAGTTGAAATTTTGATGGGGATTGCATTGAATCTGTAGATTGTTTTTTGCAAGATAGCCATTTTCACTATATTAATCCTGTCAGTCCATGAGCATGGGAAATCTATCTATCTTCGGAGATCTTCTTCAATTTCTTTCTTCAGAGACTTGAAGTTCTTATCATACAGATCTTTCACTTGCTTGGTTAGAGTCACACCAAGATATTTTTATTATTTGTGACTATTGTGAAGGGTGTTGTTTCCCTAATTTCTTCTCAGCCTGTTTATCCTTTGTGTAGGGAAAGATCACTGATTTGTTTGTATATCCAGCTACTGCACTGAAGCTGTTTTTTAGATTTAAAAGTTCTCTGGTGGAATTTTTAGAGTCACTTATATATACTATCATATCATCTTCAAATAGTGATATTTTCACTTCTTCCTTTCCAATTTGTATCCCCTTGACCTCCTTTTGTTGTCTAATTGCTCTGGCTAGGACATCAAGTACTATATTGAATAGGTAGGGAGAAGGTGGGTAGCCTTGTCTAGTCCCTGATTTTAGTGGAATTGCTTCAAGTTTCTATCCATTTAGTTTGATGTTGGCTACTGGTTTGCTGTATATTGCTTTTATTATGTTTAGGTATGGGTCTTGAATTCCTGATCTTTCCATGACTTTTATCATGAATGGGTGTGGGATTTTTTCAAATGCTTTCTCAGAATAAAAGGAGACGATCATGTCATTTTTGTCTTTGAGTTTCTTTATATAGTTGATTACATTGGTGGATTTCTGTATATTAAACCATCCCTGCATCCCTGGGATGAAACCTACTTGACCATGATGGATGATTATTTTGATGTGTTCTTGGATTCAGTTCACAAGAATTTTATTGACTACTTTTGCATTGATATTCATGAGGGAAATTGGTCTGAAGTTCTCTTTCTTTGTTGGGTCTTTTTTCCCCTCACTTCCCCCCCCCCCCCGAGTTTCTCTGTGTAGCCCTGGCTGTCCTGGAACTCACTTTGTAGACCAGGCTGGCCTTGAACTCAGAAATCCACCTGCTTCTGCCTCCCCAGTGCTGGGATTAAAGGTGTGCACCACCACGCCCGGCTCCTTTGTTGGGTCTTTGTGTGGTTTAGGTATCAGAGTAATTGTGGCTTCATAAAATGAATTGGGTAGAGAGCCTTCTGTTTCTATTTTGTGGAATAGTTTGAAGAGAATTGGAATTAGGGTTTTTTTGAAGGTCTGATAGAACTCTGCACTAAACCCATCAGATCCTGGGCTTCCTTTTGTTGGGAGAGTATTAATGACTCCTTCTATTTCTATTTCTTTTTTTTTTTTTCCATTTTCTTTTTTTTTTTAATTACGTATTTTCTTCATTTACATTTCCAATGCTATCCCAAAAGTCCCCCATACCCTCCCCCATACCCTCCCCACCCACTTCCACTTCTTGGTCCTAGCATTCTCCTGTACCGAGGTATATAAAGTTTGTAAGAACAATGGGCCTCTCTTTCCACTGATGGCTGACTAAGCCATCTTCTGATACATACGCAGCTAGAGACACAAGCTCCGGGGGTACTGGTTAGTTCATAATGTTGTTCCACCTATAGGGTTGCAGACTCCTTTAGTTCCTTGGGTACTTCCTCTATTGGGTATCTCCCCCCATTGGGGGCCCTGTGATCCATCTAATAGCTGACTGTGAGCATACACTTCTGTGTTTGCTAGGCCCTGGCATAGCCTCACAAGAGACAGCTAAATCAGGGTCCTTTCAGCAAAATCTTACTAGTGTATGCAATGGTGTCAGCGTTTGGAGGCTGATTTTGGGATGGATCCCCGGGTATGGCAGTCTCTAGATGGTCCATCCTTTCATCTCAGCTCCAAACTTTGTCTCTGTACCTCCTTCCATAGGTGTTTTGTTTCCAATTCTAAGAAGGGTAAAGTGTCCACACTTTGGGCTTCGTTCTTCCTGAGTTTCACATGTTTTGCAAATTGTATCTTACCTGCTTCTATTTCTTTAGGGGATATGGGACTGTTTAGATCATTGATCTTATCCTGATTTAACTTTGGTACCTGGTATCTGTCTAGAAAATTGTCCATTTCGTCCAGGTTTTCCAGTTTTGTTGAGTATAGCCTTTTGTAGTAGGATCTGATGATGTTTTGGATTTCCTCAGGTTCTGTTGTTATGTCTCCTTTTTCATTTCTGATTTTGTTAATTAGAAATTAATTAACTGTCCCTGTTCCCTCTAGCTAGTCTGGCTGAGGTCTTATCTATCTTGTTGATTTTCTCAAAGAACCAGCTCCTGGTTTGGTTGATTCTTTGTATAGTTATTTTTGTTTCCACTTGGTTGATTTCAGCCCTGAGTTTGATTATTTCTGGCATTCAACTCCTCTTGGGCGAATTTGCTTCCTTTTGTTCTAGAGCTTTTAGTTTGCTGTCAAGCTGCTAATGTATGCTCTCTCTAGTTTCTTTTTGGTGGCACACAGACCAATGAGTTTTCCTCTTAGAAATGCTTTCATTGTGTTCCATAAGTTTGGATATATTGTGGTTTCATTTTCATTAAACTCATTAAACTTTCATAGTCCGTGGTGATCTGATAGGATACATGGGATTGTTTCAATATTTTTGTATCTGTTGAGGCCTGTTTTGTGACCTATTATATGGTCAATTTTGGAGAAGGTACCATGAGCTGCTGAGAAGAAGGTATATCCTTTTGTTTTAGGATAAAACGTTCTGTAGATATCTGTTAAATCCATTTGTTTCACAACTTCTATTAGTTTCACTGTGTCTCTGTTTAGTTTTTTTTTTCCCCCCCCAGGATCTTTCCATTGATGAAGGTAGGGTGTTGAAGTCTCCCACTATTATTGTGTGAGGTGCAATGTGTGCTTTGAGCTTTATTAAAGTTTCTTTAATGAATGTGGTTGCCCTTGCATTTGGAGCATAGATTTTCAGAATTGAGAGTACATCTTGGTAGATTTTTCCTTTGATGAGTATGAAGTGCCTCTCCTTGTCTTTTTGGTAACTTTGGGTTGATAGTTGATTTTATTTGATATTAGGATGGCTACTCAAGCTTGTTTCTTGGGACCATTTGCTTGGAAAATTGTTTTCCAGCTTTTTACTCTGAGGTAGTGTCTGTCTTTTTCCCTGAGGTGGGTTTCCTGTATGCAGCAATATGTTGTGTCCTGTTTATGTAGGCAGTCTGCCAGTCTATGTCTTTTTATTGGGGAACTGAGTCCATTGATATTAAGAGATAATAAGGAAAAGTAATTGTTGCTTATGTTATTTTTGTTGTTAGAGTTGGGATTCTGTTCTTGTGGCTATCTTCTTTTAGGTTTGTTGAAGGATTACTTTCTTGCTTTTTCTAAGGCATAGTTTCTCTCCTTGTGTTGGAGTTTTCCCTTTGTTGTCCTTTGATGGGCTGGATTTGTGGAAAGATATTGTGTGAATTTGGTTTTGTCATGGAATACTTTGATTTCTCCATCTATGGTAATTGAGAGTTTTGTTGGGTATAGTAGCCTGAGCTGGCATTTGTGTTTCTTAGTTTCTGTATAACATCTGTTCAGGATCTTCTGGCTTTTATTGTCTCTGGTGAGAAATCTGGTGTAATTCTAATAAGTCTGCCTTTTTATGTTACTTGATCTTTTTTCTTGACTGCTTTTAATATTCTATCTTTATTTAGTGCATTTGTTGTTCTGATTATTATGTGTTGGGAGGAATTTCTTTTCTGGTCCAGTCTATTTGGAGTTCTGTAGGCTTCTTGTATGTTCATGGGCATCTCTTTCTTTAGGTTAATGAAGTTCTCTTCTATAATTTTGTTGAAGATATTTATTGGCCCTTTAAGTTGAAAATCTTCATTCTCATCTATACCTATTATTCTTACGTTTGGTCTTCTCATTGTGTCCTGGATTTCCTGGATGTTTTGAGTTAGGATCTTTTTGCAGTTAGCATTTTCTTTTATTGTTGTGTCCATGTTTTCTATGGAATCTTCTGTACCTGAGATTCTCTCTTCCATCTCTTGTATTCTGTTGGTGATGCTCCCATCTATGCCTCCTGATTTCCTTCCTAGGGCTTCTCTCTCCAGATTTGCCTCCCTTTGGGTTTTCTTTATTTTTTCTACTTCCATTTTTAGATCTTGGATGGTTTTGTTCAATTCCTTTGCCTGTTTGGTTGTGTTTTCCTGTAATTTTTAAAGGGATTTTTGTCTTTCCTCTTTAAGGTCTTCTACCTGTTTAGCTGTGTACTCATGTATTTTTATAAGGGAGTTATTAATGTCCTTCTTAAAATCCTCTACCAGCATTATGAGATATGATTTTAAATCTGAATCTTGCTTTTCTGGTGTTTTGGGATATCCAGGATCCACTGTGGCGAGAGTACTGGGTTCTGATGGTGCAGAGTGGTCTTGGTTTCTATTAGTGAGATTCTTACATTTGCTTTTCATCATCTGGTAATCTCTGTGAGTGTGTGCTAGCCTCTGTCAGCTCTCCTGGGAGACCAGCTCTCTCTTGAGTCCTGGGGGTCAGAACACTGCCTGGAGGCAAACTCTCTGCTGGTAGGAAAGGTGCACAGAGGACTGAGGATCAGCTCTGCCTCCTGGCTGAGGATGAAGGACTGAAGGGACCCTGTCCAAGAAGATCTGTTGCTTCTGAGGCCATCAAGCTCTCCTGCTTGGACCTGCCTGAGAGAGACCCTCGATAGAAAATGGCGGTCTCATTTGAGTCCTCGAGATCAAAGCATTCCCTGTAGGCAAGTTCTCCTCTGGGGGGGTGGGGGGAGGGGGAGAGGGAAGGTGCCCAGAGGACTGAGGATCAGCTCCACCTCCTGGCTGAGGATGAAGCTTAATTCAAGTTCTTACACCAAAGCTCCTGATAGAGATTTTGAGGGACTCTCAAACCTCTCCCTAAAATTCATTTCAGCCCTTCATTGTCTTGTTTGCTTTCAACATTATTAACTTCCAAGCTTCCACAGAATAGTCTGTTAGGCATGGAACACGAACTGCTTTTCCAGCTGCAAGATCCAAGTTCCTTCTTCAAAACTGTCCCTGAAACTAATGTAGTCAAGCCTGTCACAGCAGGATCCCATTTTCTTACACCCATTTTTGTCTTGGTTAGTTTCTATTGCTGTGATAAACACCATGAACAAAGGCAATATGGGGATGAAAGGGCTTGCTTTGCTTCTGTATCCTGACCACAGTACACCGTGGACGAAAGAAGTCAAGCAGGAGCCATTGGAGGAAAGATGCTCACTGGTTTGCTTCCAGACTCATATTCAGCTACTTATACTTCCTGGCAGTAGTGTGGTGGCACCAACCACAGCAGGCTGGGCCCTTTCAATCAGTGGTCAGGAAAAGTTTCCACATACATGCCCACAAACCAATCTGTTGGTGGTAATTCCTCAATTGATGTTTCTTTCCAAGTACCTTTAGTTTCTGACAGTTGAAACCTACCCAAAACACTTAACCAAAATCTGTTATGCTTTGAATATAAAATGTCCCCCACAGGCCCATGGACTGAATGCTTTGTTTTTCTTTTGGGAGGTGTGAGAAAACTCTGAATGAGGAGCCTTCTGGGGAAGATAAGTCCCTGCCCCTTTCTGTCTGAGCTGAAGGGCCTTCTCCTTCACAGGTTTCTGACATCAGAATGTTCTGAGTGTGCAAGGCCAAGCCACCAAAGTGGTGGAAATGGAGGAGGAGCAGAAAATGCAGCAGATAAATGTGTCATTTTCACTAAATATGCTTTATGTCTGTGTATAAAACCTGCCTTTATTGGTGGATAAAATATGAAAGACAAAGTTTAGGCTTAGAACTGTTTTATGAAAACTGAATGTTAGAGTATATATGCTAGGGTCTTAGCCATGACTTTGACTTATTACCTTTTCTAAAACTCATGACCTCATAATTCATTATTCTGTGCATTTCCCTAGCCAGAGAGAGAGAGAGAGAGAGAGAGAGAGAGAGAGAGAGAGAGAGAGAGAGAGAGAGAGAGAGAGAGAGAGAGAGAGAGAGAGAGAGAGGATTGATAGGTAATGTCAAATGGAATTCTTATGGAACTAAAGAAGCCCTCAAGCATATTAATGGTAGAAACAACACTCCCATATTGTTAGTATCTTGGCCACAGTGCATCTCCACCAGACTGAACACTCCAAATCATACAGTGTGCAACAGTATTTAAGTCTTCAGCACAGCAACCAAGCTATGGCTCTATGGGCATTTCTGTGAAAGCCCAACTTTGATATAGGTAGCTGTCTAGAACATCTAAATTTTGAAGATTCAACAACAACAAAATTAGAGCAATGGAAAGTCACTGATTATCACTTAATTCTGGTGATTCTAGGCACAGTGCCACTTGTGCTTGTAATAAACATGGCCCCAGCTCCTATACTTAGAACTACTCTGCAGCAACATTGCAGCATGAGTGTGGACCCTACATGCCTTAGTTCTTTGCTTACTATTATCATTGTAAAACATGTCATTGACTGTCCAGTTCTGGGGTATTATATATGCTTTACACTGAGGAAAAATATATGGATTTTTTTTTGGTGGGAACAATAAAAACACTTTTATTTCATTTGTTAAGACTCCCTCGGGCTTGGGATGCAGCTAAGCAGTAAAACTTACTGTAAAGCATGCATGAGGCCACATGTTCATCCCCTGCACTACAATAAATGCTAGCTACTGAACTAAAATCTATTCCCCTCTCCTGTTATAAATCAGTGAAATCAAACTATTTTGGGAATTGTGTATGCTATTTAAATCAACCTCCTGAATCATGGAATTGGCTTCTGAGAACGATCGCAACCTGACATCTACACCTTATGATAGCAGCCTCTTAGTCAGTATCAGCACATTCTGACGTTCTCACATTAAGTTTTAATCCAACAACACTTTCATCTTCAACAAGCTGGTTGGCCTCTAAATTGGAATTGGGCCCAGTAAAATGTGATACTCATCTCAATTAAAGTGAGTCCCAGAGAGGATAAATGTGCAGGTGCCAGGGGCCCCCTTGTGGCTGATAAGTAGAGTAACCATAGGCACATATTGAATTTAATTGCCATAAATTTCTTATTTTTCTTATTGTTGATTCAGTTAAAAGACCATTTTAAGAATTCTCTGCTGAATACTGAAGACAGAAAACCAAATGGGATACACTTGAAGCCATAGAGGAGTTAAGAGGGTAAAAATGACTAGATTTCAACCTTCCTTGCTATGTACTATATAGTGATGTTAATTCTGGGAACCAAATTTGAATCCTTTGAAAGCATGCACCTATAAATGAACTCCCCTGCCCTAAAGACATCTTTTTTTTTTTTTAATGTGAATTTCACAGCAGCTAATACTATCTAGAAAATTCTGACAAGTATGTGATCTTTTTTCACACACAAGTATAGTAATTCATTCATTTACACACTAGAAAACACATATTTATAAAATTCTAGGTAAGCTAACATAAGTCTATATATTCTCATTACCCTATCAGTATTTAGGTCTATTAATTCTTGCCAGGCCACTATCCAAATAGTGAAACCAAGGCAATAGTCATTCTTATCTGCTACCCAGTATCTTATGATTAGTGAGATTAGAACCTGAATGATTTGATTGTACTTAACAGTTTCATTCAATGTCTGTTCAATGGTTTCTGCTCAATAGCAGAAAATATGTAGGATTTTATGAAGTCATATTAACACAAGCTAGGCTTCTGCAAAGGTTAGACATGTGCAGGCATATGTGTTTTACACACACACACACACACCACAGGATCAATTCCAACAGCAGCTATTGAGCAGCTGTCACAGTTCTCTTGTGTTGGGTGGAACTTTCTATCAAGTTATGTAAAGTCTTATATCCAGTTACCAACCAGTCCCTGGCTTGGCACTGCTTAACCAAATGATACACTTGTAATGCCTAAAGTGATTGTATAAATGATTTAGTTGGGTCTTCTTTCCCACTATAACAGAAGATACAGTGATGACTATACTGGCCCAGTGCAGGCATGGAACAAGTGTATTAAGTTTCCAACACTGAGTGTGAAAGGGTGGAGGTTTCAGTGTATTCCTACTTTACATAAATCAATGAAGCCAAAAGTGTTCACAAAGTTGATTTATTTACAAATACCAGTGATTCTAGATTCAATCTACAAGACATTTATAAGATGCCAAAGAGAAAGGTGGTAGGGGAGTCTTAGCATTGTTTTAAATCTAGGCTGTTATGGGCCCCAGAGGTGGCACACACCTGTCTTCCCAGCACTTGGGAGGTAGAGGTAGGAGGATCAGGTATTCAAGACTTACCTAGGCTACATAGCAAGTACAGAGAAAGCCTGGACTACATGTGACCCTGTCTCAAAACAAACCGGGGAAAAAAAAAAGGCCAAAAATACCATTAAAAACAAACAAACAAAAAAACCTCCAAAAACCGAATCTATGCTCTCACCTTAAATTTCTACAAAGCATTTTAAACTTGGTTATTTTTCTCATTGTCAAGGAATTTCCAAATGTCATTTTAAAAATCTTTTGGGATATTAAAATAACATCTTTATAAGCCTTCTCAGTTTGTTTCTATATACAGAATTATGAAGAACTACCCCTTATTTTTAATACTTTCTGTGTACCATGTAAGACTTTTTTTATAATTGGTAACAAAATGAAAATTGCTATCAATATTTTAGAACATTATGAAACTGAAACAAAATATTACTTTGGGCAAGATTTTGGGTGTACATATCTCAAGACCCAAATATATAGTTCTGTAAATGACTCAATGACATTTAAACTTATGACATTAAGTGTGGACGATGAACCCTTTTCTCAACTGTACCTATTTATTAGGACTTTTTTTATCATGTGCTCCTGTAGTGCTCACTCAGTTCAGTCACTGCCTTACCCATTCTTTCATAAATGAGAATCATACAATGAGTTTGTTCCCTCCCCTCCAGATGGACTAACATCCCTGTGCTCACAGCTCTCAGGATTCATGCTCAAGGCCAGTGTGAGGCCAGCTGACCGACGGAGGGGCAGCTTATCTCAAAAATCCAAAAAGAAATCAGTGACAAGGAATTGAAATCATGGGACTGTCAGAACATTTAAAAACTCAAGCTGAACTCAGAAGGGAAAGTAGTAACAACTTAAAGGGCTTCCTAGATGTTATGATTTTGAGAGGTACTAAGAGATGGAACAACTTTTTTTACAGACTGCAGAGATAGAAATACGTGCTAGATTTAGAGGGGCCTAGCTAGTATGCTGAGTTTGAATTTCATCCAGTATTGAAACATTTCAAGTAGGGGAACAAATGACCAGACTTGGATTTCATAAGGCCACATAGGCAGGGAAACGATGAGGAAGATAGTGGAGGCACAGAGGAGTCACTGCAATCACTTGGGCTTAGGAGGGCCAGAAATGATAATCCAAGTTTATAGCTGGCCCTCAACCAATCAGCAGCAGTAACACAAACACAAAACTAAGGATGTTTCACAAGTAATCTTGTTTTTTTCCCTCCGAAAAATAGCATTAATATTCATCTTGAGTCACTTGTGTCTGAGAGACCCCATGAATAAGGAATAACACACAGGTAGTTAATAGGGGAGAATCTTACTGTTAAAGTATGGTCATTTAAAGGTGTTTGTGAACTATCCAAGGAAGTAGACCCACTGGTGGTATATGGGCAGTGAGGCGAGAATTAAGTCTGGTTGTGAGAATGTTCAGCATATATCAATCTCTTGATATTTGAAACATGGCAGACTCACCTCCTGGGATTCAACCAGGGAAAACATATTATTAATCAGAGGACTCAGGAGAAAGTCCAACAAAACATTACTTAAAAGTTACATACAGCAAAATGTACTCCATAAAAAGCCAGAAAGGACTTCCAATGGTAGGAAGCAGTGTGAGGAGGGGGATGCAAAGTTCCAAGTGGAAGGATGGCCAACATAATCACTCTGCGTCAAAGGTCACACTGATAGACAAGAGTCCATTAGATCTGGTAATCCTGATTGATGTCAAGAGTAAAGCTAATTGGTAGAGATTATTTCCCATTAAAGTTCTTTCTTGACCTCAGTATATGGGGATGCAATTTAGAGATTCTGCTTTCAAAGTTCAGATGAGTAGAAAATGTGGTATTCAGTCAGCTTGGAAATGTTCTGTCTTCCACTAGATGGTAATTTCTTTGAAGCATAAGGAAGGCACATACAGATTAAGTAAGACCCAGTCCTAACACTCAGAATTTGTAACAAAGAAATAGACAACCTACAGTACAAAGATGGAGCATCACAGTTATCAAATGTGAGGAATCAAAAGAAGAACAAACCATTTCGTAGACAACCCAGAAAGGCGTCTCAGACGTTAGCACAGAGAATCACACATATAAATACTGGATTATAGTAATTGCTGGCATTTTTCTCTCAACATTTCTAGGCAATCAGTAATAAACAGAGTCCCATTTATTCCAAAATAAAAAAAATTGAAACTCATTCATGAGATATTTATTAAAATAACACATTTAGGGAAAAAAATCAATACAATGTATACATTACTGAAAACTGTATACCATCATACAAAAAAGGACTTTATTTTGGGAAATCAATTTCTAATTATGGCAAGTTTTACTTTCAGAAATAAATCCACAGACCAACACATTCTAATTCACCCTTAAAGACTGGCATGCTGAGCAAGGAATGTTCTTATTCTTTGTAGGAGTTCCTTCTTTACACTGTCAGGTACCAGGGCTGAAACAAAAATTAAACATCAATGTAAGAAGACTCCAATGATCACATGTGAATTTGACTTGACGTTTTATTAGAAACTACTACTACAGGGATTTCACAGAACTCTCATGGTTGAATTAAAAAATAAAGAGATAAAAATATCAGACTTGACATCTAATACCTAACTGCACAGCTCATCAAGCCTGGGGAGATTCTTTAAACTGGATATACACATGTCCATTGAAAATGCAACGGCACACTGATAACTCCGACTCAGACCACACTGACAGGTCACCTTGGGATTATCAACCTGACTGCCAAAGCATCAACAGAGCCAGCATCCATCTTTTCTTTAAAGATTTATCTATTTTATGTATATGAATACACTGTTGCTCTCTTCAGACACACCAGAAAAGGGTATCTGATCTCATTATAGATGGTTGTGAGCCACCACGTGGTTGCTGGAAATTGAACTCAGTACCTCTGGAAGAGCAGTCAGTGCTTTTAACCTCTAAGCCATCTCCCTGGCCTGGAGTGGGAAATAATTTTTATTGTATTGGGGGTAGGAAGGGGATTAAGGGTCACAGCCAGCCTTCTTGAGGTTATAGCTAAATGAATCCATGTATGTATATGAAAACTTATGAAACTTTTAAAACAGAGGCTATTAATTTGAGGTAAGGAGGGGCGCATGAGGTTAAGAGGGAAGAATGGCAAAGGTGGAAATGTAATAATCTCAAAGAAGGGTCAAGTTTACTGGATACCAATGGGCAAAGTACAAAATGAAAATGTTCAAAGAGAAACAGGATATCTAAACAATGTTAACAAATTAAAAATAGAAAAAGAAATCAGAGAAAACTAGCTTAAAGTATAAATTCATAAAATGAAGAAATATTTTTCCAGATCCATACTTGAAAAAAGTTATAAACAAGCTTTAAGAAAAAGGACCAAGGGGCTTTATAATTCCTTCTTCTCAACAGGAATTCATATGCTGTAGTCATCTCCACAAATTTATTTTATATTCAACTGATTTTGATTGTGGCTATGTGTAAAGACATCCTATAAATTCATCTAGTTTAGAAGCTTTCACTTCTAAGTCTTAAATATGCATCACTGTGAATTACCAAATTCTTAATTAGACAATCAAGAAGACAGTTTCATTTATTTTTAATAAGAAAAGAGATAGTAGGACAATGACTCAGGACTGGAATGTTGAATTATTAATATTTAGGTGGAATCAGGCCATATTTAATAAATCGTATAAGTGCTAGCTTTAGGTGGCACGTCCCTAAGATCCCATGTTAAAACTGATCTGCCTTACCAGTCATCAATCTAAGACCGTACACCACAAGTGCCGACTTACACCTATCACCTCAGCTCTTAGTCAGGACTGCTACACCAGTCCTCCAGGCAACTGCTCTTCAACTTCCCCCACAGGAACAACAACTCCTTAGAAAGGATTTTGGATAGGATTTTTTTCCCTACTAAACGCCTGATTCCTGACAGTTTGTGCTCCTTACCTCTGCCTTTTGGAGTGATTTCAGCCACCAAGTCATCAACAGTAACGTGTTCTAGTCCTTTTTCTTTAATTACCTCTTATGCAAAAGCAAAAAACAAATCATATCATTTAAAATCATTATCTGTAAGAAAGATTTTCATAGAGGAAGGGTTAAAATCATGTTTTTAGAGTATAGACTGGTCTTTAAATAAAAAGAGGAAACTTTTTTCTTTTTTTAATGAAAATTTATAGCCTCATAAATGTATTAATCTGCAGATTATAGAAGTCTGTTTATACTTCAGGTAAATAACTTAAGCAAACAAAGAGCTGTAATATTAGGGTATATTAGAACTGGATAGTGCCAAATCCATCTTTTCTAAAAAGCTGGAACTGAACAGAGCTTACTGTAATCACATTACCCTTAAATATATCAAGGAAACAAAATGTATTATTTGAGTCTACTTTATAACTTTATGGCCAAAATTAGGATGTAGAGCTACTGTGCTCATTTCTCTTCTCTAGCCCAGACCAAAGGAAATGATGAGGGAATACAATCAACATTTCTGGAACCCTGCTAGCTGCTTTACAACTTTAAATATCTATAAAGAACTCCTTGGTCAGAGGTGAGACAACCGAGGGATAAAGATTACTCATCTGTACCCGGTGGAAAGCCAACTGCAGTCTTGCAGGTTTGCATGATTTCAGCTTCCCTTTTATCAACATATCACATTGCTTTTTTATAGTTAATATAGACATAACCTATTACTTCCACTTGTAGAAAACATTGCAATATAAAGACAACTCATTAAAAATATCTAGAATTTCACTATACCAAAAGTTGAACCTGATAAAGGATTCAAAAAAGCATGTGCAATATCAACAATATCTACCAAAAAAAGTAAAAAAAAAAAAAAAAAAAAAAACCCTTTATTTGTACATTTGCTATTTTAAGTTTAATTCCCTGACAACATTGTTACAAATGAGTTCCATCTATCAACAACCAATGCTCATTGCATTGAGGGAAATTATATCAGTATTACTAACATTACTTAAAAACAAAGGAGTCCATCATTTGATCTTAGAGGATCTTCAAAACTCGTGATAAACTTTTGCAAAATACATAAAAAATTCCTAAAAACTCAGGAGTTAAGTCTAAGGATATCATTGAGAAGAGAACTCTTACAATAGTATTCAATTTCCATTTGCTTAAAATGGCGTTTGAGGACTTACACTGTAGGATATGAACTATACTTTCTTTTTGTCTTTTTTTTTCCACCTGGAAAAAAAATCACATTTTAAAAAATATGGAACGCTTCACGAATTTGCGTGTCATCCTTGCGCAGGGGCCATGCTAATCTTCTCTGTATTGTTCTAATTTTAGTATATGTGCTGCCGACTTGAGCACTGAACTATCCTTTCCTATAACGGCTCCCAGAGCAACAGAAACAGCCTGCTTATCTAAGAGAAAGTGATTACCTTTACAGTGCGCCTTGAGCTGATCCTTCCAGCCGCACTCAATTAATTTAGCTCTCAGCAACTCTTTGAGGCTGTTTAAAAGGAAATGTTTTCAAATTAATAGAAGTAAGATACTTTAGCTAGGAATGTCTGAAGCAATGTACTAGTACAAACTGTTCAACTAAAACCTCCCTGCTTTCCATCCCCACACTTTAATTATGGTCTAATCCGGAGTCATTAGTTTTTTGATGTTACCAAAGTCAAATTTTGTCCTCACTTATCTTCAGGTTCCAATTCATTCACTAACTACAGTCTTTAGCTGCCCCACTTCCATACTGCAGCAATGACAAAGCTACTGTAATTTAATTAGCAGGATTTTCTTTTTTTTTTTCACACTGAAAATGCTGTACCCATTTGTGACACCAAGAAAATAATCTGCTACCCCTATTTGTGTAAACTAAAAGTCCTTAACAGAAATGACTTTTCAATTGAAATGTGTCACACTTTATAGAAAACAGACTGGGGCTGGTGAGATGGCTCAGTGGGTAAGAGCACCCGACTGCTCTTCCAAAGGTCCAGAGTTCAAATCCCAGCAACCACATGGTGGCTCACAACCATCCGCAACGAGATCTGGCGCCCTCTTCTGGAATGTCTGAAGACAGCTACAGTGTACTTACATATAATCAATAAATAAATCTTTAAAAAAAAAAAAAAAAAAAAAAAAAGAAAACAGACTGGCTTTCCTTGCACATCTCTACTCTTTCACCATCTTTCAGAGATGCTTTATGTGGTATGGTTGCCGTGATACCTGTTAGGCTTTCAATTTCAAAAGCCATAACCCAACTTTCCCACTCTCACTTCCTCAAAATGACAATCTCATTCCTCTGGTTTGTTGCGTTAGAACTTGGGAATATCCTTCATCTTGCTACATTTCCAATGCATGAGTAAATCTTCCACTTCCAGTTTTAAAATGCTTGCCTACAATTCAAATGTTTCTCTGCCAAGAGTACCCTAGTTCCAGGCCCCTTCTTTCCTTGTCTGAACTTAGGTCTAACTTACATCCACTCCCTGCCTCTTCCCTCAAGCTTAACATTCTCTTCAAAATCTTCCAGTGCCTTCCCAATGTCCCCAGGATAAGTTCTAAGACAAATAAACTCTGTCTTCTCCTCAGCTATGCTGACTCCATTTCCTCTCCCTTTACCTACTTTTCTCCTTAGATAGCACATTCAGGCAAGTTTATGTTAACACTGTGGCCACTGGAGTCCCCATTCTGTAATAGTTCTCTGATGTTTTATCAGATACTGTTCCTTTTCTGTCTAAAGCATCACCCTCCCTGCATATCTCATGCTTGATTTTTACCCTGGCACTCTGAATCACCATGTGGCATATTACACAATTATAACCTGTTTCCGGCCATTAAAATGTTAGTCCCATGAAATTAGACTTTCCTAAGTGTATCCTGGGCTCTTAACAGAGAATGGCACCTGACAGGTACTACACCAATAAGAGAGAAAACTATAATTCTCTAAGCATATACTGTCAACACCCCAGCACAGCATCCACTATGTCTTTCTTCACATGGAGGTCTGTCTCTCCTTTGTTCTCCCTTCCATTTTACTACTTTTTACCTTCACCACATCATCTAATTAATTTTTCTACCATCTATCTTGGTCCCTTCAAATCTACATTCCCATTGATAGAATAGTATCTCTACAATGAAAATGTAATCTAGTCACTTCCTTTCCAAAAATCCTTACTAATTCCCATTATCCAAAGATAAAGACAGGAACATATGCTTTTGCAAATAACTCACTCAGTTTCTGCTCTGTAAGAGAAAAACAACCAAACACTATTGTGTCATTCTCCCTATATAAATCTGGACAAGGTTCTTGTAATGTGAAATATGACCTGGGCAAGGCTGCGCATAACTTGCCTATTACCTAAGCAAGATGGTAATCAAGTGAGGCTCTTTGCTGAGATAGGTACTCTGAGCTGGTGGAATGTAAATTTGGAACTGCTAATCTCTGCCACCTGTGGGTAGGGCCTGTTTGAGAATAAAGACAACAAAGACGAAAGCAGAGCTGAGAGAGGAAAAGATACATCTTGCAACAATATCTAAGTGTCTGGACTAAATGATGCATAAAAGCACCTTCAAATTTTCAATGTTTTAATTAGATGGGCTTAAATAGTTCCATTGGTCAAAACAGTTCTGAAATTCAGTATGTTTTCAATGGACAGAATTCTTACACAACAATCCATACTCCTGCATACTGCTCCAGCCACAAGCTTTCCCACTTTCCCTATATTGTGAGTTCCTGAGCACTTATCCGGTACCAAAGCTTTGGCAGCAGATTCTGCTGTCTAGACTATCCTTTCCCTCTTTGACCTTGGGAACTGCAGATTCTTCTTCCACCCTAGGTGAAATTCTTCAATTACTGAAACTTACCCAAACACCTCCAGGTAAAATGGAAGCGACTCCACAGTTCCTGACATTCCTTTTGTACACTTGATTACCCTGCTCTGAGAGCCGGTCTATGTTTGTTTCTCAGCCCTTTCTTTAAACGTTTGCTCCTTAAATTAGGTTTTGAGCATAGCATTATACAATGGGAATACAAAGGTATATCTGTCATGGAGGGTGGATCACACTGAAGACCATAAGCTAATAGAGTAGGGAGTGGATACAAGAGCTGGAATTTGAAGATACATAACTGAATATTAAAATAAGAGGAACAAGAAAGTCCTTCAGAAAATAGTAACAGCACATGCTGCCCCAGAGTTAAGGGCCTGAGGTAATTAAACGCAGTTCTATATTAAAACCTGGGTAATATTCTCCAGCTGTAGACATTTGTGTCTATGCTGTCTCTTTTCCACTTTGTTAAAAATGCTTTAGCGGTGTCATTAATTGTTTATCTTTGTATATGACACCTCTGAATCTTGTAATGCTTATTCAAACTATTACCGATGTTAAGAATAGAAACTCTGATAATCTTTACTTTTCTGTAATACCTTCCAGATATGTTTTGGCCCTTGACACTTGAAATTCCTCCAATATAATTTTTAAAGATGATAAAACCTACTTTATTGATACAATTTATTACTCACCGTTCTCTTTCTCCAGTTTCTATTAACTTTTGGTTAATCGCTGCTCTCATCTGCGCATCTTTGTTCATCTTGCTAACCTGGACATCAACATGCATTTTGAGATACATAATATTTAGAAAAGTGTTTCCTTCTAAGTCCTCTCTAGACAATCATCCTAACACATTGAACATTATAATAAGGAAAGGATGATAATTTTAAGTACCTTAGATGGTATTATTATTCTTAGTATTATTTCCTGTATCCCAATTCCCTTCCCTCATAAGCTCTTTATTGTTTTTCTTTGTCTTTTTTTAAAAGGGAATAACTACTATTATAATACCATTAAGCACATATATACCTAAAACTGAGAATATTTAACCCCCAAATTTGCTCTAATGACACAATTCTATTTTACAGATGAGAACACTGAGGCACAGAGACAGAATGTGAAGTCAGGTACTTGGAGTCCCACCTTATTTAATTGTACATTAATATCTGACTACTGTTCATTTCTGCATCTTAACTGCATTCAATTTTTGGGTAAGCCATAGTATGCATACTAATAAAAGATACCATTATGTAAAATGAAACAAGCCTATGTGCTTGTTTTACTCAATAAAATCCACGGAGAATTACAACTGCTACCCTAGCTGTGGGTTTCTGTGACCACAAATATCCTTATTTCTGAAGGATAAGTAAGAAAACGAATTTCAAACTAGTCTTTGAGAAATTCTTCATTTTCAATAAAAAAACAACCAATGCCAAAATAGGTGTAGGGGGAAAAAAAAAAGCAAGGTTAACTTTTGAGCGCATTTTTGCCATTTAAAAGTAAAGTCAGGTTTAAGTTAATGTTTTCCTACTTAATGTCACTAACTTGAATCTACTTTTGTAATTCTCCTTCTTGTCTGTATGGAAATTCAGACTACAAAGAATTTTCAGAGTTGGGCTGCGCAAGAAGCAGGTGAACAGAAGGTTAATAACTAGGCAACGCTTTACTTCTGTAGTTGGGGCTTAACATTTCCAAAATAACTGCAAAAGTTTAGACAGTGTCATAGCAAGAACAGCAAAACTTCGTCTCGTCTTGGCCCCTAAAATCACGGATAGTGACCTTGGGCAAGTCACTTAATGCCTAAAGGCCTCAGTTTTCTCACTGGTAAAACCAGGGCGCTAGGGACTCCCTCCCGGTTCTGACATTCTTTAGGAAAATGCAACACGGCGCAGACAGCTGGAGAGGCGGGAGGGGAGGAGCCAGAAAACAAAGCGGGGACTGGCTCGGGGCCAACTCCAGCAGCACGCCCTGTCGGAGAGCCCTACAGGCCCGCGAGCGAACGAGCGAGCGAGCGCGGGTCGGGGAAGCTAACGAAAGACAGCACATCGAAAGGAGCCTGGGCTGGGCCCGGGTCCCGGCCCTGAGGACCACGGGCATAGCTCACCACCATCACCGCGGGCGAGGGCCGTCCCTTCCCAGCGACGAAATGACCCTTGCGCTGACGACCGTTACCTACCACACTCTTCGGCTGCCCGGACTTAGACCCTCAGTAGCTCGGGCACCTAAGCACACAGAAAGCTAGACCACGCATTTCCGGGGCGGGATCTGGCCACCCTGCCTATAATGTGAGAATTCAACTAGCGCGGGCCGCCTTCTGGTCGCTCGGCCCTCTGGGTAAGGAAGTCCATAGTCTGTTAGCTGGCGTGGGATCGGGTATCAAAAAACTACATTTCCCAGCATGCAACAGAACCAGATTTCTCATGGACACTACACTTCCCAGAAGAGACGTGGCGCCGCAGAGTCCTCTGGGATGGGAACCACGCCGCTTCCCAGCCTCAGTTCCAGGAGTGAAGCGCGGACCTTTCAACAAGAGCTTTATTGATTCTCTTGCTGGGATCGGGGAAACGCGATGGAGGCGGCCAATTGCTCTCTGCGGGTGAAAAGACCTCTGCTGGATCCCCGCTTCGAGGGCTACAAGCTGTCTCTCGAACCGCTGCCCTGCTACCAGCTGGAGCTTGATGCAGGTGGGATCGGCGGCACCCTCTCGCACCCGGTTCCTTCTCGTTGAGGCTGCCATTGGCGCAACCCTCTGTCACTCCGGCTAGCCAGCCACCTCCTGCCGGTCTGCACCTAGAGCGGCGGTCCACGCGGGGACCCGAGGATGCCCCCCTTTCCTTCCGCGCCTTAGCCGCGGCACTGTGGGCTGGCCTAGGCGTCCGCAGCCCAGGCTCGGATATTCTCCGCCCATACATCTGGGTCTTGCTCTGAAGGTTCAAGTTGTCCTTCCTTCCCAAACCACCTTTAGTAAATGTGTTCGCTGAGAAGCCACACCTCCTTGGAAAGTCCCCAACTCCCTTTTTCCTTCTGACGCAGAATCATTTCTTGGGAGACAAAAATTTCCACATTAAGTTAGCAGTTTCAAATACTCGGGTCCTGGATCACGCTACAATTTATTGAGGGAAAGTGATTTAGTGCGCTTACTGTTGCTTACTGCTACTACTTATTTATCTGTAACTTCCTAGAGGCTATTCTTTTTACAACCATAGGAATTGTAGTTTTGTTAGGGAAAGTATCCAGGGATTTGTGTTTTTAAATACATGTCTCTGCAGATTCTTATTTTGATACAAGTTTTCCATAGGTTGCACTTTGAGAAATAGTGATCCTAGAGGTGTTAGTCGACGTTTGAGTATCACGCGTTACGTATATATGTATCTATGTATCTTTTCTATAGATACAAGGAAGTCTATTCTTGACTGTCCTGGCACTTGCTTTGTAGCCCAGACTGGCCCAGAACTCACAGATAACCAGCTGCCTCTGTGCTGGGATTAAAGACATAAACAAGTAGACCAACAAATGCTTGTTTTTTTTTTTTTTTTTTTTTTTTTTAAGTTTGTTTCTTAAGTGTAAAAGTAATTGTTGTGGGCCTGTTTTGTGATTCATCAAGATGATTACGTGATTGGTATAATCATGAGTGCCTAATAAATCATAATCCATTCACTAATAAACATCTAATTACAGTATGGGCAAGTAGTGAGAGGAACGTGAGCAAATGTAATGGTCTAACTGAGTATGTTTTCTCAACTTGTTTTGAGACCTGGGAAAACTTCCCGAAGGAGTTGATGAGGGACTTGAGTTGTGAAGGAAAACAGGTAGCTGCTGGCTGGTATAAGAGGAGAGGTGCTTCCTTCTTTTTGTTCTTTCTCTTGGACGTTTTTGTTGCTTTTCTTTCTGTGTCAATAAATGATCTGGCCATGTTTAGTTAGCCAATTGATTGGAAACAGAATACAAAGGAACAAAACCTACTGGCTCAAACCAGCAGGTTCTCCTCACTGCTCATTCAGTTAGGAGTTGGCAGAGGCAATTCTAGTCAGCTTGCTTTGTCTAGATCACTTGCCAGATGATCTTGACTTGAGTCTTCCATATGGCTGGTCACCCTTCAACAGGCTAGCACAGGCTGTTTTCGGGAAGTTAAGTCACGGTGTACATGCTGTTCCATGGCTGTTGACACATTTCCACTTGTTCCATTGGCCAAAGCAAATTAAATAATCAAGCGAAGAATTGCTGTTGGAAGACCCTAGCAGAGGGTGTAGATCTAGAGTGCTAAAAGTTGGGACAGTGAAAGTCTAGGAAATTATATTACTCTGTTAATGTGAAATCAAGGTACTAAACAGGTGTAATGCCCAAGTTTCCTTGTGCCTTTGTGTAACTCTCTTTGCTGGCACCCACAGTCAGGAAATGAGAATGCTTACTCTCAACCTGATTTCTCTTTATTCAGTAGTGCTGCCCCCCCATTAAGATCTAGGTAATCTCGCATAGGTTTGCCCAGAGGCTTATCTATAAGATGATTTGGGGTCCTATGAAGTTGACAACCAAGATTAGAGCTGTCCATTTTTTCTGCAAATCTCATTTTCTTTACAACTGAATATAATGCATTTCATATACATGCATCTGTGTAGCTTTCCTTTATTCAGTCATCTATTGATGAACATCTAGATTGACCTAGCTTTTGGGAAGAGAGCAGTAATGAATGTGAGTGTGCAGGGATCATCTCAGTGGTAGGATAGAGAATTCTTTGAGTATATGCCCAAAAGTATAGCTGTTGGGTCATAAGATTTGGAGAAACCTCCATATAGATCTCCATAATGGCTATAAGTAGTTTAAATTTCCGCTAGCCGTAAAACGGGATCATCAGTGTGTGCTATCCTCTCATTTCTTATGGATGACACTGAATCTCAAAGTAGGTTTAATTTGCTTTTTTCCTGATTGCTAAGGATGTGAAACACTTTGATGCGTAGTGATGTGTGTTTTAGTTTTTCTAGTTTGTTGTCGTTGTTATGTATAGTTAACTATTAACCTTTTGTCTGAGTATAGAGCTAAAGACTGTTTCATTCTGGTCTGCCTTTCACTCTGTTAGTAGTTTCTTTGCTGTTGAGAAAACATTTTAATTTTATATCATCTCGTTTATTATTTCCTGTGGGTATTTCCTGTGCTGATAAAGTATTGTTCAAAAGTTTTTTTTTTCTTTCTGTGCCTATATCTTGAAGTGTATTCCCTTTAATTTCTTGCGGCCATCTCAGTATCTCAGGTTTTAAATTAAGACCTTTGATAGAGTTTGAAATAATTTTTATGTAGAGTGAATATAGTCAATAATTTAGGAGGGAAAGCCTTATCTGTTCCCATTCTAGCTCCTAAATAATTGACTCAAAGTCCTATTAAGTTTATTAACAATCTTTAAACACAATGACTGGGCAGATTCTTGTCTTTTCTAACTTTCTAAGCCATAGGTCCCATGTTACTTGCAGTCTGAGTTTCCCTGGCTTGCTCTATTCCATGTGCACCTTCATGGTGAATCCCTTGGTGACCTGCTCATCCTGACTCCTCTCGGATCCTTTGCTCAGGACCAATTCTTTCTCAGTCTCCCCACACACACCTCCTTTGGGACTGTCTCCCTGGAATCAGAAGTCCTGCCTTCTCTGCCCAGCCAAAGGCTAATCAGCTCTTTATTAACCAATCAGAGATAATTGGAGAACATTCTTTATAAAAGATTGATTGAGGAGATGGTTCAATAATCATGACAATGCCAGCGTCTGGACTGTAACTAGATTCCTGGACACAGAAATCAGCTTCTGAATACACAGTACACAACACACCCCCCCAAAACAAAACAAAACAAAACAGGTTTTATTTCATTCTTCAAGTAGGTAACAAGTGTGTCATTAGTATTTATTAAATAAGCTGTCTTTTTTTTTCCAGTTATGTCTTTGATACCTGTGTGAAAAATTAGGCAGTCATAGCTGTGTGGATTGATTTTTTTGGTCTCTCACGTGTTCTCAGTGTCTGCCTTCATGCTGACGTCATGCTGTCTCTATTATATCTCTAGAATAAGGTCAGGTGTTTGATGCCTCCAGTAACATCGCTGCTTAGAATCGCTTTGATTAGTTGTAGTCTTAGGCATTTCCATGTGAATTTTTGGGTTCTTCTACTTCTATGAAGATTGCCATGGAAATCTTGAAGAGGATTGCAGTGAATCAATAGAATAATTTTGGTAATATATCCATTCTTACAATATTAATCCATCCAGCCCATGATCATGGACAGTGTTTTCATCATCTTATATCTTTCTTGATTTATTTATTTACTTTTTAAAGGGGTGATGTTCTAATAGGGAAAAGGTTAAGAAACTTCTGATTTATTTTGGGCTACCTAGGGTTCTTTATCCAAAGATGGCAAAAACCATACTTGGCTTATTATTGTTTAAAATCACTACTGCTTTGAGCCATTAGAGTCAGATATGCTTCCTGCATTAGTACATTTCATCCACACAGTGGTGCTAGAAAACCAGCAATTGGTTACAGTTTCTCTCTTATTTAGTGAAGTATATATTTTTAACAATCCCTTATAAAATAAATACTTCCTTGAAATGAAGGAGATGTTCCCACAGTCCTCAATCAGTGTTCTTATAATCTTAGGATTTTGCTTCTGACGTCTGAAATGTTTCCAGGCTTCTGCCACCTCTCATTTGGCTGACCTCAGCTCCCCTCATTTGAGTGACCTCAGTGGCTTCTTAATGGTTTTGCCCCTTTTCTGCTGCAATCTGTTTTCCAAATCATTGTTTTTTACATACTGTCTCAGGACTCAAGTGTGAGTCTTACTCTCCTGTTTAGAAACCAATGAATTTGTGCTTACTTCCTTTATAAAGGAAGAAATGAAGATAAAGTGTCTTATAATCAATTTCTGTGCTCATTCTTCAGCTGCATTCCTTTGCAGCTGTTCTTGGTACGTAGTTTTTATACTTTGCAAACTAGTAATGGTTAGTTCTAATTCTCATTAGACACAGCCGGAATCACCTGAGGAGTAAGTGACAGGAGTAAATTGCTTAATTTGCCCTGTGGGTGTGGGTGTGAGACTTTGTGTTTATGTATTTATTTATTGTAGTTCAGGTCATTTTGATAGGAAAGCATATCTTGACTGTGGTAGCATCATTTAATGGGTTGAGCCCTGGCTTGAGTGACAGGGATAGAGCACCAAATGTGTATTCATTCTCTGTGTTCCTGACCATGGATGTGAATAGTGGCTTCATGTTTCTGAATTGACTTCCTAGCAATGATGGGTGGTAACCTGGAATTGTGACATAAATAAATACCCTTTCTTCCCTAAGTGGCTTTTATCAGGGTTTTATCACAGCAATAGGAAAGAAAACTAGGACTTTCAGTACGAATGCGTATCTTTTATTTCCACTTTTTTCCTGTTTTTGCTTAGAAAGGGTATTATGTAAAGTTGTATTTCTTCAATTAATTTTTTCTTCTTGGCTCTGTCCTGGAAAGCTTTTGTTAATCTCCTTAGTAGGTCAATTCTCTTCTATATATCCTTGTGGTATTTGTATTTTTTTAATATAAGATTTAATTATGTAAAATTTATTTTACAGTGTCATTGCTGGATTAGTACCCCTTTGCTTTGCTTGAGAGGTGTGGTTATCTATTTATTATTTTGAGACAGAACTTGCTGGCCTCTAATTCAGAGTTCCATGTGCCTCTGCCTCCCGAGTGCTGAGATTAAAGGTGTGCACCATCACACCTGGCCCATTATCCTTTTTCTTACAAGATCCTAAGTTCTGAAAAGGTAGAACTTTGTGTATCACTGGTACGAGTGGTGCTTATTAAAAGACTTGCTAAATACATGAGTGAATAAATATGTAAGCCAGGACTCAGTGCAGGCATTGAAAATAGGAAAAGTGGGGCTGGAGAAACAGCTCAGCAGATAAGAACATGTGTTGCTCTTGCAGAGGGTTCAGTGCCAGGAACCTGAATGGTGGCCTACAAGCATCTGTACCCATAGTCTAAAGGATCAGATGCTTTTCTTGCCACAGGCACCAGACATGCGAGTGGTACCCATACATTCATGTACACAAACACAAGTACACAATAAAAATGAAAAAGAAAATAGGAATGGCATGATGTCCTTTGTGGGTTTTATTGTCAACTTGACATAATTGAGAGTTATCCGGAAGAGGGCATGTCAATTGAAGTGTTGCCCATTTCATATTGACCTTCATCTCTGTATGTGAAGAATTGTCTTTATTGTTGATTGATATGGGAAGACCCAGCCCATCATGAACAGAGCCACTGCTGGGCAGATGTTTAGTGCTATATGTATACAAAAGCTGATGGAGCACAGGTCAGAGGAAGCAAGCCATTCCTCCATAGTTTCTGCGTCAGTTTCTGCTTGAGTTCCTGTCCTGACTATCATCAGTGATGAACTGTGACCTGGATGCTGGAGTTACCCTCCCTCTCTGAGGTTGCTTTTGGTTATGGTGTTTAGCACAGCAGCAGAAAGCAAACTAAAGCAATGGATAAAAAAGAAAATTGTTGCAGGGAGAATAGAGGAAAAGTGAGTTTTATATTAAGGTAACATGTAGGCTCAGTGACACTTAATATTTCTTGTTACAACATTAATTAATTGTACGACATTAGCAGTCCTGAGCTACAAGAATTTGGAACTACACTGATAGGCAGGAGTGTGAGGGAGAGACCATATTTTGTCAATTCAGAATTAGGAGAACAGCTAGTGTTTTAGTTGAGAGAGTGCTATTCTGTACATAGTACAAAAGTTTATGTATGTCCTAACTATGATATTGTTTTATTCCATATACTTGGGAAAGATGGAATATGATGCTGAAGTCACTATTTGTGTTTACACACAATTTTCTAACTATATTATCGTATAATAAAGACATTGTCACTTTCTTTGTCTGTGATAAAGATGAATGTTTTAAAAAGCATAAAAACGCTTTATCAATGGACACTTGTTTGTTTGCCCATAAAATGTTGACGCTTGTACTTCAAAATTGTAGAGGTACATAAAAGAAAAGGATTGTGCTACGAAAGACCTGCCTGTTTGTAGCCTCTGTAGCTGGCATTAACTGTTTCTGTGCCCTGTAGGCATTCTGCAGAAAGGAATGATCTGAGATGCAAGTTTTAATGATTATGTTTATAATTATTTATGCATACAGATATATGTAAATATATATTTGTATATATGTGTTTTTCAGCTGTGGCAGAAGTAAAACTTCGAGATGACCAGTATACATTGGAACACATGCATGCTTTTGGGATGTATAATTATCTGCACTGTGATGCCTGGTATCAAGACAGTGTCTACTACATTGATAATCTTGGAAGAATTATGAACTTAACAGTGATGCTGGTAAGAAACACATGCAGAGGATAAAGACAGATGTTATCCTGTTTTCCTTACTCTTTAATCTCTGAATCTGATGTCCAGACAGTCAAGGTGCACATACCTTTGGAATGTGGAAATCTGTATCAAACTGTAAGGCTCCTCCCCTTCTGCTTACCTCAGTTATAGCTTTTCCTCTTCTTGATTTTTATAATCCCCTGTACCCATCCATTTCCACCTGTGTGGTATAGCCTCAATATAATAATGGATTTCTTCTTTTCCATTTCAGTTAGTGTTTACATTTAACACTAGTGTAATTTAAATTACACTAGTGTAATTTAAACTCCGTTAACATTTAGGTTTGGTTGTTTGGGTTGATCCCTGTTGCATTATGAAATACTCCTTTTTTTCCTGTAGGTCTTGGGAAAAATTGTGCCTTCAAATCTTATTTGTCTTATATTAATAGAGTCCTTAAATTAATTATATTGTATTATATATTACATATATATTAAGTCTTATATTAATAGAGACTTAAAAACTAATATTCTGGCTAGGGAGAAATCTCAATCAGTAGTATTCCTTTTATTTCTATGTTGTGTAATAATTTGAGGAATATTGGTATTACTTCTTCTTTGAAAATCTGTGCTAAAACCTCATGAGGACCTGAGTTCTGTATATAGTGTCTTTATCGCAAGCCCTGGTGTGGTAGCACTCCCTTATAATCTCAGTCCTGACAAGGCAGAGATATGCACTGCCCTGCACTTGCAGTAGTGTACAATGTCAGAAGAACACCACCAGAGGTTCACCTCTAGCCTCCATGTACATACAAGCCAATGCGCTTATACATGCAAGTGCACATACAAAGTGCTCGTCTTTTTCTTTTTTTTTCTTTGAACGTATCAATATTTCTTACCTTAAAAGGGCTAAAGTGTGTCTCATAAATAGCTAGTAGTTAATTTGGGTAATGGTTTGTCAATCTTACTGATTTTTCTCAAAAAACAACTCTTTGTTTTGTTGACTCTTGGTATTGCTTTTGTTGTTGTTTTGTTTTGCTTGTTGTATTTATTTCTCTTTTACTGATTTCAGTAATCAATTATTGATAATGTATCCGTAATTGATTATTTCCTGCTGTTTACTCCTTTTGGGTGTGATTTCTTTTTGTTGTTATAGAGCTTTTAGGTGTGTTATTTAGTTTCTAGTATGAGATTTTTCTAATTTTTTTTTTTAATGTTGGCACTTAGTTCTAAGAATTTGGCTCTTAGAACTGCCTTTGTTGGGTTCCATAATTTTGAATATGTTGTATACTCATTTATCTAAATTAACAAAATTAGAAATGAAAAGAGACCTATCCTTCAGTCTCAGCTCTGAAGGACCATCCAGAGACTGCCCCACCCAAGATCCATCTCATAAACAACCACCAAGCCCAGACACTATTGCTTATTCCAACAAGATTTTGCTGACAGGACCCTGATATAGAGCTGTCTCCTGTGAGGCTATGCCAGTGCCTGGCAAATACAGAAGTGGATGCTCACAGTCATCTATTGAATGGAACACAGGGTCCCCAATGAAGGAGCTAGAGAAAGTACCCAAGGAGCTAAAGGAGTCTGCAGCTCTATAGGAGGAACAACAATATGAACTAACCAGTATCTCCAGAGCTCCTTGGGACTAAACCAGCAATCAAAGAAAACACATGGAGGGACTTGTGTCTCTAGCTGCATATGTAAAAGAGGATGGCCTAATCAGCCATCAATGGGAGGAGAGGCCCTTGGTTTTGGGAATATTCTATGCCAGTATAGGGGAATGCCAGGGCCAGGAAGCAGGAGTGGGTGGGTTGAGGATCAGGGGGAAGGGGGAGGGTATAGGGGATTTTCAGAGCGGAAACTAGGAACATTTGAAATGTAAATGAAGAAAATATCTAGTAAAACAAAAAAGTGAAGAAAAAAGAAAAGAAAAGAAAAGAAAAGAAAAGAAAAGAGAAGAGGAGAGAACCATAATAACAAATATCGAGAAAATCCAAAGAATCATAAGGGCATACTTTAAAAATCTCTACTTCACCAAATTTGAAAATTTAGAAGAAATAGATAATTTTCTCAATATATGCCACTTACCAAAAGTTAAATCAAGACCAGGTAAATAATTTAAATGGACCTATAACTTCCAGTTAAATAGAAGCCGTGATTAAAAACTTCCAACCTCCACATCAACCTATACCCCCCCCCCCAAAAAAAAAAAAAAAAAGCCCAAGACTAGCTGGTTTTAGCACAGACTTTCAAAGAAGAATTAATGCCAACACTTCTCAAATTATTACACAACATAGAAACAGAAGGAAATTTGCACAGTTCATTTTACGAGGTGTCTTAATTAGGGTTTCCATTGCTTTAAAGAGGCACCATGACCAAGATAACTTGTATGAAGGTAAACATCTATTTGGTAGGGCTGGCATACAGTTTTAGAGGTTCAGTTCATTATCATCATGGTGGGAAGATGGCAGTGTTCAGGCAGACATCGTGCTGGAGGAACAGAGTTCTACCCCTTGATAAGACAGCCAGGAGAAGACTGCTCTGTCTCTTCCACACTGGGCAGAGCTAAGAGAGACTAAGATCTCTCAAAGCCCGCCTACACAGTGACACACTTCCTCCAACAAGGACACACCTGCTAATAGTGCCACTTCCAATGGGCCAAGCATATTCAAACCACTACTTGAGGACAGTTATCTTAATATCCAAACCACATAAAAGACCCAACAAAGGAAGAGAATTACATGGTGAACATAAATATGAAAATGTTTAATAAAATATTTTGCAAGCTGAATCCAAGAACATATCAAAAACATCATCCACCATGAAGTAGACCTCATCCCAGAGATGCAGAGATGGTTGAAAATACATAAATTGATGAATGTAATCTACCAAATAAAAAAACTGAAAGACAAAAACTACATATCATCTCCTTAGATGCAGAAAAGGTCTTTGCCAAAATCTAACACACCTTCATGCAAAAGTTCTGAACTTGCTGGGCATGGTGATACATGCCTTTAATCCCAGCACTTGGGAGGCAGAGGCAGGCGGATTTCTGAGTTCGAGGCCAACCTGGTCTACAGAGTGAGTTCCGGGACAGCCAGGGCTACACAGAGAAACCCTGTCTTGACAACCCCTCCCCCCCAAAAAAAAAGTTTTGAACTACTTAAGAATAGTAGGGAGATATACTTCAATATAAGAAAGGTAGTCTACAGTAATCCCATAACCAACATGAAATTGAATGGAGAGAAACTCTCAAAGTAATTTCACTAAATCCAGGAATAAGACAAGTCTGTCCACACTCCATACATATTGAGTGTAGTACTTGAAGACTTAGCTGAGCAGTAATACAATTGAAGGAGATCAAAGGGCTAAAAATAGGAAGGGAAAGATGCAAACCATCTTTATTTGCAGATGATACACTACATATAACTAACCATAAGAAGTCCATCAGGGAACTCCTCCTATAACTCATAAACACTTCCAGCAAAATACATACAAATTAAATCACAAAAATTAGTAGCCCTCCTATGTACAAATAATGAACAGATTAAGAAAAAAATCTGATAAATACCCTTTATAGTAGCCTCAAATAATATAAAATATATTGGGATAACTAACAAAGCAAGTAAAAGACTTGTATGATAAAAGCTTCAAGTATTTGAAGAAAAATTGAAGAAGATATCAGAAGATAGAAATATCTCCTATATTCATGTATCAGGATTAATACAGTAAAAATGGGCTTCCTATCAAAAGCAATCTCTATACTCTATGCAATCTACATCAAAATTTCAACACAGTTCTTCACAGACCTTGAAAGGACAAGATTTGCAGCTTCATATGGTAACACACACACACAAATCAGGATAACTAAAACAGTTCTGAACGATAAAAGACATGCAGGTGGGATCATCATCCCTGATTTTAAGTTGTACTACAAGGCTATAGTAATAAAAACAGCATGGTATTGGCACAAAACAGACACGAATAGAATAGAATAGAATAGAATAGAATAGAATAGAATAGAATAGAATAGAATAGAATAGAATATGCAGGCATAAATATACATGCATATAGACACGTGATTTTCTTTTTTTTTTAATATAAAGAAGCCAAAAACACATCCTGGAAAAAAGACAGCCTCTTCAGCAAATGGTGTTAAGTGGCTGCATGAAGAGGAATCCACATAGATCCATATTTATCACCCTGTATGAAACTCCAAAGACCTCACTATAAAACCAGATACATTAGATCTTATGGAAGAGGAAGGGGGAGGGGATAGCATTGAACTCTCTGGGACAGGAGAGAGGTTCACAGTTAACCAACATAAGAGACTAAGATCAACATTAATATATGGAACCTCATGAACTGAAAGATTTCTGCACTATAAAGGACATTGTCCTTTGGAACAAAGTGGCAACATATACAATGGAAAAAGATTTTTGTCAACTACACATTTGATAGAGGGCTGTGCTGGATAGTTTTATGTCAACTTGACACAAGCTAATGTCATCAGAGAGGAGGGGACCTCAATTAAAAAAAAAGAGTCTCCATAAAATCAAACTATAGCAAGTCTGTAGTACATTTGATTGGAGATGGGCAAGCCCGTTATATGGGTTGCCATCCCTGGGCTGGAGTCCTGAACTTTATAAGAAATCAGGATTAGCAGGCCAGTAGGCAGCATTCCTCTTTGGCCTCTTCATCAATTTGGTCTCCTGCCTCCAAGTTCCTGTTCTGCTTGAGTTCCTGTCCTGATTTCCTTTGATGATAAACTGAGATGTGGAAGCATAAGCCAACAAAACAAAACAAAACAAAACAAAAGAAAACAAAAACCAAAAAAACAACAAAAAAAATCCCTTTCTTTTCCAAGTTACTTTGGTTATAGTGTTTCATCACAGCAATAATCACCCTAACTAGGATAAAGGTTAATATTTCAAAATATATAAAGAACTAAAGAAACAAGATATCAAGAAAACAACCAAATTATCAGTGGGATACAGATCTAAACAGAATTCTTAAAACTGGAAATTCAAGTCGCTGAGAAACATTTAACTTAGATAATGGAATATTATGCAACCATTAAATAATGAAATGATTAGTTTCACGGGTAAATGGATGGCACTAGGGAAAAAAGAAAACATTCTGAGTGAGATATCCCAGATTGAGAAAGACAAATATAGTATGTATGCTTATGTGTAGATAGTGGCTGTGGGATTAGGAGGGACAAATAGATCTCTCTAGAGATGGGAAAGAGAATAGACTAGATAGTTACATATGGATGGTAGCGGCTGGAATGGGAGGATCAAGTTGGGAAGAGAGAGGGGAATGAGGGAAGGAATAGTGGGATAGACAGCTAAAATTAAGGGGCATTTGAAGGGTAGTATGGAAACCTAATACAGTAGAAGTTTCTTAAAATATATACGTTCATGGAGGTGATCTAACTGAAATCACCAAATAATGGGGAAACACAGCCCCAGCTGGCCATCTTTTGTTACCAGATGATGTTTCTCGTTCTGGAATTGGGTTATATCTAATGGAGTTGTGGGTCAAAAGGGTCCCATGGGAATCTCCAAATAACCCAAGATGTTGCCAAGAGTATAGATTGTTCTCCACAAATAGACAAAAAGTCCACATTGCTAAAAACAATACCTACAGAACTCATTGAACGTGGAGAAGTTGAGCTGGTGCCCAACTACAGTCTTTACCCTTATGTGCTAATATTAATGTCTTTTGTACAGGAAGGTACTTTGCCAAAAGAGAAACATAATATGAATCTAGCCATAAACCCTTTGATCTACAGTGAGGTCTGCCTCTATAATATGCTATGCGGTGTGACACAAAGCTTGTGGGAGTGACTAACCAATGTCTGATTTGTCTTATGGCCCAGTCCACAAGATGGACCCTATATTTGATATTGCTTGGATGACCAAGAATGTGAGACTAGATAGCCTTAACATTGGATAAAATCAAATAACAATGTAATAAATAAATAAATAAAAAACAATGTAATCAAAATAGGGAAATATGACTTCTAATGACATTCTGCTATTCTCATAGATGAGTGCCGTGCTCAGCCATCATCAGAGAAGCTTTCATTTGTAGCAAATGGGAACAAACACAGAGACCTACAGCTATATATTACACAGAAAGACAGATCTTGGAACACATAGCCCTGAAAAGGATATCTCCATCAAAGCCTTTCCACTCGGTACTTAGTGGAAAAGGAAGCTGAAAGAGCATAATAGCCAGAGGGCACAGAGGACACTGAGAGTAGAAGGGTCTCTAAATCAACATGAGCAAAACTCTAATGATGTCACAGACAACAGCATATGCAGGGCCTGCACAGGTCTGCATCAGGTCCTTATGGGTCTGTGACTGCTCTCTGCTCTTTGTGTCCTTCTGTACAGTGCTCCTACAGTGTTGTCTGTTTAATTGACTGTTTCATTTAAATTTATTTAGCAGTTAATTCATGCTAAGGCATGGAGTTGGTATATAACTTTAGAATAGGCAAAGTGTTTATGTGATTTACTAAAAAATTGCAAAGGAACTTAGCAATGTCTTGTTAACCACATTTTTGCTCTGTCTTCACCAATACTCATATCTTGTGCAAATTTCCTCATTTATTTAAAGCAAGGTGAGCATGAACACTGTTCTTAAAATGCACCTTTATCTTTCACCACCTTGTGCATGATACTCCAGCAATATGAAATTGGTACAGTCCTGAAAGCCATCCATTCGTTACTTGCAGGATTTTTTTCTTCTGGTCACATCCACTTGGCCCATGCTCTTAATCTTCTGTCAGGCTGCTTCTGAGTCTTCACATACATAAGTCTGAGTAAATCACGGCTTCATCTAAGAAGCTGTGCATCTCTCCTCTGTTGCTCAGCAATATTCACACCATCAGTGCTCAGACAGGCCCGGACTACATACTCCTTTACCAGAGGCTAGCAAACTTTGCATGGAGCTAGATACTTTAATTTAATAGGCGTTTGCGACAGCTACTTACTTTTTGCTTTCCTTGGGAAAATTGCAGTAATTGGGTAAAAATACAAGTATGACTATCTTCCGATAAAACTTTATGTATAGACGTAGAAAGTGAGTCAGAAATGGCTGATACAGTATTGCTAGCTAACCTCTGGAGTAGACCATGAGTCTTTAATACATTTCTGTGAAACATCACCTTCATTATATTACTACATGTGCTAGTACTAACTTTTATATTAGGAATTTAGTTTTAGTTTTAAATTAACTTAGCAGAGTAATGGATTTCCATCTATATCTTGTTTCAATTGCTTCTCCTTCCTGCTTTACTCTTCTTGTTCTCTCTGTCCCCCTTTCCCTGCTGTGTCCTTTAGCCACTGGGATTTCCCCATCCACTTTGATGGATCGTCTTCCCCACTCTCTTCTCCCTTAAACCTTTCTTTCTCTAGTCACACGAGTCTCTTTCTAGTTCCCTGGCTTTACCCATATTTACTCCCATCTGGAGACACATTTAACAGTAGTTTATCTGTGCCTGGATTATCTTGTGATACAGTATTTTCCAGTTCTATCCATAATTTCATAAATAGCATTATATATGTGTTCCACATTTTCATTATCCATTTATCTAGTAGACATGTAGCCTGACTCCATTTCCTTGCTAATGTGACAGTGTGAACAATAGATTTGCAAGTACCTCTAGTTTTTGTGTGTATGTCCAGAAGTGGTGTAGCAGGCTCACTTGTTACCCCTGTGGCTAGTGTTTTGAGAAGTCCCATACTGGTTTCCATGGTGACCACACTGACACCAATAGTAGGTAAGGATCCTGTCTTCTACTCTTTCCCAGTATTTGCTTTCCTCACAGTGGCTCCAGGTGCAGCTCTCTATTTTCATCTATTCCATATGATTTTTGTCTTTGTTATTTTGTTGATAGAAGTTTCTCCCCAAACATAGGATATATAGGCATACAGGATGGCAGTCAACTATGATGATATATAAAACCAAGTCTAGAAGTTGATTTTATTTTTATGTAAAGCTTAATGTGCCTTCCCACAGAATGCATTGTTTGCATTCCAGGTATAATAGTCATTCCCTTAATTCCAGCCTTTGTATCTGCTGGCAAGGAAAGCTGCCAGAGAAAAACCACAGGCCTGTGGGGTCTACAGATAAGATTGTATTTCTGAAATAATCACTTACATTATATATGCATTTTTAACTTTGTTAAATAATTTCTTAAATTTTATGTATGGTCTTTAGACTTTATGGCTATTGACTTTACTTTGGTGAGGAAGGTGAGCGAGCAGAGCAAGCCTTTTTACCAAATCTAAGGGAAGAAGCGTGGCGGTTGAGAGGCGTTGCGATGGCCTTCCCTCTCTCTTACATCCTTTCTTTCTGTAAAAAGATTCAGACTACTTAAATCAAGCTGCCTCTTTTGGTCTTGTTTTCTGAATAGTGTCTTTAAGCACTTGTATTCTGTGCTGAGGATGAGTTTGGCTTACTTGTAACATTGTGGATGTGCTTCAAAACTTTCTACCATTACTCATCAGTAAAAAAAAATTCATATATCTTTGTTCACTTTTCTCTCAAAGATTTTCTTAGTAAAGTAGGAGCAGATTGCTCTGCAGAGAATATTTTCAATAAAATCTAGTAGTTCTCCTTGGGGCGGGGGAGTTTCATTAGTACTTTCTAAAAGGCTCATTGATAGCCCTTTTTACTTTTTTTACTATTTTTTTTAACCGTTCAATATGAAAAAGGAAACCACACATATACATATTTCTAGGAATCTTTAGTTTTTGAGATGAATTAATTTCCTGAGTATAGAAATACCTTTTCTCAAACATTGACTGAATGATTCTGCATGGTTAGTAGTCAGAAACACACTGCTAGCATGGCGGGGTGAAGGTCAGCAGTAAGATGCATTGCAGCACAGAGGAGGAAAGACAGATGGATGAGGTACAGTGTTCAGGGTTGCGACATGGAGAGGTCACCTCAACAGAGATTTGAAGGATGAATGAGGATTTGCAGGAGCTGGGTGTGTTTATGTACACCTGTATTCATGTCACCAAGAACATGGGAACAGGAGAATCACAAGTTGGGGCAAACTGAGCCATATGCAAAACTGACTCTAAACAAAGGAAGGAAGGAAAGAAAACCTTGCCTTTTAGACTGGTGATGGGAATTGTGGCAGCACATATGACAAAGTTAAGGCATAATGACTCCCTGGGACACTGTGTCCAACTTGGAGAGGTCTCCATGGACAGGGCCACACCATGGTTGTTGTCAGTTGTCATCACTGATGACCAGGATTTAGAGATCCATGTCTAGCTTGGATCACAAATACTTTATTAGAAATCTAAAGTAAAAACTTAATTACACCAGGAATTTATGTAAATATTATGGACTGGTTCATGTTCCTCTGTTGGAAAACTTTCACAGAAAATGAGTTACTATGATATACACAAACAAATTATTTGACATGTAATTAATACCAACAAATACCAAGACTTTTAAAATTCATTATTCTGACCTAGTTTCTCTTCTCTATGGGCAAGTTAGAGAAAGTGGTTCTGGTCTTTTAGTTATTTATTGCCTCTTTTCTGCAATTTTCCTCTGTTCAATCAAGTTTGAAGATGATACTATTATTATAACAATATACTTTATATTATAAAGAGTCAGGTTTGGGGTTTTTCTTTTATTTCTTTTTTTCTTTTTTCTTTCTTTTTTTTTTTTTTCATCACAATTCTGCTTCTTTCTTTGATTTTCAGACTTTATTTCACCTCCTAGTCACAGATCAACAAAAGAACTAATTTTAGGATTCCGTTTCCAAAGATTCTGAATCAGAGTACTATGCCTGACGGTGGCCTAGAAACTTAGAATTTTATCCAGCGCTGAAGGCAGTTTTCCTGGGGGCCTAGTGATGACTAAATCTTGAGAAGCCCAGTTCTGGGGAGCAGAATATAATACTTTTCGCATCAGCAACAATATAGATGAGCCATTTCTCTGAACAGTGATGAGAGCATGTGAAGAATGCTAACCACTAATTAGACACCAGCTTTTCTTCCTATGGCTGCTGGAAAACCGGTGCCCTATTAAATCTTCAAAATCACAGCATGATAAAGTGGAAGGCTATGGAGCTCTGAGGTTAGAGGGTCACACATGGCGCCTTCCTCTAACTGTTAGGAGCCAGCAGATGGCAGCAGTTCAATGCTACTCTGCATAGGTATCCACTACAAGCAGGTTTAACTGTGGGCTTGCAATATTTAAACTTGGAGAAAATGTGCAGAGGGTGTAGAAAATGCAGTGGGGAAGGGTGGGTAGGAAAGCCGTTTTATTTGCTGCTAC
This sequence comes from Mus caroli, assembly GCF_978045245.1. Classification (NCBI taxonomy): domain Eukaryota; kingdom Metazoa; phylum Chordata; class Mammalia; order Rodentia; family Muridae; genus Mus; species Mus caroli. The sequence continues at coordinate 60,035,627 of NW_028227271.1, forward strand.
CACTCAATTTAAGGAAGCTTATTGTTTCTCAGTATGCAGAATATCTCTATCGTAACAAACTCCAGTTTACTTGAAAAGCTGTCTTGTTTTCTCCAAAAACAAGAACACCATTCTCTGTAGTGTCCTTAAAATTTGGGCAGTAGTTCTTAAATTTTGTTTTTAAACATGTATTGTGTGATCATGCCTTAAAGAAACAAGTTATAACTACTTTGTAATCCAGATCCTTGGGTGCTAGCAGGCTGTCTCTTAGCCAGTGGGAACCTAGTTATTTAAGGTAAAAGAAAAAGATAAAAGAGGAGGATGTAAAATTTGAAAATAAAAATGTTTACTACAGCATTAAAAGGCTCGTTTACTTAGACATTGATCAAGCTAAATTGATTATAATCTTTTGTTATTAAAGCTTTATACTAATAGAAATGAAAAAAGATTAAGAAATGAAGTTATTGTTTAGCAGTCGAGATGCTTTTTCTGCTTCCTGCTTAAGGAGTAAAATTTTAATTCCACCTAACAGTGCTGATGGGTGGCATCCTTCAGAGGTTCTCCTTGAGTGATTTTATCCTTGAGTCTTCCTATAAATGTGTATGTATTAAAGCAAAACAAGAACAAGTATTTTATTCATTCAAAGCTTCTCTGTTTTCAACTGCAATTATAAGAACCCCCAAATCTAATTTAGTGCTTATTGACTATTTATTTGTAGTGTCATCAATTTGTGATATATTAACATTATGACTTGTATTACATCTTATTGGTATAGCAGTCTTAATTGAAATTATGATATGTTTGTCTAATGAAAAGTTGAGTGTGGTAATTGCAATCAAAGAGAATGTTTTAGAGTGTGGTATTTGAAAATTGCATTGAGATTTGAAATACTACTTGTTTAGAAAAATGGAGAAAATAGTTTCTTTTCTAGAAGATATGATAAAGGGAAAAGTGTTAACATGCATAGCATTAAGTGGGTCTGGACTCTTGGCCCCGCCCATAACAGTGGAGTTTCAGTCAGATTTATTCATTTGAACCTCTCTTCTTAAGCTGGGATTAATGGGGTTTGGTAATGTCTACATGAGACAGTGAAAATCAAAAATGCTTCATACTGTACTGCTTCATTGACTGTTAAGTTTGCCAACACAGTTTCAATCCTGCAAATCAACAGTGAATTATTGACTCACAGGGATTTTCTAACATCCCTGAACATGGTTGCCTTACTTTCTGTGAGGAAAGAGAAAGTGGGTGGAACCTGGGACTGGAAATGTCATTGTCGTAACGTGTTACTATGCAGACATTTTAAAAGTGAATAAAATTCTAAATCAGCAATGTTTTTTGTGTTCATTTTATCATTTAATCCAAGTGAGGCAGACACAGTGTGGTTTAAGTTAATTTTGGCTTTACATTTATGTACTTGAGTGTCTTAATTATTCCATTAGATATTGCACAAATTTATCTGATAATTATCTTTCTATTAACTTGAGTCATGTTTAGCTATTTAAATGAAAATGGTCCAAATCATATTCTTGTATATGATTGAACAGTGATGGTCTTAGTTTAGCCTCCTTTCTTAATGGTGGTTCACTAGAGAAAGACTGGAGGGCTATGCAGTAAAACGACAGATATCTTTGCTTTGAAACATTTACTTGGTGGAATTTTATTTTACTGTGCCTTATTAATATTTTTCATTCATAAGTGTTGCACAAATTATTTGGTGAAGAACAAAAATAGCAACATATTTGAAGCAAAATGGCAAAATTTGCCTTTACCTCGATTCTCCCAGCCCCAAGTGATACTCCAACCTTATTTCCCTTTCTCACATTAGGCACCATAGTTATGTGTCTGTTTATAATTTACTGTGAACTGATGCCTCACCTTTGTTTCAGCATATATGAATTCATGTTGAATGTTAATGCATTATACCATTTTGTCTTTTTTGATAATATCTCATTAATTTTACTTATTTACTTAATATTTATTTATTATCGTCTGCAAAACTCAGTAAATTTAGCAGGTATCTGGGATTCTCTGGAGTGGATGTTCTATTTCCTTGCCAGTACTTTCTAGAAAACAACTATAACTGATCCCACTGTTTGAACAAGTTGGACTTTATCTCTTGCAGCACAGAGAACATAAATGAAGGAGTGCGCAGGGTTTCTGAGAGGGTTTTATTAGCATTGGTGATATCCAGCGATCTGACCTGTGTTAGGTGATTGGGAGGGTTAGGTTTAAGGAAGTGGGTGTGGTAAGTCTCATCTAGAAATGAAGACTAGAATGGGACTCAGGCTATGACTAGTCAGGACGATACAGTGGCTCATTCATGCTAGTGTGCTGTGTGATCATGTGTGTAGTGTTGATGTGCTCTCAGGAGTTCTCACAGAGTGATGTTCTTTTGTGCCACAGTGTATTTGTCTGATATTTATATTCAATAGAAGAATCCTGTAAGTATTGGGCTTTTGTAGCCAAACCAAGACCTGCTTGAGGCTTCTAGGCCAGCTCTGCGGTGACAGGGGCTGTTGTTACATTCTATCCCAGTTTTACTGGCTTAAGTTTTCTTATTCTTTATACTTACAGCTTCATATTGATGAAAATATTATATAAACTTTCATAGCTGAATTACATCAGATTATATTATTTATATTTACATCATAAATTTGAATTTTTACTATTTTTAAAAAGCCTGTACTTATTTCTTCTACCAACAAGGGCACCTCAGCCAAAGCATTGCAAGTCTAATTTTTTATCCTTTTTGCTAGTGCTAGAATATTATTTTCCCTTTAAAAACCATTTTTATACAATTGACCTTTACTTTTAAAACTTTATTAAATAACCATAATTTTCCTGTTCACATCCTTTCTCCATTTAAATATTAGTAATATATATATATGTGTGTGTGTATGTGTGTGTACATTATGTGTGTGTATACATTATGTGTGTGTGTGTGTGTGTGTGTGTGTGTGTGTGTGTGTATGTATACTTATCAGGGTTTAAGTACTCTTCAGGGGTTTTAAGGGCAAGTTGATATTTATATGGACATTAGTCCTGTGTTTGTAGTCTTTGCTTCCTATATCTTTCATTTTTGCATAGAAAATCACTGACTACCCTAAAGCTATTAAAACAGTCCTTGATCAGTCATTTAACTTTGCCTCTAAATCTGGGATATGGGATATTTTTTGTGTGTGTCTCAAAGATGAACTTTTTCCCAGAAGTGCTCTGGTGTGCCAGTGTCATTTGTTGCTGAGTCTGTTTTTATTTAGTGGAAATACCATGTCCTTTTTAAGTGCAGACATGGGCATCAGCCTATGGCAAAATTTCTCTTAACTGACCTCCTTCTAAGTGCTTGGATTAACTGATGTTTATTTCCTCTGTGAAGCATCTGGTCTGAAGACAACCATAAGCCAGATGATATTTGTATATGTCTGCATTATAGATGATTCAATACTGTCGTGATATAGATTGCTCATACTGAGATTTGATATTTCTAACAACAGTTTTGGGTATTTGTACTTGCTATTCCATATTTCTTATTTACTTCAACATTATCAAATTTATAAAATGTGAGTAAAAAATGAAAGCTGAAATACATTAATTAAAGATTAATTTTCTTCTCTAGGGAAATATGACATGTTTTAAATGTGCAATTGAATATAATCTGGTGCCTAATAAGCATTTGTTTGCTAAATGGTAAATGTTTGAATGTATTATCTCATAAAACGTTTTGGTGATTCTTCATATTGTAGTTCTATGTTATAAAGACAGATACAACTGTAAATTTATTAACACTTATCTAAGTTGATAGTAGTCTAAATGCTACTTTTGCTATACAACAACGGTTCTCAACGTGTTTGGGGGGTGTCTAATGTATCTTTCATGGGGTTACCTGAGACCACTGGAGAACATAGATATTTACATCATGATTCATAACAGCAAAATTATAGTTATGGAGTAGCAACAAAAATAATTTATAGTTGGAGATCACCAGAAAATAGAGAACCATATTAAAGGCATGTAATATTAGGAAGGTTGAGAACCACTGGTGTCTGCATAGGCATTTGAAATATGATGTGATATTTCTAAAGCAAATTAAAAATACTGATCATTAAACCTAAAGTTAAGAGAACACATTTACTGCACTATCCTAGCTGTTTCTTGATATAACAACTGCAGAACTTATTGACTTGGAACAGGAAGCAGTGACCATCTATCTCAGTCTCAGTGGTCAGGAATCACGAAGTGGCGTAAGGGGGAGGCAGTCTCCTGATGGTTTCTCATGGGAAACTTGACCTCAGATAAAGAATGCCATTTCAACACTGCTCACTTAGGATGCTCTTTTATTGTTGAAAGCCTTCAGTTCTTTGCTGTGCAGGTTTCTCTGTTACATCCCTGTCTAATCATCACCACAGCATGGCTGCCAGCCTCCTTAGAGCATGTAACCTAAGAAAGCAAAGATGGTGATGTAAAGAATTTTGTGTTGCATGTCACTTGTCACATTTAATGTGTTTCATGTGTTAGAAGAGAATCAATACAGTTTATACTCACAGGAAGGGAAATGGGTACAGCTTTTGACTACAGAAGAATTGGCTGTACTGGTATTTATTTTGCGTTTTTATGGATCAGGACTAGAAATGGATTTGTTTATAATCCTTGGTTCCTTTCTAGGACACCGCCTTAGGAAAACCCCGAGAGGTGTTCCGCCTTCCTACAGATGTGACAGCATATGACAATCGTCTTTGTGCATCTATCCATTTCACATCCCCTTCCTGGGTTACCTTGTCAGATGGAACTGGAAGACTGTATGTCATTGGAACAGGTGACCGTGGAAACAGTCCTGAAAAATGGGAGGTGAGTTGGTTTTCTTTGTTGTTCTTTGTAAGCCTTGTGAGGAGTCCAGAAGGTATATATAAATTAAACTCAGGAGCCATTTACCAGCCTATGTTGTATGCTTTGTTAAGTGCCCACTTTTTCCATTGTGATTCTGGAGGTTTGCTTTTGTTCTCTCTCTCCTGTTCATTCTGTTAAAATGTCCTGCTATTTCTTTGTTTTGTTTGTTCTATTAAGGGTGCTGATCTTATTTTTGTTTTATAAACTGTGTATCTAAAATATGTGTGATTTATTTTCCTATAGATTATGTTTAATGAAGAGCTTGGGAATCCTTTTATTATAATTCACAGTATCTCATTGCTGAAAGCTGAAGAACATTCAGTGGCTATCCTGCTTCTTCGAATAGAGAAGGAGGAATTGGACCTGAAAGGAAGTGGTTTCTATGTTTCTTTGGAGTGGGTCGTTGTCACTAAGAAGAAAGAAGGTAAAGTAAACAGGATTCTGAACCTCTAGCTTGCCTTCACTGGTGGGACTCTGAATGCTCTATTTACTGCTTGCTTCTTGAGCAATGTAATAAAGTATGCTATATAAGGGCTATCATATGCTTCCACGAGTATATGTACATTTTGTTTAAAAGAAGACATTACATAAATTTTGGAGACCATAAGATACATCATTTTAAAATAGCCAAGAGTTTATACCTAAAAATTCACATATATGAACGTGGATATAAATAAGTAGGTGTTGTGTAATTTTCTTTCTGTGAGCCATGAATAAGCTTTGTTCACATTAGACATTCATGGACAGCAGACCAAAGTAGCAACCATGTGTAGCTTAGGGAGGCATTGACTTTATTGGAGCTGTATACAAGAACATAAACAATGTATTACTTGTCGGAGCCTGGGTGGTTCAGCACTAAAAAGCCCATGCTGCACTGGTAACAAACTCACAAAACTTTCTTCCTGGAGCTTTGCCCAACCCGGAGCATTCCCAGGAGAGTCTATTCTGTTATACCCTCTATAACCATGGGAGGAGCCTTTGAATTTTTAACTTTCAGGAGTTTCCTGAACCTTGTTTCATTCCCCTGAGTCAAATGAACCTCTCTTCTTTCTAAATAAGGACCTGTTGCAGTATGCAGGAAATAGCTACTTAACAGAAATAGGAAGTTTTAATGTAATTTGAATATAAATAAGAACTAGAAGATGGAGTCGGTTCCTTCCTTTTTGTCAACATTGTCTTTTGTATTTATCTTCCATAAAACTTTCCTTATTCATGTGTGTAATAAAGTCTTAAAACTTGTTCAGTTTGAACCTGTCAGACTTCCAGCATGACTTTAAAGAGTAGCTTCTTGTGTAGTTCTGAGCTTCCTTCCCGGGGATTTTGTGCTCCGGAAGACTCTGCTTAGTTTAAGAGATGTATCTGACGGTCCTCCTTTCTGTCACTTTTCTGTTTCTCTAATTGGAAGCTAAGGGAGTTTGCTTTGTGCTCTTGTTTTGTTTTGTGTTTTCCGGTTTGACATTGTCCCACTGCTTTTCCTTGTTCAGTTGGCAGTAAATTAACTGAAATTCTTCATCACTTCAAAACAGCAAACCTAACCAAAAACCATTCTTTACCTTACTGCTAGTTTACAGCTCAGATACAGGCATTAATACTTGTATTCTAGAAGGAATGACTGCCTTCAGAAACATCTATATGCACATGAAAATTGCTTATGCTTAAGCTGAATATATTTGTTGTTCCTAGTATATATTTCCATCTCTGTAGTAATGCAGAAACTATATGTTAGGGGGTGGGGGGGTGGGGGGGGACTGTTTTACTGTTATCAGACAGCCTGTGTCACAGCTATTCAGCTGTGCAGTTATGGCATAAAAACAGTGACGAATGGATAAACTAGACTCTAAAATACTTAGGGACATTGAAGCTTAAATACTAAGAATTGTTACAACTATATAAGTATTCTTTTGCTCCCTTTTCTACTGTTTAACATACAGTCATGCTTGACTCAAGCTGTATGAATACAGATCGAGACCGGACTTTGGATCCTGGGTTGTAGTTTGAAGACTGCTGCTTAAGGAAACAGTGGAAGTATTTCTTAAGGAATATGATTCTTAAGAGGAGAAGTCATAGTGCATTTTCCTTCCCTCTGTCCCTAAGAATGTGGCTGTGTAGTTGCAAGTCAGTCCATGTCCATGGGACTTACTAGACGGATGCCTGTAGATCCCACAGCAGCATGCCTGGAGACACCCACAGCAGCTCTGTCCTCACAGCTCCTCTTCGTCATTCTTCTTCTCAGCTGAACAAGCACTCGTAGATTTTACTCTTTTTTCTTCTAGGATTCTTATTTGTAGAACTCAGCAATTTTCTGAAGATTCTGTCTTTCTTTGCTCTTTTTTAGTATCTTGTTTTCTCCAGTTACTAATAGAATTGTCTTCTTTTAAAATAATTTTAAATCAACCTCCCCTCTGTGTGTGTGTGTGTTTTCAGGGTTTGTTCAGGGTGTGGAGGCCAGAGTTCTATTTTCCGTCTCGTTCATTAGAAGCAGTCTTGTGTTTTGAGGTGTTCTCACTAGTCTGCAGCTCACCAAGTAGGCTAGGCTGGTTGGCAGTGTCCATAACCCCCCACTGTTCTGCTTTCCTAGTGCTGGGAATACAAAAACATGCCACCACACTTGTCTTCTTACGTGTGTATCTGGGGACCAAAGTCAAGTTCTCATGTTTGCAAAGCAAGTACCTGACTGACTGAGCTGTGTCACCTGTTCTTAGTGCTTGGGTCTAATACAGTAGAGCTATACTTTTTCTAAAGCATGTTGACGTAAACACAGGATAAATTATATTTTGTGGTCAGTTAAGTTGGAAAATGAAAATGTTTATTATCTCCAAAACACATTAAGTTGATTTTTAGCTAGTGTTAAGCTTACAAAACTACAGTCTATTCAATAGTGTAGTAGTATGAAGGTATGTCCTTGTCTGAAGTGATGTTTTGTTACTTGCTTGGTTTCCTTCTTTATTACATTTTTATTCTTTTTTAATTTTTGTATAATATATTTTGATCATATGCTTCCCCTTCTCCCAAGTCCCCCCAGATCATCCCTCCCCAACTTCATCTTCCTTCACTCTCTCTCAAATAGTCCAAAAAACTCCAAAACAAACAAACAGAAAAGAAAAAGACAAAAATACTAAACATAGCAAACAAAGAACAAAACAAAACAACCCCCCTCCTATACACACAAAAATGTGCGTGGCCTTTTAAATGTTTATTCTGGGGACAGAATGTTGGTCAAACAAGTGGGAGGTCTGCCCTGGAGTGTGTTTGGTATCCCTGGTGATACTGCACTGGAGAAAACCAGCTAGTATCAATTGTAGATTGCCTTAGTTAGGAGTGGGGCTACACTTCACTTCCACTTACTTGTGCTGGAATTTTTTTCTGGCACAAACTTGTATAGATCGTGTATGTGCTGTCAGAGACTCCTGTGAGTTCATAGGTGTGTTAGCCCTGTTAGGTCTATAGAAACCGCTTCCTTAAAGCCTCCCTCTGTCTCTGCTCTGTACAGTTTTCCCACCTCATCTTCCACCTGGATCCCTGAGCCAAGAGAGGAAGAGTTTGATAGAAACATCCCATTTAGGGCTGAGTTCTCCAAGATCTCAACATCTGCACACTGTCCAGGTGTGGGTCTCTGTGTTAATTCCTATCAAACACAAGAAGTTTCTCTGATGAGGGTTGAGGGATACATTTACTAAAACCTTAAAATACTGTTAAACTGATATTTATAGTAAAGGTTGTAAGTGTTATTTCATTATTGGTCATAATATTCATGTAGTTCTAATTTGGTATATAAAACCCAACTACTATAAAAATATTTCATTTTAAGAAACCTTATTTACCAGTTGCTACAGCAAGTAAAACCTAGTTCATTCCATACTTTTCCCCCATGCTCGGATAGTGTCATGTACCTGCGGAGAAAGTAGTCAGTCACTGGCATTAGCCACTAGGCACATGTGGTTACTGAGGATTTGAAATGTGTCTAAGTAGCTGAGGTTGTGAATTTAAAGCCTAACTTTAATTAAATAGCCGTTTGAAGCTGGTGACTACTGCACTGCACAGAACACATTAGAGCAAAGTTCATCAAAACCAGTATTTTATAGTAGGAACTTGTTTGAGGACAATGAAGTTCTCAGGTGTATGTGTGCGTGTGTGTGCCTATCAGAAGAAAACTATGGGTGTTGGTTCTCTACCATGTTGTTCTTCGGGTTTGTTGGAACTTGTCATCAGGCTTGTTGGTAATGGCTCTTACCCACTGAGCTGCCTGGGGGGCCAAAGTTGTCCATTTCTTATTCTTACTCAAAGATTCATTAAAATGTAGCTTTTTATAATGTTTATTTTCCTACAGATAGTAAAAAGTATGAAATTACAAAGCATCATGTTCTCCGTGGAAAGTCAGTGCCACATTATGCTGCAATTGAACCTAATGGAAATGGTCTAATGATTGTATCTTACAAGTCCTTCAAGGTTATTTCGGGAGATCAGGATCTTGAAGAGAATATGGATGAAGACAGGCCAGAGAAAATCAAAGGTAATTTAACCTGTTGAGGCAGCTCATGTATGCCTATGTACATATACACATCTACGTGCTTTGTCCTCTCTCCAACACATGTTATGGGTTCCATCATAACATAGTCAGAACATACGTTCCAGGAGGAACAAAAACCGCTTTCTTTTAGTTTTGTTTCATACCCTCGACCCGCACATGTTACCTTCATAACTTTGTAATTATCTGGTATTTTAGAAATTGCAGTTGGGTCAAACATGATTCCCTGTTTAATACTTAACTAAATAATGGTTATATTAACACCAGACAAATCAAAGTGATAATATTCTCCCAAATAAAGCCTAATAGACATAGTCTTACCTTCATGCTAAACTGACCGTTCCTTGAAGGCAGAATCACTGCATTTCTGGATGTTGAGTGAAAGAGAAAATGTTATACCTTAGATACCGAAAGTCCAAAAGATCTGAGGCAGCCTCGTGGTGTGGGCTTGCCTAGCCCCAGGTTTAACCTTCACCATAAGAAAGCAGGGAAAATGTAAATGTTAATATATGTCCTATGATGAGGGGATTAAGAAATTCTGGATTTTCTTTAATCTGTCTTCTAAAACAGACATGAATTTTATAGGTTTCTCTTCTCCTCATTGTTACCAGAAGTTATCCATTATGTGATCATAATGAATAAACTGATATGTCCACATTTCAGGGAGACACGTGTGTGTGTGTGTGTGTGTGTGTGTGTGTGTGTGTGTGTGTGTGAGAGAGAGAGAGAGAGAGAGAGAGAGAGAGAGAGATAAAAGGGAGGGGTAGAGAGAGGCAGAAAGTGAAGTAACAAAGGAAGAGATTGCTGTCAGTATTTTGGGGTGCCAGTCTCTTAATGCATTTTGTGAACCTGGAAAACAGGAAAATATGTGTATTTGTTACAATTCCTTGAATCAATTCCTTGAAGTCTGTGTGTTTATAATTTGTATATATGTGAGAGAGATGATCTCTAGACAATATTGATTTGGATAGGTGTTCTCTTAGATGTCTAGGCTATAATATCCTATGTTGTATCTAATTTTTATTGCTACATAATGCCTTTTCCTATTCCCAGTAGAACCTCTGTATTACTGGCAACAAAGTGAGGATGATTTGACAGTAACGGTAAGGCTTCCAGAAAGCAGTACTAAGGAAGATATTCAAATACAATTTTTGCCTGATAATATCAACATTAAGCTGAAGGATATCCAAGTTTTGGAAGGAAAACTCTATTCATCTATTGATCACGAAGGCAGCACATGGACAATTAAAGAGAATGATAGGTATTTTTGTAGTTTTACTTTAGAAAATTTATTTCTTATGACTTCACATTTTCCTTTTTATCTCTCTACAAGTAGGTACATTGAAGGTGAATATAATAGTTTCATCTATATCGATTTTTCAGATAGATTAAAGATGGTGAGACTACATTAAAATGTAATTGTAGTTAAGATTGATGTTGCTATACTTGCCTGTTTTTCATTACCAGCTATATATACAGAGAAAATAAAAGGTGAAACTATTTACTTATTTTCATCTGTACTCTTAAAACATTGCAATAGAAATAATTTCAAGTTTAATTTGCTTATGATATAATACAATCCCTTTATCTAAATGTATTTAAGGCCTATAAAAGGTTATGGCATGAGAAGGCTCCCTCTAACCAGTCCCACCAGTCCCCGGTGTGCCTCTCCTCGCTGCTGTTACTAGCTTCCTTCTAGAGACATTTCCTGATTACTCTGCTAAATTCTCTGTTTTGCTTTCAGGGAAAAAAATTTCTGGTATATGTATGTGAGTGTGTGTGTATTTATATATATAATGTGTGTATATTATATATATATAATATATGGCTATAAATTTTGTTTAATGTATTTGTAACAGTAAATTTTAAATACATTTCCATTAAGGATACATGATTATTTTCAGCACTTTAGTTTGACTTGATAGTCATTTAAAACAGTTAGACTTCTGTCATTGAACCTTTAGAATATTTTGCTAATAATAACTAAATATGTACAGGCAAATAACTATCTGTGTCACTTTGCATGTTAGAAAGAAAATTACTGTATGTGTAGAATTAATATTTCAGAATTTTGAGAGACAAAGTTTACTTCAATATAAACTGATCATTTATAGCTCTTTTTTATGGTCTGTATTTGCAACACACAAAAAAATTAAACCATAAAAGAAGTCCATGATAATTGAACTTCATCTAAGATGTTTCTGCTCTTCAGAATCGAAAAGTTAAGTCAAATGTGGTACTTCATGCCTTGTATCCCAGTACTTGGCAAAGCTGAGATAGGAGAGTCAAGAATTCAAGCTCAGCCTGAGCTTTTTTGGGTCTGAGGTCAGTTTGGATTACATGAGACCCTGTTTCCAAAAGCCAAGATCAGTTTTCAAAAATTGAAATTTTATGCTCATCTAAAAACACATTTTAAAAAAGAGAGAGAGAGAAAACACCAGAAGATGAAATGATGCTCATGGGTCAGTAGGATTAACATAGTATCAATAGCCATTGTACCAAAAGCAATCTATTGATTCAACACAATCCCCATTAAAATTCCAAAACAATTCTTTACAGACCTTGATAAAACAATACCTAACTCCATATAGAAAAACAAAAAGCCCAGGATAGCTAAAACAATCCTGTATAAGAAAAGAACTTCTGCAGGTATCATCATCCATGATTTCAAGCTTTTCTACTGAGCTACAGTAAAAGAAAATAGATTAGATAGATAGATAGATAGATAGATAAATAGATGATAGATAGATGATAGATAGATAGAAGTAGGAAAGTAAGACATGAACAGTTAAGAAAATAGTTACATAAAAGACATTTTCAATGCTTGAAAGCCCAATAAATTCCTAAGATAACCTGGGACCTTAGGATATATTCTGTTGCTACAGGACTTGCTTAGCATATACAAATTTAATGATTTGTTTTATGGTTGTTGTAATATATGAAAAACAATTATCTTTGAAGTTCTTTTAAACCGACTTTATCTTTCCTCATCTGTTTGTCATGTGTGTGTGTGTGTATGTACAAGTCTTGAGGATAGCATTTAAAACTGGCCGTTGAAAAGTAATAAATAAAATTGGTAGCTAGAACATACTGTTGAATGAAATGCTTTTTAGCTTGTGACTTTGTTAGGTTACTTAACATCTTAAGGTATGAGTTTTTCACTCATACTTGGGAACATAAAGGTATGACTTTATTTCGTTGTGTTAAGCAATAAATGAGATAAAACAGGAAGTGTCTGAGGTAGCCCCTAGCATATGGTAAAGCATTAGGGAAGTAGAGCTAATATTATTCTTATCATTTTTATCAGATTAGTGTATTTCTTAGAGAATATAACTAAGTCTGGGCATCATTGATTGTGGTGATAATTTTCATTGTTAATGGTAGGGACTTTTATTATATAACTGATATTATTTTGTATAGTCTCTTACATAGTTGCAGAAAATTTCTAAATGTTATATTATGATTGTTAATAATAACTGTCTTATAAAAGAATAGTTGATATTTTTGCATGTTCTATTTGATAATTGCAGTACCGGTTTTATTGTACTCTTGGAATTGTTTGCTTGAAGTTACATTCCAGGGTGTGAGTTAGTATGGTGTACATTTATCAGAAATGGCTTGTGCAAAGGATTCCTTCCTGTGAAAATGATACACCTGAGTTTCCTCTTCTGTCCTAAGAACATGGGCCAGCTGCTGCTTCTTCTGTCTGTGGTCCGCCCTGACTCAGTGCTCCCTTTTTCTGTAACATAAGTTCTTGATCTTCGGGTCTCTGGCAGGCTCTGCTTAGTACATTTAGAGTTTATGTTTAACAGCTTGAATGTATAGAATTAGATTTAAAACAAGTTATGCAGACTACACTAACATTTTTTTCTGTATTACAAAGTATACCTTGAAATTCCTACATTTGTTTTTAGTTCTTTTAAAAATCCATGTTTTAAAAATTAACATTGACATTAGCTTAACTTGTCCCATCTTTGATTACAATTACATATTAAGACTGTTAATTTATGGTAGTTTATGGTTCTTGAGACTCTATCCTGAAAGCTCTTTAGTTGTAGGCCTCTTGTATGTGTCCACTGCACAGCCCATAGGTCCATGCCACATGCCTGTATATTACTTAGATGCAGTAACATACTGAACACCTATGTCCAACAGTATTTTCCACATGCTGTCTTTATAATCATTCCACCAGTCTGTCTTCAAAGTACTTGATGCTCCATATCCAGTGACTTTCATGGTTACTCATGAAGTTTAGGTGATTTATCATTGGATTACAGATTTTTCCATCATGTATAAAGCCAAAAATGAATAAGATTTTTGATAAAACATTCTCTACATACCAGATAGGTGAATATCTACCTTCTTCTCCCTCCCTCCTTTCTAGTCTTCCCCTCCCCTTTTTCCTGTCTCATTTTGATATGTGCTCTCACTACATAGCCTCTAGTGGTGTTGAACACTGGATTCTTTCTTGTCTGAGCATATTACAGGAATGTAATACCACATCTGATTAAATGTTCAATGTTTAATGTAACATCATGCTTCTCACTTAATGTTTTAGCTTGGAGATTTCTTTGATTAAGAAGAATGAAGGACTGATGTGGCCTGAGCTGGTGGTTGGTGATAAACAAGGTGAACTTATAAGAGACCCTGCCCAATGTGCTGCAATAGCAGAACGCGTGATGCACCTGACCTCTGATGAACTGGTAAGCCATTACCATGGTAAGGCACTTCCTAAGAATCCAGAATATCTTGTATGAAGATTATGCCAAGTCAAACATTAGTTTGCCTTTCTTAATATAAATGATACATTAACATAATTAATGTTTTAATATAGATTGAAGTTCTATTATTTGTATAGCTTACTCTGAATATATACAAAAATGTGAAAGGATATTTTACATGCTGCATACATGTAGATATGTATCTCGACATTCTTTAGAAGAATCGACCAATGTTGACAAACAAGTTACAGTTATGCCACTTATGTGCTAATAACCTAGGCTGATTCTATTACTTAATTATTATAAATAGAGCTATAATACATACATGTACAGGTTGAAATCACTATGGAGTTTACTCACAAAACTAAAAGTAAAAAGTTCATATGGCTGAACTGTACCACCTCCCAGTCCTGGGTAAGTGTTCAAATGCCCCTTTCCCCATGTCCTCATGAATAGAACAGTCAAAAACTAACCAATGTAAAACATAAGTATTATGTATATGAGAGTAAGTATTAAAAACAGAAAATGAGATATAAGTAAAATAACAATGATAGCATCAGTAAACATGTCTCTCATTTCCAGTGTCCCCGAGAGTGTCCCTGTGTTCTTTTTGTCATCTTGTGGGTTTAAAACCTTGCTCCTTTATATGTCTAACATTCCATGTTCTTATCTCTGTCATCTCAGGTCTGCATTTGTTGCTGTTGTTTGCCTTTCCCTGCCCCCACTTCTTTTCCAAGTCCAGTCTTGAGTTAATATTTGTGGGGATGTGGAAGATCGCTGTTGTTCTTTCTCCACCACCTTCTAGTGAAGAGATTATTCATAATGAGTGAAATATTTCCTTATAATGATTACAGTGACCTGGCAATACTTTTGGCTATGCGAGAACATACTACCATGTTAATGACTTGCAATAGCCTATTGAAATTTTGAAAACATTCAACAGTACATTCATAAACATTGGTTATATAATCATTTACTAACTGATATTAGCACGTGTAATCGTCTGACTTACTGCTATGTTGACTAAGAGTGAAAAAGAAGATTCTGAAAAACTATTTACCCTGCAGGAATAAGGTGCATCCTAAGCTAGAAAAGAGAGATTAAATTGTTGAAAGTGAATTTTTTTTTTTTTATGCAAAGAGAAGTATGGCCCAAATAGAGAACACAAGTTTCATCTTTGCTAACAGTCATTAACAATTTCAGGAATTATTGCAATTCATATGCCAGGCTTGAAAGTGTGATTTCATAGCCCTTTTTACAAAAGCCTTATTCCCCAGGCTCATTCATTTGGCAGATTTTTATTATAACCAGCTTTGTTGAGAATATAATAATTGTGACACTAGAAGAGATTGTAGATAATTAAGCTGAACTCCTTTTAAGCTTGATGGTTTTGAAGGAACATTGATATTTATGGAAAAGCTACTTATCCCCCAAACAATAATGTTTTTTGTTTCGAAAAATGCAAAAATACAACATTGTCTTCTACCCTGATGGCAGTGAACTTGGGGAATGGGAGATAGTTAGATGCTCTACTTGTCAACCTTTGGAAAACATCTATCCACTTTTGATATCTACATAATGCTTCAGTCATAAAATGACTAGGCAAATCTTCCTGCAGCATGGAAGAGATTGTATAGTATTACTATTCTGTTTTTTTTTTTTAAATCAGTGTCTTTTATTAGATATTTTCTTCATTTACATTTCAAATACTATCCCAAAAGTCCCCTATACCCTGCCCCTGCCCTGCTCTCCAACCCACCCACTCCCTCTTCCTGGCCTAGCATTCCCCTGTACTGTGGCATATAATCTTCACAAGACCAAGGGCCTCTCCTCCAGTTGATGGCCGAGTAGGCCATCTTCTGCTACATATGCAGCTAGAGACATGAACTCAGAAGGTACTGGTTAGTTCATATTGTTGTTCCTCCTATAGGGTTGCAGACCCCTTCAGCTCCTTGGGTACTTTCTCTAGCTCCTTCATTGGGGACCCTGTGTTCTATCCAATAGATGACTGTGAACATCCACTTCTGTATTTTCCAGGTTCTGGCATATCCTCACAGGAGACAGCTGTATCACGGTCTTTAATTCTATTCAATTTATCAATGTGTCTGTCACTGTGCCACTGCCATGCAGTTTTTAATCACAATTGCTTTGTAGTGCGGCTTGTGGTAGGGGATGTTGATTCTACCAGGGGTTCTTTTATTGTTGGGATTTATTTTTTGCTATCTTAGGTTTTTTGTCATTCCAGATGAATTTGCAAATTGCCCTTTCTAATTATGTGAAGAATTGAGTTGGAATTTTGATGGGGATTGCATTGAATCTGTAGATTGCGTATGGCAAGATAGCCATTTTGACTATAGTAATCCTGCCAATCCATGAGCATGGAATATCTTTCCATCTTCTGAGATCTTCTTTAATTTCTTTCTTCAGAGACTTGAAGTTCTTATCAAACAGATCTTTCACTTCCTTAGAGTCATGCCAAAGTATTTTATATTATTTGTGACTATTGAGAAGGGTGTTGTTTCCCTAATTTCTTTCTCAGCCTATTTATCCTTTGTGTACAGAAAGGCCATTGACTTGTTTGAGTTAATTTTATATCCAGCTACTTCACTGAAGCTGTTTATCTGGTTTTGGAGTTCCCTGGTGTAATTTTTAGGGTCACTTATATATACTATCATATCATCTGCAAGTAGTGATATTTTGACTTCTTCCTTTCCAATTTGTATCCCCTTGATCTCCTTTTGTTGTCTAATTGCTTTGGCTAGGACTTCAACTACTATATAGAATAGGTAGGGAGAAAGTGGGCAACCTTTTCTAGTCCCTGATTTTAGTGGGATTGCTTCAAGTTTCTCTCCATTTAGTTTGATGTTGGCTACTGGTTTGCTGTAGATTGCTTTTATTATGTTTAGGTATGGGCCTTGAATTCCTGATCTTTCCAAGACTTTTATCATGAATGGGTGTTGGATTTTGTCACATGCTTTCTCAGCATCTAATGAGATGATCATGTGGTTTTTGTCTTTGAGTTCGTTTATATACTGAATTACATTGATAGATTTCCTATATATTAAACAATCCCTGCATCCTTGGGATGAAGCTTACTTGATCATGATGGATGATTGTTTTGATGTGTTCTTGGATTCGGTTAGGGAGAATTTTATTGAGTGTTTTTGTATTGATACTCATAAGGGAAATTGGTCTGAAGTTCTCTTTCTTTATTGGGTCTTTATGTGGTTTAGGTATCAGAGTAATTGTGACTTCACAGAATGAATTGGTTAGAGTACCTTCTGTTTCTATTTATTGGAATAGTTTGAGGAGAATTGAAATTAGGTTTTCTTTAAACATCTGAAAGAACTCTGCACTAAACCCATCTGGTCCTGGACTTTTTTTTGGTTGGGAGACTATTAATGACTGCTTCTATTTCTTTAGGGGAGATGGAACTGTTTAGATCATTAATCTTATCCTGATTTTACTTTGGTACCTGGTATCTGTCTACAAAATTGTCCATTTCATCCAGGTGTTCCAGTTTTGTTGAGTATAGCCTTTTTGTAGTAGGATCTGATGATGCTTTGGATTTCCTCATGTTCTGTTGTTATGTCTCCTTTTTCATTTCTGATTTTGTTAATTAGGATATTGTACCTGTTCCCTCTAGTTAGTCTGGCTAATGGTTTATCTATTTTGTTGATTTTCTCAAAAAACTAGCTCCTGGTTTGGTTGATTCTTTGTATAGTTCTTTTTGTTTTCACTTGGTTGATTTCAGCTCTGAGTTTGATTATTTCCGGCATTCAACTCCTCTTGGGTGAATTTGCTTTCTTTTGTTCTAGAGTTTTTAGGTGTGCTGTCAGGCTGCTAGTGTATGCTTTCTCTAGTTTCTTTTTGGAGGCACTCAGAGCTATGAGTTTTCCTCTTAGGAAAGCTTTCATTATGTCCCATAAGTTTGGGTATGTTGTGGCTTCATTTTCATTAAACTCTGAAAAGTCTTTAATCTCTATTTCTTTCTTGACCAAGTTATCATTGAGTAGAGTGTTTCTCACCTTCAACATGAATGTTGGCTTTCTATTATTTATGTTGTTATTGAAGATCAGCCTTAGTCCGTGGTGATCTGATAGGATGCAAGGGATAATTTCAATGTTTTTGTATCTGTTGAGGCCTGTTTTATGAACAATTATATGGTCAGTTTTGGAGAAGGTTCCATGAGGTGCTGAGAAGAAGATATATCTTTTTGATTTAGGATAAAATGTTCTATAGATATCTGTTAAATCCATTTGTTTCATAACTTCTGTTAGTTTCCATGTGTCTCTGTTTAGTTTCTGTTTCCAGAATCTGTCCAATGATGAGAGTGGGGTGTTAAGAGTCTCCCACTATTGTTGTAGGAGGTGCAGTGTGTGCTTTGAGCTTTACTAAAGTTTCCTTAATGAATGTGGATGCCCTTGCATTTGGAGCATACCTTTTCAGAATTGAGAGTTCATCTTGGTAGATTTTTCCTTTGATGAGTATGAAGTGCCCCTTCTTGTCTTTTTTTGATAACTGGGTTGGAATTCGATTTTATTTCATATTAGGATGGCTACTCCAGCTTGTTTCTTCAGACCATTTGCTTGGAAAATTGTTTTAAGCCTTTTACTCTGAGGTAGTGTCTGTCTTTATTCCTGAGGTAGGTTTCCTGTATGCAGCAAAATGTTGGGTCCTGTTTACCGAGCCAGTCTGTTAGTCTATGTCTTTTTATTGGGGAATTGAGTCCATTGATATTAAGAGATATTAAGGGAAAGTAATTATTGCGTCCTGTTATTTTTGTTGTTAGGGTTCTGTTCTTGCAACTCTCTTCTTTTAGGTTTGTTGAAGGATTACTTTCTTGCTTTTTCTAGGGCGTAATTTCCATCCTTGTGTTGGAGTTTTCCCTTTATTATCTTTTGAAGGGCTGGATTTGTGGAAAGACATTGTGTGAATTTGGTTTTGTCATGGAATACCTTGGTTTCTCCGTCTATGGTAATTGAGAGTTTTGCTGAGTATAGTAACCTGTGCTGACATTTGTGTTCTCTTAGGGTCTGTATAACATCTGTCCAGGATCTTCTGGCTTTCATAGTCTCTGGTGAGAAGTCTTGTATATTTCTAATAAATCTCCCTTTATATGTTACTTGACCTTTTTCCCTTACTGCTTTTGATATTCTGTCTTTATTTAGTGCATTTGTTGTTCTGATTATTATGTCGAGAGGAATTTCTTTTCTGGTCCAGTCTATTCGGAGTTCTTTAGGCTTCTTGTATGTTCATGGGCATCTCTTTCTTTAGGTTAATGAAGTTTTCTTCTATAATTTTGTTGAGATATTTACTGGCCCTTTAAGTTGAAAATCTTTATTCTCATCTACTCCTATTATCCTTAGGTTTGGACTTCTCATTGTGTCCTGGATTTCCTGGATGTTTCCAGTTAGGATCTTTTTGGATTTTGCATTTTCTTTGATTGTTTTGTCCATCTTCTGTATGGAATCTTCTGCACCTGAGATTCTCTCTTCCATTTCTTGTATTCGGTTGCTGATGCTCGCATCTATGGTTCCAGATTTCTTTCCTAGGGTTTCTATCTCCAGCGTTGTCTCACTTTGGGTTTTCTTTATTGTTTCTACTTCCCTTTTTAGGTCTTGTATAACCGGTTTTGTTCAATTCCATCACCTGTTTGGTTGTGTTTTCCTGTTTTTCTTTAAGGATTTGTACCTCTTTAGCAGTGTTCTCCTGTATCTCTTTAAATGAGTTATTAATGTCCTTCTTAAAATCCTCTACCAGCATCATGAGATATGATTTTAAATCTGAGTCTTGCTTTTCGGGTGTGTTGGGGTATCCAGGACTTGCTGTGGTGGGTTTACTCGGTTCTGATGATGGTGAGTCGTCTTGGTTTCTGTTAGTAAGATTCTTATGTTTGCCTTTCGCTATCTGGTAACCTCTGTTGTTAGATGTTCTAGCTATCTCTGGCTGTTACTTGTTCCTCCTGTGATTCTGTTAGCCTCTGTCAGCACTCC
Source organism: Mus caroli (assembly GCF_978045245.1). NCBI lineage: Eukaryota > Metazoa > Chordata > Mammalia > Rodentia > Muridae > Mus > Mus caroli. The sequence goes on from NW_028227271.1 coordinate 60,055,732, forward strand.
TGGAAGTCCAACTCTCTCCTGAGTTCCAGTGGTCAGAGCAGTTTCTGCAGTCAAAGTCTCCTCTTTCAGCGGGGTGCCCAGAAGTCTGGAGCTCAGATCCACCTCCTGAGTCCCGGGGTCAGAGCCCTCCCTGGAGGCTGACTCTCCTCTGGCAGGGAAGGTGGATGAAGGCCCAGAGGGACCCTGTTCAAGAAGCTCTGTTGCTTCTGCTGCCCACGTGCTCTCCTGTGTAGCCTGGTCTCAGTGATCCCAAGATCCTTGGTGTGCTAGGGCCTACCAAGTTGGCTGGCACTGACCTGAAGGAATCCCAGCATCTAGTAGGGCGGGGCTCCTTTGTCCCTGTTCCTGCTGGCACAAGACCCTCCGGAGTTCTTTGGAACAGATGTTGGGTTCCACTCACCAGTGATCTCAAGATCCTGGGTGTGCTAGGGCGCCTGTGGCTTGGGGAGTTCTCTGGGGACCTTGGGACCCTCTCCTGAGTTCACGTGGAAGATCTACTATTATGTTTTAACATCCGAGCATTCAGTTCCCTTTTTTGAAAGTTTTTAACTATTCAATTTAATACATGGAGTGTTACTTTCAGCTCTTTACTTTTTTAATTACTGTATTTATCTCTCCCTTTTGTTTACTTTGAAAGTTTGTTTTTTTCTCTGCCTTCAGAGGTAGCTTAGACAACTAATTTTTAAAATAATTATCTTAATAATGTTTCCCTTTTTTGTTTGCATGTGCACACACACACACATGCACACACTCACACATGTATACACATTAGGTGGCTGTCTCTAATACTATTTCTTAAACAGTAGTATTTCAGTTTCAGCTTAGGAATTGTGCAGTGTATGCACTCCTTTCTCTGTATTATTGGCATGTATTTATTCCAGTCTGCTATACATCATTATTTTTTTTTTTTTTTGCCTTTCTGTTTGAAGAAGAGCAAAATGAGAAAACAGGTCCTTTCACACACGTGCATATTCCCAGTTCCCTCTGGTTTACATTTATCTTGAGTTAGCAGTTAATTTCATCTTTTCCCTCCTTGAAGAATTTCCCAGAGTGTCTCCTACTGTAGTGTAGGTATGCTGGTGATTATTTCTCCCAGCTATTTTTAGTAAAAGTGTTTTTGTTGTTTTCCCTCTTTCAGTTGGTCAGGAGTATAATTCAGTGTTAGCAGTTTTGGTTTCTGTTTCTGAAACACTGTATTATTTGACCTGCATAGCTTGTATGAGACGTCAGTTATTTGTATCCTATGTCAGGCATGCAAAATATTTTTTCCTGACTGCTTCTAGTATTTTCTCTTTACTACTATTTTTTAGCAATCTCATTACTGTGACTTGCTATACTCTGTTTTTTTTTTTTAAACATACACCAATCTCTAATGTTCTGTAGTGTTCAGTTTATACCTGCATTGGTTAATTACCTAGTTAACTATCTCATGGTTTTTTTGTTTTTGTTTTTTTTTTTTTTTTTCTATTCATACTTTGTATATTTAGGTTCTTTTTTTCTGTCTTTCATATCACATCTTCAACTTCTTTTTCATCTTTGGATATATATAATATATTTATAACAGCTAAGAGCCTGTTGCTGGCTAGCTGACCAGTTCGTTGGATTTAGTGTCTTGGAATAGGACTCTAGTCCAGACTGGACACAGTCTATGTACCCTAGGCTGGCTTTGAAGTCATGATGGTCCGTCTGCCTCAAACATTTAAGTTCTGGGTTCACAGGCTTGAAGCAGTATGTCCAACTGTTGTAATGTCCTTTCTGACTAAATCTGTCATTTTGAAAATATTTTTAAGGATGAATAAATTATTGTATTTTGTTTGAAACTTTTTTTTTTTTTGGCTTAAGAATCCAAATCCAGATAAGGAAAAGCCTCCATGTAATGCTCAAGAATTAGAAGAATGTGATATTTTCTTTGAAGAGAGCTCCAGTTTATGCAGATTTGATGGCAATACATTAAAAACAACTCATGTGGTAAGTTCTTGATAATAGCATTTCTAAACTGTTGTGGATAATAAGAAATTTGGCAGATGGAAATTGAATGAAATACATGTTTTGCAAAAATAATTTGATTAAAAGTTACTGAGTATAGTAAATCTTATCACTCCATGAAGTAGCCTCATTTCCATATTAAAGGCATAATTGTTTGAGTTCTGTTTTATATTGACATATTTCAGGCTTTTTCCTCTGCCTACCTTTTGTATACAGTTGTGAACCTATTATATATAGTAACTTCCTTTATACCTGACACTGAGCATTAAGAAATAAGAATTGTCTCTTGTTATTAATAACTTTAAAAATGATGTGTGTGTGTGTATACACTTGTGTATGTGTGTATGTATGAGTGCCCACATGTGTGCATGAATGTTCAGATGGGGCCAGTAGAGGGGATCAGGTCCCTGAAAGTAGAAAATATGACATTTGCAGGATACCTAGTTGGTTATATGGTACTGAAATCCAAACTCTGGTCATCGTGATTGTACGGCAAGGGCTTCTAAATACTGAGCCATTCTTCTAGTGCCCTTAACCAAACTACTGTTCGTTATGCTACTGTTTTGTAACATCTTTGTTACATGAAGCCTTTTTATATTCAGAAATCCTTAATGAAGAATTACAAAGTCCAATTAGTCACAGACTAGGGCTCTTGAAGCTGGCTTCTGCTATACAGTCTGAGCGATGCTGTCTGTCCTTGCCTGCCTCATTGTGCCTCACCTGCACCTTCTGGTCGGGACCAGGCATCCAGTTCTTATAAACTGCAGCTTGTCAGCTGCTTCAAATGAAGGACAGTCCATGGAAAAATAGCATTTAGTGATTGTGGCTCAAATGACATAACCGTGGTTGTCATTTATTCATCCCATCCAGACCTTTCTTTTTAATATATTGGAGAAAGTTTTTGTGAACAGTCCCTTTGATGCTTACAGAATCTGTAGAAAAAGTCTCTCTTTTACATGTGATATTTCTTGATTATTCTGGCTTGAAGTTGATCATATTAACTAACTTAGTAAAATTATCTAGTTTCTTTTTTTTTTTTTAATCTTGCCAATTTTGTTCATGTTCCTTCTCTTTTTTTTTTTTGTATTTAAGTTGTATTTTTAATCTTAGGAGAAGATTAGAAAACTGACTTTTTTTTTTTAAATTCTTGTAGTTATTGAGTGCTCACTCTATATTCTTCTGACTCCCAGGTCCTTGTGCTGTCCATTGAGAGAATTCATACAAGACACAGAATACAGTGTAGGTGATAGGAAATGCACTGCAGAGGAGAGCAGTGTTTTCAAGGCAAAGAGTAGCTGGTAGTTTATTCTCCTTTACTTTAGAACAGCCAAGTATAAAACATTTTGACAATGAATTCATTTTGTGCCATTCATTCAGTATATTTTTATATTTCTGTTGGAATAGTTTGATGAAATTCGATGACAGTTATGATTTATATCACTAAACATCAAATGTGATCAGTTTTGAAACTGGAAAAACTGCTGTCTTTTCCTTTATATTTCTAAGTAGAAATTATCATCTTAGTGATTTGTATAAATTTTTAAATGTTTATTTCTATCATTCCATTTTATATCACTTAGATAACTATATCATCCTAGCTGACAGTAATGGAAAAAATCAATTATATAAGTAATTTAATAAATGAGTGCTCAAGCAAAATGAAAGAGTATTTTATAAAACTTCCATTTTCAGTTTAAGATGTAAAAGCATGAACAAATTACTATCTAACCTAACTCACAGAAGTCATAGAATGTGGATTGCCATATCTGATGTAGCAGCATATAGGAAAACTAGGGTACTTGCCCCATAGTTACTATAAAGTGGGTTATTGAAGAGAATAGTGTTTGGCAATGAGGAATACAAGTCTGGAAACACATCTGTATTTAAATTATAGCCACTATTTATTACCTCCTTAATTTCTATATCTCTGCTCCTTAAATTTGAATTTCTTCATTTATGAAGTGGATAGTAGTTTTTTAATTCTTAGATAATGAAGATCAAATAAAGTAGGGAATAGAGATCTTCTGAGTATTTTATAGATTTCATCTGTGTACCAAGTGTGAATTGAAAATCCAAGTTTTGATCTGGTTTCCCAATGAAGACTTTGTTCTTGAATAGATAAATAAAATCCTTTTCTCAGTAGTAGTTTTCCATTTAATTGGCTAGTAACAGTAATTGAGGATTCTTGGAATTTCTTCATTCTGACACAAAAGTCTTCAGAAGTCTAATTACTGGGTGTTCCTAAGAAGACTATTAGCTGACTACTTCACATTTTCTTGAAAATATATTACTCTAATTATAGTCTTCATTGGTACTTCAGCATTAAATACAACTTATCTATAGTGAATGTGAAAATACAGATAATGTATTTTTTATCTTATTGGACAAAAGATTTATTTAATTTAGGCAATAAAATACATCTTTGGTACTAACAAGGAATGAGTTTCTATGAAAGAAGTTGTCTAGATTAATTTTTCATATTTAATACAAAGCCTATATTTAAAGCCCTGTCAGTAATCTTACTCAAATCTCTTCTTATTCGCCCAATGATGTATATTGAACATCCTGAAGAAAGTAACTTTCTATCGATCCTTGCATAGCAACAATATGAGCATCAGTTACCATACTGTCTATTTCTATAGAAGCCCATAGAGGCATTTGAGGTAATTGGCATTTATTGCCTCTACAATAGGCTGCCTCAGCCTACTCTTCAAATCCTTTCTTCTCGTTGCAGTTGGTTCGCTGTTTTTATTGTTCTGATAATAAACTATTGATTGTTGCCTCTTGCTGACAATTTATCTGCCCACTGCTGTCATCTTTTTTTTTTTTTTTTTTTGTTATACTCCCAGTTTACTTTTGTCTACAGTTAAAAAGTTCGTGAGATTTTATTTAGAACCAGGATATAGAGTTTTCTTTTGAAAACTGATTTATGCTTCCTGTTCCTGACTAATGATAAAGAAACATCTGGGCATTGAAACCAGAGCTTTTTACACAAATGCTGTATCAGTAAATTATACTCAATAGCCCTTGTAATAATGTTTGGGACTCTGGAACCCTTTAAACATTTTGTTCTTGTTTTTCTTGGACAATTGTTCATGGTAAATAATGATTAACATCTATCTTCTGTGTTTTGCCTTCTTTAACTTGATGGCTTTATCCTTAAAAGTAACATATCCCCCCCACCCCCACCCCATGATGGCTATTTCAGTCTCTTCAGGATCTTACAAAAGTAAAAATTATGTTTTTTAGTTACCCCACTTCATTTCATTCACTTATCAGGGTAGTTATTTTACTCAGCTTAATTTGTTAGACACGTAATCTTTGCTGTCAATTTTGAATTGATTGAAAGGCATGTAGATGAGTTGAGTGCATTTCAAGAGTTACTATGTGTAGGCTTTTCCAGCGGGGAGTGGCTAAGGTGGGAAGGCATGCCTTGAATGTGAAAGGTGCCATCCGATAGGCTAATGTCCCAGATTGTATGAAGATAGCAAAAGAGAAAACCAGTTGGCCCAGGAATATTCCTCACTCCAGACCCTGCCCCCTACCACAACCATGATATAAGCTAAGCTACTCTGTTCTAGTTCCCCCACTGTGGTGACTGAAATTAGGGAGCCAAAGTCTTCCTCTTGTAAAGTGTTTATGCCAGGCATTTTCTTTTTTTTTTTGGTTTTTCGAGACAGGGTTTCTCTGTGTAGTCGTGGCTGTCCTGGAACTCACTCTGTAAACCAGGCTGGCCTCGAACTCAGAAATCCGCCTGCCTCTGCCTCCCGAGTGCTGGGATTAAAGGCGTGCGCCACCACGCCTGGCTACCAGGCATTTTCTTACAGCAGCAACTAGACACAAATAGTAAAAATATTTCATTGTCAAGAAACAAGGAATTTTCAGAAATAATTTAATCTAACTGTTGTTATGACAAAAATATAGTAGAAAAGATTATGCTACACATTACAGATAAAAACTGCAAAAGAATAAAATTAATTAAAAAACAGACAGCAACACAAAGAGTCTCACTGTATACACAGTGTATCAACAGAACAACCAAATGAGTAACCTTGGGGTTGGTATTTAAAATTACAGTCTGTCATGGTTTGTATATTCTTGGACCAGGGAGTGACACCATTTGGAGGTGTGGCCTTTTTAGAATAGGTGTGACCTGGGTGGAATAGGTGTGTCACTGTGGGTGTGGGCATAAGATCCTCACCCTGGTTGTCTGGAAGTCAATCTTCCACTAGCAGCTTCTGGATGAAGGTATAGAACTCTCAGCTCCCCCTGCTCCATGCCTGCCTGGATGCTGCCCTGCTCCCACCTTGATGATAATGGACTGAACCTCTGAACCTATAAGCCAGCCCCAATTAAATGTTTTTTTTATAAGACTTGCCTTGGTCATGGTGTCTGTTCACAGTAGTAAAACCCTAAGACATCATCACTAAAACTATCTCTTCAATCATAGGTGCTCTTCGAAACACTCTGTCTGGCAGAAGGGAGTGTTTAGGGTTTCCTGTTTGTTTTTCTAGAACATATGCAAAGGCTATATACATATAACTAAGTAGAGTCTGAAAAGAACCATGGAACACTTCAGGATAGAATATATTCAAGACCAAACAAAAACAAGCCTGTGAGAATAGATAGTAGTCGTAGAGGAATTTCATATGGAGTATATGTGGGGCAATGGGCTATGCGCAGACAGCCTGGTCTCCAGTTGAGTTGAGGTCTTGAACCCCGGTGGTACCTGATGGGTGGTAATTTCCACCTACGTGGGACAGTAGGCGTTTGACCAGGTCTCCTGTACCCCTGGCTCCCGTCGAAGTTACCGTCCCCACAGCCCCCACAGGAGAAACATGTGGCTTTCAGTTACATAGACAATGTCCCAAGCTTCTGTCCTTCTGGCTAGATTCCTCCCCAGTTACCTAGCAACAACAAGATAACAAACCCACTATAAGAAGGGCTGTTTGGCCCCTCCTCGATCTCTAAGCTCTCTCTTATTCTCTAAGCTTTTACCTCTCTCTCTAAGCCTTCACCTTTCTTGCTCTCTAATTCTCTTTCTCTCTTTCCCTTCCCCCTTCTCTCCTTTTGGCCATGGCCAGTCTCTCCTCTTCTCTTCTCTTCTTCTCTTCTCTTCTCTTCTCTTCTCTTCTCTTCTCTTCTCTTCTCTTCTCTTCTCTTCTCTTCTCTCTTCTCTCTTTCCCCCTGCCTTTCTACAATAAAACTCTAAAACCATAGACTGCCTCTGTTCATCAAGGCCCGGACTAAGGACTCTCGCCTGCATGGGAACCACCCAGTGCCCTCTCTCCCTCTGCCTTCTCCCCTTATCTCAGGGGCCAAGTGTCGCCCTGGAGCCCCTATTCTGTTTTCAGCTCCTCTGCCATATCCAGCGTGGGATGCCAGAGACTGAGAACCAGGTACCAGGGGCTGCCCCTTGTCCACCCCTCCGCCATGTGGGGTCAATGGCTTTACACAGCCAGATGCCCACCTGAGGCCATGTGGAAAGCGTCTGGCACAGAAACTCTGACCAGTTGCGGGCTCTCTCCTACTCCCCTCTTCCTACTCCTCTCTTCCCACACACCCACGGCCCTACAAATATAGATGACACTCAGCACAGGTAGGGATAAGCCTTCAGAAAGAGAAATTTACATCATCACATGTTACATTACTTAAGCTTCCATATGAAGAAAAAAACAAACTATAGTCAAAGCAGAAAGTAAATGATAGAGATGATTTTCTTCATTAGTTAAGCCATGGGATGTTTGTTTTAATACTGAAAGTACAGAGAAAACGGATGAGATGGAACCGGGTTGCTGGAGGTCAGCCCTCTAAAGAGCTTTGTGTAGGTGTATTAGAAAGGAGTATATGGACATTGCCCTTATATGGACATTGAAAGCCAGGGTGATGTGGGTAGCAGAATGTGGGGATCAGAACAGACAGTACAGAAACCTGTGACCCTGGAACCCTCCAGTTGCTAAATCTTTCATGTAAAATCTTTTAGTTTTTCTAACTGTAAAATGGACTGTAGTAAATCTCATCTAAGTATAGAGCCTTGGTGAAATAGTTTTAAAACAAACACTCATTAAACACATAGGATATAGATACAAAAGGCAAACTTGTACTAACATGGTGACTATCTTGGGTTACTGTTACTGTGAAAACATGATCTGAATTAATGGGGGAAAAAAATCATTCCGTGTCACCGAGTGTTAGAAGTCCTAAAATGTGTTGTGAGATCTGGCTTGCTTTGTGGAGTTCTTGGGGAGAATTCCTCCCATGCCTTTCTCATTCCTAAAGGATGCTTACATTGGCTCTCAGTCCCATCCTGTAGCCATATGAGCAGCAGTGTTGTATCCCGTAGTCACCCTCCTTTTCCTTGCTTCTATTCTTCTATTGTCCTTTATGTTGTGACCTTCTTCCTCCCTCTTACAAGGAAACTTAAGAATACATTGGGTTAACTCAGATAAGCCAGGTTAATCATGCCATTTGAAAATCCCAAATATACCTTTTTATTATCTAAAGAAATGTTCAGAAGTTCCAGAGACCTACAGTGTGGGTGTTCTGGGTGACAGCATTTGGTGGTAGTCTGTGCACCCAGCAATCTAATCTAGTCCAATATTTTATTGGAAATAATAGACATGAAATAAAGAAGTTTTAGAGTTGTGCATTGCCTAGGATCGTGAGAATAAATATTCCAGGAACAGGTGATGATTGGTCTGTCTTGGGGAATAAGCAGAGTGTGGAAGAGGGCAGGAGTCAGTAAGGCAGAGTGTGGAGCTTCCGGCTTGTGGTCAGTAGCATGGTGATAGACTGTGTAGCACACATATGGATCAGTAAGTGGCAGAAGAGAAAGCCTGTAATCAGAACCGGGGCTAATGCTGAGAGACCTCCACCCACACACTCTGATCTGCATGGCTGAGCTCTCTCTTAGTTAAGCCTTCAGCTGATGGTTTATGCTGACTTGTTCCTTTCTCACTGCTGTCCCTTCATGCATAGGAGGCTAATGGATAAGTAAGCTACAACATTTGCAATGTTAATTCTCACTTCACTCGTGAAAGTAGAATGGGCACATTTTATGAAAATCCGCTTGCAGTCCGCCTGTGCCTTACTTTAGTTGGGTTTGTCCTTCTGGGAAAGCCCTCGGAAACCCAAAGGAAAACAGCAGCAATGAGCAAGAACTGAAGCAGGGCTGGATCCACCGAGGCTTTCTTAACAGGCCCATTCGCTACTTGGAAAGTAAGTCTTACTTGGCCACTGACAGGCCAGAGCAAGGGAAAAAAAGAAATGAACAGAGGTGAGAACATGTCAGCCCATCCTTGCTGCGGGGAGTGTGCTCTGGGCCTAAAAGCCCTGCTTCCCTGTGTTATTCTCCTGAGGTGGGAAACTTTGCCATTGGAGTCTGAGAGCCCAGGTTGCCTTGGAGAACCAGTAAATCCTCACATGACAGCCTTTTAGGACTTTCCTTACAGAGTACAAGTCTCAGCTTCTCAGCCAAGATTTTGTTCTCTTTTGTCCTGTGAAATTTATAGAATCAAGCCAGCATTTATCACACTGGGCCCCCCAAAACTAACTCTAAACCTAGCACCTACATTTGATGTTATTTCTGTTGGAATTGAAAGCTCTAATAATCAGATGGCTGATGAGGAATATGACTGAAACCTATGTCTACTAATGCAGCTTCCCTGTAAGTAGGATCCAACTATGAGTCTCAGATGGTGACTTTTGTAGTGAAATGAGTTCCTCAAGCGTCAGTATTGCCATAACAACTGCTAACAATATTGTTGATATTAATACTATAATTCAGGAGCACAGTGCAGTAATTGGTAAGTAGATCTGAGATTTTATCCAATATTGTGGGTTTTCCTTATAGGCTAGAACCAATTACTAAAACTCTCGAGGCTGTACTTTCAGCTATTCCATGAAGATAACAGCTCACCATGAGCTGTGGAGATTAGTACTTAATACATGCCTGATATATAGAATATGCCCATAAGCTGTAGTAGCTGTTACTTATTCTTGGTAATATTTACAAGTTAACATTATTAAGTTTAATGTTTGTATTCTTTGATCTAAAACTATTCTTTTGGTACTTTCACGTCATATGTTAAACTAACTACTAACCTTGAGGTGTAGATGGCATATTGGTTAAGAACAGAGATTTCATTGTCTGTGACTTAAAACCACCCTCACTTTGGACAAGCTAAGTCCTAGTGCACCTTTGCTTTCCTTTAAAATGAATGTAAACAGAAACACATCCCTTTCAGGAGTGCTATGAAGAGCCAACCCAGTTAAGTCCTAAAAGTGTAGAGCAAGCACGACGTGGTGTCTGGTACATGTGTGAAATTCTAGGCTGAGACAGGAGAATTGCCAAGTACACGGCTGGCTGAACTGCATGCTAGGAAGAATGGAAGGAAGAAAAGTTAGTTTAAAATAATTGGCGATGATGTGGTATGTTAGGTTTTTTTTCATTTATTATTAACTTTTTGACTAAATTTACTTTATTACTTTAGGTGAATCTTGGCAGCAACCAGTACCTGTTCTCAGTCATTGTGGATCCTAAAGAAATGCCGTGCTTCTGTCTACGCCATGATGTCGATGCTCTCCTCTGGCAACCACATTGCAGCAAGCAGGACGACATGTGGGAGCACATTGCCACCTTCAATGCCCTAGGTAGAGAGCATTCACTACAGTAGCATTTCCAGTCTGCCCAAGTAGTCATCATCTTAAAACTGTGCTTCTTAATTGGAGCCCTCCATTGACTACATTACGTTGATCGCTACATGGATTGGTTCTTGCTGTGGTTTGGTCTTCTGTGTCCTGTTAAACTGACTAGAAAGATGAACATGTTCTTCCAGTTGCACAGAAGATAACACAGGATGGACATGGAAATGACAATATAGCCATTGGAATATTTCTTTTCTTTTCTCTCTCTCTCTTTTTTTTTTTTTTTTTTTTTTTTTTGGTTTTTTGAGACAGGGTTTCTCTGTATAGCCCTGGCTGTTCTGGAACTTACTCTGTAGACCACGATGGACTTGAACTCAGAAATCTGCTTGCCTCTGCCTCCCGAGTATTGGGATTAAAGGTGTGCACCACCACGCCCGGCTTGGAATATTTCTAATCAGTTGTTTCTTTTAAGTCATTATTAGTGGGAGCTTTAACTTTGCTGTACTCACAACTTGTATGTAAGTCTCTTCAGAAACTCATGCAGTTGCTGTACAGTAATGCCCACCCCCCTTTTTTTTTGGAAGACATAGGTCATTGAACTTAAGTGTCAACGAAGCCAAGCCTGGTGGTGCACACCTGCATTCCCACCACCCGAGTGATGAGGCAGGATGCACAGACACGTCTGAGGCTAGCCAGAGTTAATGTAGCAAGAGTCTGACTCAAAGTCCAAGCCACAGAGTAAACAAGAGGCCATGATAATGAAACAGTCATGAAAAGGTCAAGCACAAATTGAATTTATTTGCTAAAGAGGAAAATACTTATTTTGAAACTACCCCTTGAAAAAATTTTAAAGTATATAGCTATAGACTATGCCATCATTGATTTTATGTAATATTGTGTAGGAGTTGTACTAGGTGAATTAGCTACAGTTATTGCTTTATTTAAAGCTTTTTTTAAACTCGCAGCAAAATGTAGAATTGTGGGTTTTAAAGGCTGTGTGTGTACAACTCTAATTGATGAGGAAATTTGTCACTTAGCGCTTATAGCTAAATGGCCTCACTCATGCTCTTAAGTGGATTTCTATAAAATGAAATAGTAAGAGGTTTGATAGATTAATTAACCACACAATTTCTGTCCTCTAGTGTAATTGCTGTTTTGTAATTATCTTCTTTCCTTAAGGAAGAGGAAAGTTCTTCCAGGTTGCGTTTAGATGCTAAGAGTCTTCAATTCCATGTCAACATGGTCTTGGAAATGAACTGCCACGCTTCATCCTAACTTAAATCAATTTTATATTAGCTAGTACTTGAGTTACATACATTATTGTTGGAGTTTCTTGTACAGTTAATGTTCATCTACTCAAATAGATCCCTATATCTTCACCTAATATTTTACAAGCAGTGTTGACCTGCTTGTGCCTCATAACTTTGCTCACTTTAGAGTATATATAAACATATATGCAAAATATATAAATATTCATGTATGCATTTAAATCTAGCTTGCATGAGAAAAATGATTTTTTTGTCTTCTTCCTTATTCTTTCACTCTCTACGATGTCATCTATCTTTTAATCACCTTTTTGTATCTCTCTGTACTTACACATATGTGTATGTCTGTGGGTGTGTGTGGGGTGTGTGTGTGTTAATATGTAGAGTCTGTATGTGAATGAAAACATGAAGTATTTGTCTGAGTCTGGCTGATAACATTTAACATGGTAATGTCCATTCCCATCTATTTCCTTGTGGTGTATAATTTTGTTCTTTCCATGTGAATATGTGAGTGTGTGTCACATTTCCTCTATGTATTCATCTGTTAGTGGGCATCTAAGCTAATTCTATGTCTTTACTTCTGTAAATAGTGTTATGCTGGGTGCAGGCATCTTTGTTTCCTTCCATTGTATGACCAGGTAAAACTGGATCAGATGGTGGTTGTACTTTTCCAGTTGTTCTAATTTCCTTCTTGTCTGTACCAGTACACACTCCCATCAGTACTGAGTGAGTGCTCTTCTTTCCCCACATTATTCTCAACATTCTTTGTCCTTTGTTTCCTCAGTAACAGCCATCCTGAGTAACTCAGGCAGAATCTCATTATAGATCTAATTTGAATTTTCACATTAAACATGCTGAACATTTTTTCTATATGTATGAGATATTTGTGCTTCATCTTGATAGCTACCTGTTCATGTCATCATCCATTTATACACTGGATTGTTTGGTTTGGTGTAATTCAGTGAGTTCTTTATTCTGGATACAATGATTTCTAAGAAACAGATAGCAAAGATAGTCTCGAATTCCGTAGGCTGTGTCTTCTCAGCATTCCTTGCTTTCTTGCTGCACATTACCTTTTATTTCTGCACAATCCAGTATGTGAGTTTGGTTTACTCCTTGAACTGCTGTAGTCTTCCCCACAAAGTCCTTCTTTTGCTTGTCAATTGTTACCACTTGTTTTCTCTACTGGTTTCAGAATTTCAGGTCTTAAAAGTTTTTGATTCTTCTCCATGTGGATATCCTGTTTCCCAGTAGGACTCCTTACAAAGGCTGTAGAATTTCTAATGTTTGTTAGTGGCAGTGTTTCTGTTTGCTCATGCTCTTAGCTGACCCCTGTGAAACGGTCACTCCGCTCCCAAAAGTGTCTGACCCACACCACACGTGGAGAAATTCCACTTCACACCATTCCATTTGTCTGTATGTCTGTTTCTGTGCCTGTACTAAGCTGCCTTCGTTCTTGTGGCTCTGTAGTATGGCTTGAGATCAATCACTACTATAATAACCTCCACCCATTACTTTCTGCTTAGGATTTCCTTGGCTGTTTAGGGTCTTTTGTGTTTCCATATGAATTTCAGGATTGTATTATCCATTTCTCCAAAGAATATCATTAGAATTTATATGAGGATTTTTTTTTTTAAACTGTAAACTACTTTCACTCATATAGCTTATTTTCACAATAAATTCATGGGCATGGGAGAAAAGCCTTTGTATAATCTAGTGCCTTCTTTATTTGTTTTTGTTTTGTTGTTTGTCTTTTTTTAATTCTTTTAAGTTGTCATTGTATTCCTAGGGTTATTTTTTTTTTAAACTAGGCATTAAAGCTCTTATGTATTTGGTATTTAAGACTTTAGATTGTTACTATTTTATTTTGTAGAGATTAAACAGAAGTCTACTGTGCTTTTGTTGAAGAGCAAGAGGCTTGCTTGTGCCTTAGGAATTAAAATTCTGTTTTTATACCTCTTAGAAGAAATTGTGACTCACTGTTAAAGGTGCTGAATTCAACCATTGTTGACTGTATATGTATATGTATTACATAAGTATATGTATTACATAAGTATTTAAATGTGTGATAGATACCATGGGATACTAAATGTTAAATCTTGATTTTTCTCACTTCAGTTTGACAGTTTTGTTTTTTTGTTTTTTCTCTTGTATTTTGGCAGGTTACGTCCAAGCCTCGAAGAGAGACAAGAAATTTTTTGCATGTTCTCCAAACTACTCATACGCAGCCCTTTGTGAGTGCCTTCGCCGAGTATTCATCTACCGGCAGCCCACCCCCATGTCCACTGTGCTGTACAACAGGAAGGAAGGCAGGCATGTGGGGCAAGTTGCTAAGCAGCAGGTAGCAAGCCTAGAAACCAATGATCCTATTT